>NC_142883.1:60771666-61096250 GCF_051225735.1 Oryctolagus cuniculus
GATCTGAAGCCAGGAGCCAGTTGCTTCTCCCGGGTCTCCCATGTGGGTGCAGGGGCCCCAGGACTTGGGCCATCTTCCACTGATTTCCCAGGCACATTAGCAGGGAGCTGGATCAGAAGTGGAATATCTGGGGCTCAAACCAGTGCCCATATGGGATAACGGCACTGCAGGCCAGGGCTTTAACTCACTGTGTACCACAGTGCTGGCCCCCACATGTGATTTTTTAAAAAATAAATGTGCATACCATTTTTCAACCAGGGAAGTTATATAACTTGCTTTTTGCATTTACTATTTAGTCACTCGTAATTTCCTCACTCAAACACAAGTTGAACTGCAGATCCATAGTATTGTGTGTACAGACGTATAGGAATTTATTTAAGGTGCCTTCTCTCACTGAATGTCTGAAATCCCCACCTCTCGGATTTTCTTATATTTTTTTAAGGGAAAAGGTTTATTGTCAGGTGGGGGAACCTGACAGGCAGGGGGAGAGGGCAAGAGAGTAAGCGAGAGAAAGAAGTCAAGAGAGAGATGAAGAGAGAGAGCACGTGTTCAGGAAGCGTGTCCTATTAAACCTTTGCAGGGGACTGGGAAATATCAGCGAATCCCATTGGAGTAGGGGTGGAGCTGACACCTGTGGTTGGGCCATTTTGTCATCTGGCTTCTAGCAGTGGTGGCGGGGGCTAGAGCTGAGGATGGTGTCCAGGGAGTAGATTTGCACCATTTTACTAAAATTCCCCCCCCCCCACTTTTTTTTTTATAAAGCAAGTGTTGTATGGGATCACATCAGCCCCCAAAGTCCAGGAGGGTTGGAGGGATGATGATCTGTCTTTAGAGCTACTTTCTGTTGACATGGGACAACAAGTTACTCTCTGCTGGCATGGGGTGATGCCTCAAGCTGCGATCTCCTGGGTGGGGAGCCAAGTATATCCCTGTAGCAGCATTGGGTTTACCACCTGACTGGTGAAGGCTTTGGTTCGTTCCATTATCACCTCCTGTAAACAGACACTGTAGTATAAAAGACAGGGTGAGGATAGCAGCCAGTGGTCATAAGAGTGGCATTAACTAAGTAATGAGAGGATTTCATAGAGGAGAGGAAATGAGGGGGGAGTCTCTGGACTCTGTAAGACTGTTTGATGGATGTAGTTTTGCCTGACCTTATTGATTAATATAATAACAACACAGTTAAGGTCCATCTATTCCATAGTACCACATCGGTTAGTGAGGCAATATGGCTTTGGAGACCTCAGATGGCATCAACTGAGGTCTCGATGGGCCTAGTGACCTCCTCTTGTAACTGCAAACAACAGTTGTAAAACTGTTGGAGTTGTTTGCAGTAGGTTGGTTGAGATAACATTGTGGCCGAAAGCTGCTCCTGAGACCACTACTGAGGACAGAGAGGCTGCAGAGCTGATCCCAACCAAGACTGGGAGAAAGGTTGCTCATCTCTTGTGGGTAGAGGGC
Organism: Oryctolagus cuniculus; assembly: GCF_051225735.1. Lineage (NCBI taxonomy): Eukaryota > Metazoa > Chordata > Mammalia > Lagomorpha > Leporidae > Oryctolagus > Oryctolagus cuniculus. Next base: position 60,773,128 of record NC_142883.1, read on the forward strand.
CTTGTCTGTAGAAAAATTCTGGGGGCTGGTGCTATGGTGCAGCGGGTTAAAGCCCTGGCCTGAAGTGCCGACATCCCATATGGGCGCCGGTTCTAGTCCCGGCTGCTCCTCTTCTGATCCGGCTCTCTGCTGTGGCCTGAGAAAGCAGTAGAAGATGGCCCAAGTCCTTGGGCCCCTGCACAGCATGGGAGACCCGGAAGAAGTTCCTGGCTCTTGGCTCCGGATTGGTACAGCTCCGGCCGTTGAGGCCATCTGGGGCATGAACCAGCAGATGGAAGACCTCTCTCTGTGTCTCTACATCTCTCTGTAACTCTGTATTTCAAATAAATAAAATAAATCTTTAAAAAAAAAAGAAAAATTCTGAACAATCATACAACGTTAAGTGGGAGAGAGGACCATCAATGCGTACGGTTGGAGTGGAGCCATTGATGTAAGAGTAGAGGCTATTATTACAAAGGAATGAGTCCCTAAGTAGGCTAGACAGGGTCTAAAATAAAGGACAGAGTCATTATTAGAGGTCCCAAGAAAGCTGCTGTCTAAATCATGAACAAGTTTTTTGATTGAGAGGCAAAAAGAAACTGACAGAAGGGGCCTGATAATAGTCAGGTGGGCTTTAAGGCCTTGCCATTTATGAGGCCCAGACCTATCTGTCTCTTCACATGGGGTACATCCCAAGGGAGGTGTGAACCTCCTTGGGGAAGGCACCCTGTTGACTTCCCTTATGTAGCTAGCCTGAGAGGAGAGCTGGCCAGGGAAAAGCAGGTGGCATCTCTAACAGGAAATTTGCAGTTCTTTCTGCAATGTTACTGACCCTACTTGGCCATCCCCTCAGCAGCAGTGGTTAGTTTGGAAGCTGGGTCGAGTGAAGGGCTCTTCAGCTTAGAGCCAACAAGGTCTGCAGCTCTGATCTGGGCGTCCTTTGACTCCAGGGCAGATCCATTTCCGGTGACCCGACTGTTTGCTGGCAGAGCTGCCAGGGCTCTTCATAAGCTACTTCTGCTGAAGCCCTGGCTTTCCATATAAACCAGCGCAGTGACTGGGCGGATCACTGTGTAGAGCAGCCTTAATTGGCCTGCCACCTATCTTTGCATTTCTTCTGCTGCCTAGCTTTCGCTTCCTCCTGTTTTTTTTTTTTTTTTTTTTTTTTTTTTTTTTTTTTTTTTTTTAAAGCAGGTCACAGGAAGCTTTTAAGAGGATGCAAGTCAAAGGGGTGCTCAAATCCCATCTTTAATCTTTTATAGTCTAAATTAGAAGTCTATGGTAGGATTTTAAAAAGCATTTATCCTTTTTTAGGCCTGGTAATACAAGATCATTAGACTTTCTAACTTTGGACATTTGTATCTGTAGTATTTTATATTATCATAGCTTAAAATTTAGCACCACTTCACATCTTGACAGTACCTGTAATATAATCCAAATAGCCTGATTAGTTGGTGTCTCTACAAGATGAGAGACAGATATCCTTTGATATTTCCAGGGGCCCAACTGGAAATATCAAAGTCCAGATTTTTTTATTTTTTGGATACCAGTCAAGGATGCCAAGAAGGCTTAAAATATCTGGTTCAAATAGGGTCCCTTAAATCATGACATAATATAGACCAGATTTGATCATTGTTACAAGGTGATTACTCAGATTTTTTTTTTTTTGACAGGCAGAGTGGACAGTGAGAGAGAGAAAGACAGAGAGAAAGGTCTTCCTTTTGCCGTTGGTTCACCCTCCAATGGCCGCCGTGGCTGGCGTGCTGTGGCCAGCGCACCGCACTGATCCGATGGCAGGAGCCAGGTGCTTCTCCTGGTCTCCCATGGGATGCAGGGCCCAAGTACTTGGGCCATCCTCCACTGTACTCCTGGGCCACAGCAGAGAGCTGGCCTGGAAGAGGGGCAACCGGGACAGAATCCGGCACCCCCACTGGGACTAGAACCCGGTGTGCCGGCGCCGCAAGGCGGAGGATTAGCCTAGTGAGCCACGGTGCCGGCCTACTCAGATGTTTTAGAATAAACATATATTTAAACAAATCAAAACTCTTAATAAAAAACTCAGTTGTAAAACAATTAGAGCCTAACAGAGATATTAAGAGAGCACAATACATTACTTCAACAGAACACAAAATCTGTGTCTCTTTGGTCATTCCAAAAATCAGAAATAAAACGTTAAACTTAAGAGCCAGTGCATGGGATCATATCCCATAACTTGGAAGAGTTTTAATAGAGTCAGAACTAGGGAAGAGAGAATAGCTTACTGGAGCTGGCTTGAAAACTGAGAGTCACCAGTTAAACAAAACTATTAAAAGGAGATGCTGCAGGTTCTAAACAGATTTTTAAGACAATTTCAAAATATAAAAACCTCCTTGCTTTAACAGAAGATCAGATTCTAGTTCCATGTCAAATAATAGCTTTTGCTTTCCACCTGCTGATTTCCATTTTGAAATAACCCTTTAGAAATCTCCAAATTAAGACAACCTTTTCTAAATAAGATAACACATTGTATTTTTTTTGACAGGCAGAGTTAGACAGTGAGAGAGAGAGACACAGAGAAATTTCGGTCTTCCTTCCTTTGGTTTACCCCTCAAATGGCTGCTACGGCCATTGGTGCTTCCTCCTGGTCTCCCATGCGGGTGCAGTGCCCAAGGACTTGGGCCATCATCTGCTGCCTTCCCGGGCCACAGTAGAGAGCTAGACTGGAAGAGGAGCAGCTGGGACTAGAATCTGGCACCCATATGGGATGCTGGTGCCGCAGGCAGAGGATTAGCCTAGTGAGCTGTAGCACTGGCCAACACATTGTATTTTAACCTTAGTTACTTTCAAGCAGTGTTGAACTATTTTCATAGAGAATTTATGAAAACATGTTAGCAAACTCAAGTAGTTTTTCCCACAGAACATAAGTTGCTAAGAGTACCAAAGTTTACCTTTAGACATATTTATCTCATTTGCTTTACCCAATTTATATTTAGTAATTACACTTGAATGACTGAAAATGCTAATATTATACCATTCCTCTATCTGAATTATGGTCAAAATTACATTCACATGGAATTCTATTCCTTTTATAAAACTCTAGCTATAAATCAGTTACATTAAACCAGAGACTGCAAAATCCACCTAAGGGTCTATATTGAGTACTGATTACCCATTGCTATTTCATTGGAACCTTGTTAAACCAAATTGCAAAACAAGATGGGCAAGTTACAAAGCAACTTTTTTTTAAAAGGCAGTGATCTTGCTAGATTCAAAGAGAAATTCTTGTAAACCCAATGTCCAGTTAGAGTTGAACCAAATTCTAATACATGAGATTGTTTATTTTTTAGATTCCAATTGGATTTGAGTCTACTTTTCTTTTTACCCAAGAAAGACCTTAGGCCAGTGATGTCCTGGTCAACAGTCAGCCACTCGGGACTGCCTCTGAAACAAAAGTTCAGGCAGCTGCCAGACAGGTCCCAAGGTGACTGTGGGCTGGGGCCGATGTGCCAGGGACAAGAAGTCCACTGGAGACTGTTCATTGTGTTAGGCTTAATGGGGCAGAATATCTATGAGAGTGGATGGACACCCCTCCAGAGATTCCTAAGGAGGAAATCTGATAGGTGACAGAGCAAGGGGCAGTTAGGGAAAAGGAGATATGTCTGGAAATAGTAATTAACCTGGTGAGCTGGCTGGTTTGCAGGGCCAGTAGTGTTGATCTTTATTTCATGTGGGTTGGGAGAGGAGAGATACATCTAGGAAATGCTCACTCCTGGGACCAGGAAATAGAGTTGTAGGAATTGAGGAGACCTGGCGAGGTCAGCTTGAAATTAAAAACCCATCAAAAGACCTGATCATCCTGTCTGACTTGTTCAAGATAAAACAAAAGAGCTATCAAAAGGGTGGGATAGGTGACAGGAGAACTCAGGAGGTTGGAATCACCACTGCCTTGCTATTCTTATGGTAAAATTGGAACAGGAGCAGGAGGGGTGAAGCCCCGTTGGAGAATGAGAGCTGGAGGGTGATGGCATGGAGACAAGCCCACTCCCAAACTTGCCTTTGCTTTTCTGGGAGTAGGGTGTTAGGGAGGATAATAGATTAGGCAGGGGGAGTAGACTTTGGACAAGGGCTAGTTCTGTGATAGGTGGGAATTCCTGGACAGGAGGGGGAGGTACAATTGAGACTGCAAGAGCCGGAGCAGCAAATGTAAAAGAAAGGGGTTTTGGCTTTTTAGCGAGCTTTGGAAGTTCAGAGAACTTGAGCCAGAGGAGGTTTAGACTGAGATAGGAGAAAGCTTGGACATAGGAAATCTTCCACTTTTCCAAATGTTTACAGATAGAGATCTTGAATTGATTGTCAAGGTAGGAGACCACCGAGAGGAGGATTAACTAGAACACAGGGAGAAGCTCTCCTGGTGACCTGTAGAGTCAGACTGGGAGATATTGGGGATCCCTGAGATCACAGCCATCTGACGGGAGGATATGGGAACAGAGGGTGGGTCATTACCCATGCACCCATTGGAGCCCTGGACATAAGCCATAGAAGGGAAACAGGGTTGAGTTGTCACCCACACATGCTATTGCCTGGAGACAGAGTATGGAGGCATGAGGCCGTAGGAGATGTGCCTGGTACCAGGACTTTGGGGCAAAGTTGCATAGAACCATAACCCGTAGAGTCTAAATAAGAGGATCCTCCACCTGCCACGTCTTACTGTTGGGCACCAAAAAATATGTTGTGCCCAGATCGTTAGATCCCCACAGAGACCCCCAGAGAGTCGATCACACCGAACTGCAAAAGCAAGGTTTATTCGGGAGTACAAGCCGTGACAGGGACCCCATCCAACCTACCGGCACAGCGGAGGAAGGAGTGAGGCCCCGGTCTTTGTTTGGGAGAGTTTTTAAAGGAAAAAGGGGCTACATCAGCAGGAAAAAAGAGTTACATACAGCATGGAAGCTCTGGGTACAGGGAGTTACTTTGTTTAGCAATCTCTACTGTGCTGTCCTTGGTCTACCGAGCTAGCTGTCCCTGGTAAGCTTTGATATCTCCGGAATGCCTGAACGCCTGCTTTTACAAGGACACGGGTCTGCTATGGGAAATGGAGGCTGCTTTTTTATTGTTTTAAAATGGAATCACTTTGGTTCTTCATTGCCTCAGAAATTTGGAGGGCTGGTGTGTGGATGGAGATTGCAGAGTGTTCAGAGGTGAAGGAAGTCCGGGGTTGAGTTTTGTTGTTGGCAGAATTCCAGGATCTCAAAGCAGCTCACATCCCCGAGAGGAAAGCAAGGTTGAGGGCAGAGTCTGGCCCCAGGTTTTGGAGCCAGTGAAAGGTCACCACAAAAACAAACAAACAAACAAAAAAACTGGATTTCATTGTTTTTTTTTACTGCGGTATAGTATTCTAAAGAGTACATATCCCATAATTTCTTTATCCAGTCTACCGTTGATGGGCATTTAGGTTGGTTCCAGGTCTTAGCTATTGTGAATTGAGCTGCAATAAACATTAGGGTGCAGACCCCTTTTTTGTTTGCCAATTTAAATTCCTTTGGGTAAATTCCAAGGAGTGGGCTGGGCTGGGTTGAATGGTAGGGTTATGTTCAGGTGAAACCAGTATCTTTTAAACATTTCTTTAAAGAAACCCCGAAATTACACATGTTTCTAGGGCACCACTTAATGGGCAGGCAGCATCCTTTGCGTATGTGCATTCGCACAGATGATCCCCATAGCGTTGGCTGTTTTCACGCTGCTTCTGTGTTATGTTTAAACTTCAAGTGGTCATGGTCATTTGTCATTTCCCTTTTGTCCTCTAGGTTTTGTTTTATTCCTGAAAGCCCTTCTCCAATCGGGAATGCCAGGATCACACTGGTGCTGAGAGTCCTGGGTTTTCAATGTGGGAGGCCTAAGACACATGGTTTCTAGTTGTTTCTCAATGAGTCAGTGAGCCCGTCCTCTAGATAGCTACATTGGCCTCTAGGACAAGGGAGTTATAGGTAGAGCCAGCTCTGTAATAGGGCATAGTGTTCAGGGTCTGGGCCTGGCTTCTGTAAGTCCCCAAACATCCTCCTTGAAGTCCATTCCTGGTAGGGTTGTCCATCCAGCCTGATGGCATGTATGTGTACTGTCTGCGTGGTGAACTGAGAGCACAGTGTGAGGGAATGTTCTTAGGTTAGAGGTCAGCTTCTGCCAGACCCATTGGCAGCTGAGATTCTAAGCTCTGACTTAACCAAAAGATGGGTTTTCCTTCTAGTGAACATCTTTGGAAAGAGCGTTCAGCTCCCTAATGAGCTACCTGTTGCCATAGGTAGTTCAGTGACATGTCCCTGGTGATTGGTGTTGCCATGGACCCATGGACATGGCAGTGAAGGGATTTCCTGGGTGTGTACACACTCAATATTGCCAATACTGGAGGGAAGGCCCAAATGGCCTTTAGACAAAGGAAGTAAATGTGTGTATGTGTGTGGTTGTGTGTGCTTTGCTGTGTATCTAACTTATTTGTATATGTACACTTTCTTGTTATACTCTCATACATGTGGGATCAGGTGTTTTTATGCTTTACTTATTCCTGTGATGTACATGTTTGTATGTATTTGTGTTTGTAGAAATAATGTTGTTAATGTATTCTTTTCTCCTAGGGAGTTGAAGCATCCTGGATGCAAGAATGCAGGTAAACGAACCATTTTCTATATGTTTATGGAGTGGTACAAGTAGTCAGACAGTTAAGCATGTATCTTTAGGGGTCTGTTCAATGTCTATGTACATTTTCATAAGTGTATATAGGCCAGGATTTCTACAAGAGCACTATTTTAGTTATGAATACCATACAGAACAGAACCTGCCAATCATGGGCCAGAAATGTGCAACCCTGGCTGGGTTGAGGTCATAGGAGCCCTTGGCTGACCATCTCCCTTCCTGCACAAGAATGTGTGGGCCATAAACATCCAAGAAGACCCTCAGAAGTCCCAAGTTATCCTCAGGGCACTCTCACGTGGCAGACCTGTGCCACCAGCCTTATGTCACCAGAACTCAGGTCTTCATGGACTACCTCCAAGTCAGCCTCAGAACATAGCTCTCTGTGTGAGGAAATTCTCCACAGAGAGGGCTAGCTTCAGTTCTGTTGGCATCTGAGTTGCTCAGACTCGTGGCTGATTCAAAGGATGTGTTTTACTTTTGATGGAAAGAGTGGCCATCTTTCCACTAAGATTCAGATCCCTGTTGTCATGGCTGTTTTGGTGGAAAGGCCCTGGTGATTGGTGTGCACTAAGGGGCCCTGGAATGGGCAGTGAAGGGCCTCCAGGTGTGTTATACCCCAAGCTTGCCAGTGAGACGTGGAGGGCCCAATGCCTGGACAATTAGATTATATAGACTATACGTGTATCTAAGTGTGTCAGATTGTGTGTACTCCCCAGTGTTGTGTGTGTAGTTATTTGTATATGTACATTGTCTTGTTATAGAATCATGGATATAATACTCATGGATTTATTTCTCTGTTACTTACTTTGGAAACATATGTTTGCATGTATTTTTGAGTATATACAGCTCTAGAAATAATGGCCATAGTATATTCTTCCCTTCTGCAGTGTCAGATTATCCCATATAGCTCCACAGTTAAAGGAACCACTGTCTGTTCTGTAGACCAATAGGAGTACATACACAGTTATGTACACTTCCTCCTCAGTTTGTTCAGTACATGCACACATTTACAGATGTGTGTGTAATGCGTATTTGTCTAAGAGTTTTAACTTTTGTTGTGGATACGATATGGGTTTCCACCTGTCAATGTAGAAGCAAGGGACTTCTTGGAAAGATTAATGGCCTGGGGACTGGGGATGACCCATGGCCTTGCTCCTGTCTTCTGGCTATGTCCATGGGCAACATACATGTGCACACACGTCCAACAGTTTTTCCAAGTGTCTTGGCCTAGGATTAGTGGGTCCTAAAATAGACAGTCTCCTTATGCATCCACCTTGGCTTTCAGACCAGACATCCAGCCTGTGACCTGGTGAGGGGTATCTTTCACATGGGGGTGTTGTCAGTAAAGGGTGGTAACCAGCCATGGGTCCTGAGCGCCTCAGGTGTGGGAGGCATACAGCATGTGGACTCCAGGTGTTTCCAAGAGAGTCAGTGAGCTGGCCCTGCAGTTCTCCTGGGCAGTATCTCTAGGACATGCTGCTTTGGCCAGAGCTGGCTTTCCCAGAGTGTGTAGCCTTCAGGCCTGTGCCATTTCCTGGTCTCTTTGAAGTCCCCAAACAACCCCATTTTGGTTGCACTGTGACAGGACCATCCCTCCAGCCTCATGCCATCTGACCTGGTGCCTAGGTTTACTACCTACAAGGTAACCTCCCCAGAAACACAGATTAGGGGGAGAGGCCAGACTTCACCTACCCTTGTTGACCCGGGAGTCTTTAAGTGCCACAAGTTTTCAAAATGTGGGTTTTCTTTCTGGAAAAGAGTGGCCAACAATCCACTGATGTTGAGGTCCCTGGTTTCAGGGCTGATGCACTGACACGTCCATGGTGATTAGTGTCATCCCATGGTCAATGGAACTATCAGCAAGGATCTCTCTGGGTGTTTCTGACCCCCATGCTTTCCAGCACAGAAGAGGAGGGCTCAGTGGCCCCTCTGTGAAGAGCTTGAGTGTGTGTGTCCAATTCTGTATGAGCTCTTTGGGGCTGTGTATATTAGTTTTGTAAGCCCAATGTGTTGTGAACGTCAGGTATGTGGATGTTACAGATTGGTTTCTATCTGTATTTATTTCTAGGATACATGTTTTATGTATTTGTGGTGTGCACATTTGTAAATTAAAGGTTGTCCTGACTTCCTCCTTCCTTTGAGAGGGAAGCATCCCAGAAGGAAGGATGCAGCTTTACAAGTAAAAAACAACTTTCTTTTTCTTTTTTTAAAAAAGATTTGTTTATTGAAAGCAGCACTAGAGAGAGGAGAGAGAGATACAGAGAGAGAGAGAGAGAGAGAGAGAGAGAGAGAAATCTTCATCCACCATTTCACTCCCATGGTGGCTGCAACAGCCAGGGCTGGACCAGATAGAAGCCAGGAGCCAGGAGTTTCATCCAGGTCTTCCATGAGGGTGTAGGAGCCCAAACACTTGGGACATTTTCTGCTGCTTTCCCAGGCACATTAACAGGGAGCTACATCAGAAGTGGAGCAGGGGCTAATGCTGTGGCATAGTGGTTAAAGTCACCTCTTGTAGTACCTGCATCCCATATAGGTGCCCATTCAAGACCTGGCTGCTTCACTTCTGATCCAGCTTCCTACTATGGCCTGGGAAAACGGTGGAAGATGGCCCAAGATGGAAGATTCTCTATCTCTCACTCTCACTCTCTCTCTTTCTCTCTCTCTGCCTATGCCTATACCTATGCCTATGCCTCTCTGAAACTCTGCCTTTCAAATAAATAAATATATTAAAAAAGTGGAGCAGCTGGGACTTGAACTGGCACCCTTATGGGATGCCGGCACTACAGGCAGCAACTTTACCCACTACACCATAGTGCAGCCCCACAATATTATTTTTCAAAGTATAGAGGTATTTATAAAGTTATATATGTGTCTTTAAACATTCATTCAGTACTTTCACACATTTCCTTAAATACATCAAGGGAGGAATGTGCCCAAAAATGTTACTTTTGCTACATATCCCTTGCAGCACTCAAATTCCCATTAATGAACCAAGAGTCGTCCGGAAATCTCGTTGACATGAGATCCAGGGACTCATGGCTGATCTAGATGCTCACTCTGTCCCTATCTCCTGATCTTAGATGATGCATAGACAGCTCACATCCCTGTGCCCTCCAACAAGGGAGATAACCCACTCACCAGCAGAAGGTCCTTTATTAGACCCATTCTTGTGCTCCTACCTGGTTTTTGATGCTTTATCCTCAGCCTCTGGTGTAGGGGTTTGTTGTCTCCCACATGTCCCATTCGAATAGCCAGTAAACCAGCCACAGGTCCATAATGCCCCTCCAAGCACATGAGAAGCTTAACAGGAGTGGTTTCCAGGAAGTTACTTCTCTAGCCTCCTGCTCACTGTGTCTGAGGCTATAGCTCCTGTTCCACCCACTGTTATCCCTTTTAGACTTGCTGCCTCTGAACTATCTGCACCATGCACAAGTGCATGAGGAGGCCAGCCCAGTGCCTCCTCTGCATGCCATGCCTATGTTTCTGAAGTCACAGGTGCACACCATGCCATCCATGAATCCTGCCAACTGGTGCCTGGACGGTTTGGGGAGAGATCACCTGTGCATGCTTGTAGGGTATCAGAGGCTTGAAGAGCTTGTATGATATTAATCTTGTCTTTTGCTAACAAGCGATGCCATGTGTATGTGTTTGTGTGTTGGGGGGCAGGGCTAAGATGCAGCTGTGGGGGTCAGTGTTGTGGCACAGCAGGTTATCCTGTCACCTGGAATGCCGGTATCCCATATGGCCACCAGTTTATGACCGGTTGCTTCACCTCCTACCCAGCACCTTGCTAATACACTTGGAAAAGCAGTGGAAGATGGCCCAAGTGCCTGGGCCCCTGCACCCACGTGGGAGATCCAGATGAAGCTCCTGGCTTCTGCCTTTGGCCTGACCCAATCCCAGCTGTTATGGCCATTTGGAGAGTGAACCACCAGTAGATGGAGGATCTCTCTCTCTCTCTCTCTCTCTCTCTCTCTCTCTCTCTCTGACTCTGCCTTTCAAATAAATAAATAAATCTTGAAAAAGAAAGATGCAGCTGTGGGCCTGGCTCAGCCATTCCACCAATGGGTGTCCCTGGACAGTGAGCAGTAGAACATCCCCAGGCTCCAGGGAGCCAGAGTTCATTCATGAACTCCTGGTTTGTGAGTATAAGATCATCATTTTGTTTTCCAAGCCACCCATCCTGTAGTGTGTGTGTATGTGTGTGTGTAAATCTTTAATTGCTCAGGAATTGGATTCATGACATTATATGGATAACAGTTTTTTTTCCTGTACATTAATTTTTATATATCAGCAAAGAAAATTCAAAGAGTACTTTTGCTTAGAGAGTTTATTTCCAAGGTAGTGCATTTAAGGACAAGGGCAAATCAGTAAGATGATCCTTGTCCATTCTGTGTCAAACACAAGGGATTGTGGTAAGCCAGATGTTTATGCTTGAACTTGGCAAAACTCATTTCTGCTGGAGTTGTGGACCTAGGTGAACCTGATCTTGCATGTACCTGTTTGATAGTCTAAGGGATTCAAAATGCATAGCACTCACTAACTAAAACTAACTAACTAAAAACCATTCTGGTAACTGAAACCAAATTTTTCTGAAATAAGACTGATGTAAAAGTAAAGTGAAAATTACTAATTCTAAACTCAAATGCCACAAATATAAATAAAAAACCAAAACTCCTAAATTTTGTGATTCAAAGAAACCAAAAGAAACTAAAACTTTATGATCCTATGAATGAAATGGTGACCGATAAAGACAGGCTAACCAGTCACTCAGAGAAAAGAATTTTGTAGACATCATAGAAAGTAACTGCATAATCTCAGAGATTCTGATACTGACTCTTCATAGAAAGGGATTTTATAAATCTAGATTTGCAAAGTTGGGGGCCATTGTTTCCTTATATAACAGGCCTTCCTATGGAGTAGCAATGATCCGGTTAAGTTGAAAGAGGGGTTTTCAGAGGGGAATCTCATATGGAATAATGGTAAATTGCAGAGCCAAGAAATCAGGTGTCATGTTTTCCAGCATTGCACAAAAACAACTGAGAGAAGCTATGTGAAGACAAGTCTTTCTGAATCCTATTGCTCATGCAGAATTCCCAAAACCAAATTTTCTATTAAAAGGAACAAAACCAGAATCTTGGTGGCAATATGCCCATCCCCATATAAAAGTACTAGAGGGAGGAATCAGTAATAAAGAGAGAGAAAGTACTCTCTGATACATGAAAACACTTCCATCTTTGTGTAATTTGTGTTCTCGGCGGGGTAGTTTTCAGGATGAGGGAGACATGGTTGAGACAATGATACCAAGCATGGAAGGACATGATACTAAGAATCAGGGAAGCTCAGAAATGAATGGGCAGACTCAGGAAAGAAGGAGGAAAACAGGAAAAACTAACATCACCCATGAAATGCAAACCAGAAGAAACACAAACAGATCTGTGCCTTTCAGGAAACAGAAGGTGAGAGAGGAAATATACAGAATAGGAGCTTGACCAAAGATTTCAGAAGATGAGAGAGGAATACCAGAAGTTGAATACCTGCATGTGTATGAATGAGATTGCTGGAAGAGGAAAAACCAATGCAATGATCTAAAGCTAATAATTATAATTCAGACTGTTTCCGGAAATGACAATATGCTCTCAAACTCCTCCTTCACAGAAAACTGGGTCATACTTTGAGTGAGTGAAGCCATTTATAGCCTAGTAAAATCTGGGAATTATATGAAAAATATTCAGAGATCTAGAATACAGGGATGAGTAACATAGAAGGGAATGAAAATGATCCAGCTGGTCTGGGTTGGGAGGAAAAAGAAGACAATATTTAAGATGCTCAAGAAGAGCCAAGAACTTTGTGCCATCCAAGCTGCCATTAGGTGAAAAATAACATTGGCATCCAAGACTTTGTGAGAGATCTTGGGTGAGATGGACCCCATGATCCCTTCCAGAGGAAGGAACAGACGTGAGACAAAAACCCTAGAAAGTCATTACTGTAAGGACAGATTTTAACAGCCAACCTGGCAGTGACTTTGCTCAGTGAAGACCAAATGAGATTCCTCTCGAGGGAGTGATGATGGTGGTACTCCCTAGGGTGACTGCTCTCTGATCATTTTAAGTTCTGCCTTTGCTAAAGGTGTTTTCTTATGATGTATTTATTTTACAGAAAAGCATGTAAAGATCAACTAGTACTAGGTGAAAGAATTTAATATAAAGTTCGCAGAGGACTGGTGAGGAGGGATGTGGCTGATGTTGGGTCTCCTGTGTAGTTCAAGTTTCCGATGGTGTGGGAAACTCCAGCTCCTCTGATTGCCAGGACTCCACACTGCAGACTTCTGAGCAGCTAAAGATGTCTGCAAGAAAGACACAGGAGCAGGGGTCAGTGGGGAGGACAGGGATGAGGCTGGGGTGGGGACAGTGGGGTGGGTGTGCAGCTCTCAGAAGGCTCCTGTGCCCTGGGAGGTAACCGTAGGTCCTGAACTGCACAGCAGTCAGGGCCATGGGGGCACTGAGGCCCATTTGGATGGGGTGTGGATGTCCTACAATTGTGAATTCCCCTAGGCACTCACCTGGGCAGCCTTCATGGGACTGGCCGCTTTGGCAGTGAACCTGATGCACAGGAAGGGGGAGGTCTCTTGGCCCCTGGGATTACAAATCCAAGGCCTACTCCCCTTGGTCTTGTGAGGAGCAGGAGGTCTGATGACACAGAATGGGAGTCCTGACCCTGCCCACTCAGTCCTTACCCCACAGGTCTGGGGCCTGTGAGCTGCATGTTAATTATGGACAACTGCACAGAGCCTTTGGTTTCCTTCCTTAATCTTGTAGAAGTTCTTTCTATCCTCCCTGTAAAAGTCATCTCAGAGATTTTATTGGCAAAGAATTATTCTGTGGCATTAAAACCCCACCATTATTGCTTTAGTATATTTTGGCATGGAACATGTGATGGAAGACTTTCTTTTGAAGACATACAGCCAATGCGTATTTGTAATTGAAGTATAAATTAGAGCACAAATGAGAAGAACAGAGGGGCTTGGGGCCCTGCTCCTGCCAATCTTCGAAGTGAGCTTTGCCTTGAATTGCTGGCAAGTTTTTGAATTTTTTTTTTTTTTGACAGGCAGAGAGAAAGGGGCAGATAGAAAGGTCTTCCTTTTCCGTTGGTTCACCCCTCAGTGGCCGCTGTGGCTGGTGTGCTACAGCTGGCGCACTGCACTGATCTGAAGCCAGGAGCCAGGTTCTTCCTCCTGGTCTCCCCCATGCGGGTACAGGGCCCAAAGACCTGGGCCATCCTCCACTGCACTCCTGGGCCACAGCAGAGAGCTGGACTGGAAGAGGAGGAACCGGGACAGAATCAGGCGCTCCGACTGGGACTAGAACCGGGTGTGCCGGCACTGCAGGCAGAGGATTAGCCTAGTGATCCATGGCACTGGCCCAAATGTTTGAATTTGACAGGTACATAGGAAATTTTACACCCAGAAAAATAAAGCAATCAACGTATAAAAAAGGCTCTAAGAAAGGAGGCTGAGGTCCCCAAAAGGCCTGGAGCTCTTGTGTTCTGTGCTGGCTCCTAGTTGGTGTCAGGATGGGCTGGGAACCCACAAGGATACAAAGGTGAGTGCAGTGGGCTCTCTTCCTGGTGTGAAAAGACACCCAAAGGCACCTCTCTCTGTCTCACCCTCTTCCTAATCGTCCTGAGTTTGAAGAGGTCAGGGATGACCCACAGTGTCTCCCCACACCTGTGAAACTGCCTGTTGACTTTGGGTTGGGCAGGTGGGGATGCACCCTGTAGTGGGAGATGTTCAACAGTTCTGGGGGCTTTCCCCAGAAACAACACAACTAACATCCCCCTCCGAAGTCATTTGCATGCCAATCCTGCTAGCATCTCCAGCCTTTCCTTCAGATGAAAGCAGCTACTGGGGGCTCAGCCTGGGAGCCCTAAGGGCTGCCATGGAATGGGGATGTGTCCCTGGAACCACCTCTGGGTGCATCTTTCACTCACCTGCGTGGATCCTGAACATCCATTCATCGCTCTCCAGGTCAGGCTCGACGGCAGCCTCTCCACCTCTGGGCTCCAGTTTGTTGGCTTCCCTGAGGTGTCAAAAGAATGTGAAGCAATGGAGTCCATGTGCCCTTACTTCCCTGACCCCCGTCTACCTGCTCCAAACTCACATTTCCTGATCTTCATCGAGGTCCTCCATGTCCTGTAGACTTTCAGGGTAGTTAACGTCAAGGGAACATGTGGACAGCTGGAAGGAGACAAGTATGTTTCCTGAAACAGGCGTTAAGGAAAAGCCCTGTCCTGGGGGACATGGAGGCCAGAGTCAGACTTCCCTGGAGTCCTCCCTCCATTGACACTGGGACCCTGCCTGCCTGTCCCCAGCCAAGTTCCCTGTGTGGGCAGTCGGGTTGCTCAGTACCGTTTCATAGTGCAGTGTGGGGGTGAGGAGTGAGGGCAGGGCTGATGAAGGGAGAGGGGAGGGCTGCAGAGAGACTGGACCAGCATCCACAGTGCAAGGACATCCACTGCCTGAATGCCACCAGGTCCTTCAGGATGCGAATCATCCACTGTGGTGAGGAGGGAATGTGGGAGAAGCAGGACCAGGTGCTTGTGAGCAAGCAAGCAAGAGAGTCAGAAAAAAATAAAAGAGGAATCACTCACCCCTAGATCGCCGCTGCCAAGATAACTTTCAGATTCTGCCAGGTTGCCTTCTGTGTGCACCAGAGGAGAGAGAAGGAAAGGGGAGAATTAGGCTTGAGGTGAGGACTCGGATCCCTGCTGCTGGTTAGATGATGTAGGCCAACCTTGGACCCCATGTCTGTATCCTTATCCCAGGCCTAGATGGCTTCACCTCTGTAATGAGTGAGAGGATCTGAACTCTGACTTCTTCTTCCAGCCCTCAGATTCCCATCACTGTGCCTAAGAAGTGTCACCTTGTTCCTCCATAGGTAGCCACTGGGTCGATGTGTGCAACTCATTGTTTTCCATCCCTCGTGTTTCCCTTCCTCTATTTTGTCTCATAACTCTTGTCCATTTCCTTTGTCCTTGTCATCTACCAATCACATTATTGTCTGATATGGGAGCTCTGGAGGCCGAGATAAAGATATACTGCCACCTGGGGCTGGCATTGTGGAGGAGCAGGTTCAAGCGCCACCTGTGGGGACCCCTCCATGGGATCCCTGGTTGGTGTCCCTGCTCCTCCACTTCTGATCCAGCTACCTGCTAAAGTGCCTCAGAAAGCAGTGTAGGATGTTTCGTGCTTGGGCCCTGCCAGCTGTTTGGGAGACTCTGATGGAGTTTTGGACTCCTGATTCGGCCTTGTCCAACCTGCTCATTGAGGTTCTATGGGGACTGAGCCAGTGGATAGAAGATTTCACTCTGTTTTTCCCTCTCTGTCTATAACTCCGCCTTTCAAGTAAGTAAATAAATCTTTAAAAAACATATTGCCACGAACAACAATATATCTATAGATCACTTCTTAGGTGGGAAACAAGTGTCATGGATGCTTGTTGGGCCTTGGGAAGGTAATGAGGACCAACCCCATATGTCTGGGGTAACCTCATGGAGTTTGGAAATATTGAATCATCACAAGAATCCCATGTTTCCTGATCCAGTTGAAAAGATGACCCAAAGAGGAGAGGAAATTTAATTTGTTCAAATTCTGGTAGTCGGCCAAGGAGGCAACAGGGTGTCCACAGCAGGTGTATTCTTGGCCATATCAATAAATGGGACTTGCTAGGGTTTTCCTGAGCAGTGGGAGGACTGGGAGGTAGGACATTGGCAGGCCTGAGGACAGGGAACGTGCTAGGCATGACTGGAGGGGGAAAAAGGCTGTGTTTGAAGCAGTGCATCTGAGGGGAACAGTGATGCCCAGTCCTGCTGCCCAGAGGCCCTCCACTGAGCCCAGTGCATTCCAGGAGATGAGGTCAGCAGGACCGCGTGTGTGTCCAGCCCAGGATCCCCTAACACACATCCTCTGGGCAGCCTGTACAGCTATGCAGCGTCTCCAGTAGGTTCTGGATAATGGCCTGTCACACAGTCTACTCCAAACACTAGACTTGGATGAGATGTGGAAGCCAAGATGAACCCAGAGTAATGCTTGGCCCTCACAACTCTAAGATGCTGGGGCCTCCCCAGTCAGCCCAGAGCAAGTATTCTTTAACTCAACTGACCCTGGGTGTGTGTGTGTGTGGGGGGGTGCTCTTCTTCCTTCTGCCCTGAGCTGAGGATGAAGCAAGGAGCCCTTACTGAGACACAATGGCAGCACCTTGCTCTTTGACCTTCAACCTTGTAAGAAAGAAATTTCTGTTCCTGATTAGTTACAGAGTCTCAGGTATTACGTTGTGGCCAGAAATGGACGAAGACAATGGTCAGTGCAAAACCCAGACATCTCTTGTGTTCAATTCGAAGGTAGTGCTGTCCTGTCACAATGCAGTGGATTTGATCTTTGCAATGGCAAAGCCAGGGGTGGTCAGTATTAAAGCAAATGTAAAGTTTTAAATAGTAAAGCAAGAAATGATAGTTAACAATTTCTATTGCTCCAATCCCATGGGCATAAAACCTCTTCCTACTCTATAATTAATATAAAAAAGAACAAATCAGACGTCTACATACAATGTCTTTTTTCCTCCTGAGTTCCTATGTCCTCTCAGAGTCCAAAGCAGTGGGTAACCCAAGCATTGCCCTAATTTGACCCTCTGGTCTTTGTGGGTGTTGCTCCTACCTGAAGAGGCTTCATCGTCACTGGTATAGTCAGAAACGCTCTGTAAGACCCAATCTTGAGAGACACAAACACAGACAATAAGTGTTCACAGAGAGTCTTGCCCGTTCCTCCCCTGGATTGCTCAGCATGACCCTGCCCCTTCTCTGTGCTCTCAGCCCCTTCCTGGGCTCTGTGGACCTGACCTTCAGGCAGACATTGACCACAGCTTCAAGCCTTCCAGGGAGGGAGAGGAGCTGACGGCACCACCTCTCAACGTCTCACTTTCCCTAGTGCACTGAAATATGATGACTCCAGCCTGCATCTGAAACCCCTCACTTTTTTATATACATATTCCTGTAACCATGCAGCAATACCTCTGTGATTGTTTTTTTATAGAGAACTGATAGTGGCTTCAGAGGAACATAACTAGGGTAATACACACAAACTGCCAAACTTGTACACTCAGAACTGTAACACATGGGAGCCCACAGAGATAAAGCCCACCCCCATGCACAAGCCAGTATCTTCCAGGGACCCCAGAAAATGATCATTACCCTTTATCAGGAAGTTAATTTCCCACCAGCGCACTCCAAGTCCTCTGTCATAGCAGGAATTGGGCATCAGGTGGCCTTCCACACTAAAGCCCCCAAGATAGTCCCATCTGTGCTGTCATCTGGACTATTCGTACTATAGGGAGTAAGTGATTCCCGAATACATACCACTTGCTGTTTGTATTGAGATCACCTGTAATTAGAAAATGGCACCATGAGGGTCTGAACACTCTGTGTCCCTTTGCACCTGTCTTTAATGCCCTTGGTGACACTGGGAAACCCCATGTGAAAGAGTGGTCCTATGGAGGGAACCCAAAGACGTGAGCAGAGTGATCACACTCACTCCAGGAGGCATGAGCTCTTCATGGGGGATGTGTCTCTCCAGTCCACTGTGGTTGGAAGTCACAAAATTCCTTTCAAAAGAGGAGAAGTGCTGCAGAGAAAAGCTTGCTGTGGTCCAGTCCTGACAGTCATTTTGTCCCTGTGTCCCGCGTCAGCTCTCTGTCGGTGTAAACTCTCCCTCTCAGTGGCCCTCACCGTGCACAGGGTGTATCATGGACCCTATCCATGGTCAGGTTTTCTTCTCTTCGTATGGTTGAGAAAGGAAGAAGCCGAGGAAGGAACATTTCTGTTTTAGAGGAAGGCGGGGGCCCTTACCTCAGTGTACTCTGGAGTTTCTTTATCCTCCGTGTCACCAGGAAGCTCCTCCCATGCATCCTCCAGGGGCACTAAAAGGACATATGGTGACTGTCAGTACACTGGTGCACCAGGGAGTATTGGTGGAAATGGGCATGGGGCGAGGGTTAAGGTGAAGGAGAAGAACGTGAAAGACCTGAGAAACAGAGCCTTAAGCTTTCTAGCTCAAGGCAGCTTCATTCATGGGAACTATTTGGAGCCAATACCACCATGGTTGCTGTATTTCAGTAAGAGTCCTGGGACGACTCCTGCATGTTTAGAAACCAAATAAACTGCTACTGTCGTCTTGATGTTTCCCAAGGTCACTACTACTCAGGGGTCAATATCTGTTTATTGTATTTGAATATGTCATCTCTCCTATGAGCTTCTGAACTTAATTAAAAGCAACCGTTAGTGGGAGAAGGACTCTGTTGTAGGCAAAGCAACATGTTCATTTATTGCCAATCCCTAGGTACCACACAAGTAAATGAAGAAGATGTAAAAATGGTGAAATTCCACCATTTAAAAATGAGCACCAGGCATTATGGTAAAACTTTTCTCCTGTTCCTATTGTTTTTATTACCATTAGAAATGGTATCTTTATGGATTATAGCATAAGAATTCATTGTATGCAGACAGTGTGTGATGATCAAATCATGTTGACCTTTCCAGCTCCCTAAATATATTTTAAACTGTTTTCATTTGTATTAAATACTTTTCACATATCTTGGGAGTATGTTTCATATCCAGCTAAGCCATGGAATTGTGACCTAACCATCAGACACATGTGGGGTGAGGGTTGAATGAGCTCACTTACATAAAGTGCAGAAGGTGATCAGGTTCTTTTTTGTTTTTGTTTTTGGAGAATTGAACCTTGAGCTGTGCATTTGGGAACACATTTTCTGTGAGAAATATGTACACATATACACATCCAAGCACTTTCAAAGACATACACGCTCACTCATAAAAACTCACCATACTGGGGCACAGAAACCCCCACCATCTAAATGACATAGCTATTTGCAGAGCCTGCCTTAGATGCCTGTAGCTATGTGCTAGTCTTTCTGGTTTTTGTTTTACCACACCCTCAATCTTTTTAATCCACCAGGAAGCTGGAATCAGGTTGGCTCTCCAGAAGAGAACCGGCAGGAAGGTCCCAGTGTCTCCTCCCTTCAGTTGTTCCTCAGCACCTGAGGCATTCTAGAATACGTACAGTGTCCACTGGATCCTGAGTCCACCTGCAGTCAGAGAAAGGAAGTCACTGTGAGGTCAGATACTGTTTGCACAGGTCTCTTCTCCTGGTGCTGACCTTGGGAAACTTGATGGGATACAGTGCATGAGGCAAATGCCCCAATTAAAGCACAGAGGATACTTGTGTGAAATATGTGAGCTTTTCACAGCCCATTTTACGTGTTCATTTTGGTTGGCAAATGCAACATTCATTTGTGAAAATGAAAACCTGGGGGTTGACCTTGTGGCACACTGGGTTAGGCTGCCCCCTGTGAGGCAAGGATCCTATATCAGAGCACCAAATCAAGTCCAGGCTGCCCTGCTGCTGCCAGTTCCCTGCTCATGTACCTGGGAAGGCAGTGGAGGATGTCCCAAGTATTTGAGTCCCTTCCAACCAGTGGGAGACCCCCAGATGGAGTTACTGACTCCTGGCTTCCACATGGCCAGGCCCAGCCATTATAGCCATTTGGGAAGGTAACCAGAGGATTTAAGATCTTTGTCTGTCTGTCTCTCTGTTATTCTGCCTTTCAAATAATGAATAAATCTTTTAAATTAGTAAAATATTTAAACTATGCAGAACTGCTCCTGTGGACAATGCCCAGCACCACATCACTTGTAATTGATGCTGTGATTTCAGGAGACCCTCTTGAGTCATGTCTCACTTTATAACAGACATGCCCTGGGCTTCTCCCACAAATAAATTGTGGAAGTCATCTGCAGTATAGGTGTTCAGATTTTCGTATCTGAGAAAAACGTTGCCTGGGCCTGATGTTGTGACACAGTGAATGGAACTGCTGCCTGCAGTGCCAGCAGTCCATTCTGCAGTGCCAGTTTGCATCCTGGTTGCTCAGCTTCCAATACAATGCCATGCTGTTGTGCCTGCGGAGGCATGGAGAATGTCCCCTGTCACTCATGTGGGAGATCTGGATAGTGCACTGGACTCCTGGCTTTGGCCTGGACCAACTCTGGCCTTTGCAGGCATCTGGGGAGTAAACTACTAGATGGAAGATCTTTTGTTCTCTTCCCCTGTCTCTGTGCAACTCTGCCTTTCAAATAAATAAATAAGACTAGTGATTGTATACCAGGAACATTTGTTTCTGTGACCAAAAACCCCAGTCATACCTTGCCAAGAGATGTGACTTCCTCCTCTGCTCTGTCTCTCGGAATCGCTTCCACCAGGTCCTCAGGAGCAGCTAGGAGAACCATGGGGTAACTGTCAGGTGTTGTGGATGAGTTCGGCAGGGAGACTTGCTTGCTATGGACATGGGCCTAGGCTAGGTGGGGATAGTTGTGAGCAGTGAACTACATCAAATTTCTGTGCTGCACTCAATAACAGAGCAAGAAAAAGACAAGCCAGCCCTGCACCCACAAGTAGCAGGAAGGCCACCTGATGTGGGCTTGGAACTGCACACGTGCCACTGCTGGATCATCCTCCCTGGTAGATGAAAAATCCCAAGAAGAGGAGCAGGAAAGAAATGAGAAGGGAGTTTGGCTTTCTTACTACCAGCAACCAAATCATTATGAAATAGTCAATTTAGAAATAGGCGAATGCCATAGTGCACTGATTCCTTGATGATGCCTCATCTTTGCTCCTGCCCAAAATGGGCGTGGAAATGCCCAAAATGTAGACCATGGAAATCTCCCCATTTTTCTTATTGTGTCCCAAGATCATTTACCTCCATGAATCTACATAAGCAGCTATTTCATTTGCCGTCTTTCTTGTCAGGTATTTTTAAATTGCTGTGGGCAAGTAGACATTTATTATCTGAATCACTTGTAAGTGAAAATTTCAGTGGCATGAATTACTTGGCAGTGCTGTGTAAGCACCACCCCTGTGTGCCCCAACTATTGTCATCATACCCAATCTAAACTCTGCATCTATAAAGGAAGAACTTTACCTTCTCCTCCTTCCATCCCCAACTAATCTGTACTTCCAGTCCCTTTGAATTTGCTTTGTGTAGACATGTCATTGTATTAGAATCATACAGTGTTTGTGTTTCTGTGTCTACTTTATTGCAGTGTGTTGTTTTACCATGTCCTTCCATGGTGTGGTATAAAACTTTAATTCATTTTTATATATTAAAACTCTTCCATTGTGTTCATATACCACATTGTCATTACTCATCCGTTTGTTGATTGGCACAGCTCTGGCCATTGCAGCCATTTGGGGGTGTGAACCAACAGAAGGAAGACCTTTCTCTCTGTCTCTCCCTCTCACTCTCTGTAACTCTCTCAAAAAAAGTAAAATAAAATCTTTACAAAAAAAGGCCAACTTAGATCTATCAAAAAAGTGAAGCAAGTGGACAAGCTGCCACCCTGGAATTCCTGCCTGCAGCTGACAGGTGCAGAGAGCACAGCTGCAGTCAGCATAGCTGAAGCAGTGGTCCTGGAGCCTGTGGCTCACAGCGCACATGCATGGGAGTGTGGATGGGCTCAGAGGCTGAGTGTGCACCTGCTGGAGAACAGACCCAGTGGGGTCCAGTCTCCAGGTCACCCCACTTCTGTATGTTTGTGCTCCACAGGTCCACCAGATTCTCGTGGTGAAGGTCAGAGGAGAACCCCTGTGGGCCCAGGAGAGGGGGAAATACCCATTTGGAAATACTCAGGGGAAAGTGAGCACTGTGAAGTATTCCCAGGTGTTCTTCATAGCAAAGTCACATCCTCCAAGGACACCACCAGAACCTTATGTGACTGGATAGGGGGCATCCAGACAACTCTAGTCCCCACTAGTTTTAGTAAAATAAATAGGGAGAATAGGAGGC
Organism: Oryctolagus cuniculus; assembly: GCF_051225735.1. Classification (NCBI taxonomy): domain Eukaryota; kingdom Metazoa; phylum Chordata; class Mammalia; order Lagomorpha; family Leporidae; genus Oryctolagus; species Oryctolagus cuniculus. The sequence continues at coordinate 60,795,678 of NC_142883.1, forward strand.
TAGGGAAAGGTGAAAGAGGAAAGGTCAGGGACTCGGGTTGGCTTAAAAAGGGGTTGAAACAAGGGTTGATACAAAACTTTCCTTCCCCTACTCCTCACCACCAGTTCAACAGGGCCTCCATGAAATAATAGTGAATTAAAATGGAGACAGCAGTGAGACAGGTATAATTAGGAGTATGAAGGCAAATATAGAGGCCATTGGAAAAGTAACAGAACAGTGGGAATGGAGGCACAGAAGCCTCAGACTGCTATAATTACAGAAATATTCACACAAAGCTCATCTCTCATCCATAATGACACAAAGTCTCCCACAAAGTGGTGGACATTTCTCATAATGCTTTAGACACCCTTAAATGCTCCTGTTACACACTGGAATAATGCTACTGATCCCAGGTGCTTGCTAGTGTGCACTCTGCAAGGCAGGATGTGATGGCTCTTGTGGTTGGATTCCTACTAACCCTGTAGGAGGCCTGCACTGAGTTTCCAACTCCCAGTTTCAGCCAGGCCCAGCCTAGTTGAGGGCATTTTAGGAGTGATGCAGTGAATGGGAGACTCCCTTTATATCTCTCTTTCTGTCTCTGTGTGCATCTTTAAAACAAAAATAAAACCTGGAAAGGGAGTTAATGAAAGGTATGTTTTAGCAAAGGAAAAGAATAAAAGATTAATTTCATGTAGATATAAATCTAAATGTATTGATATCACATTGGCATAGGCAAAGACTTCATATTAAGACCCGGGAAGCACAGGCAATAAAGGCAAAAATAGACATATGAGATTACATCAAGCTAGGAAGCTTCTGCAGAGTAAAGAAACATTCAACAAACTGACACCATGGGCGAAAATGTTTGCAAATGATACTTCTGATAAAGAATTACTATTTACGATATATAAAGAGCTCAAGAAGCTCAACAGCAACAAAACAAGCAATCCAGTTAAGAAATGAGAAAGGATACGACCAAGCATTTTTCAAAAGATGAATTACAGATGGTCCAAAGAAACATGAAAAGATGCTCAGCATTGCTAGCTGTCAGTAAATTCAAATAAAAATCACAGTGAGATTTTACCTCCCCCCTGTTAGAATGGTTATCATCCAAAAATCAAAAAATAAAAAATGCTGTCAAGGACATGGGGAAAATAGTAGCCTAATACTTGGTGGGAAGGTAAACTAGTACAAGCATTGTGGAAGATAGTATGGCAATTTCTCAGAGATCTGAAAATGGATCTACCACAGGTCCCAGCCATTCTACTCCTGGAAATTTACCCAAAGGAATTGAAATCACTATATGAAAGAGTTGTGTGTATCCCTCTGTCGATAGCACTCAGCTCACAGTGGAGTCAACCCAGATGTCCATCAACTGATGATTGGATGAAGAAATTATGGTGTATATATACATGATGGAATGGTACTCAGCCATAAAAAGAATGCAGCCCTGTCTTTCACAAAAATGTAGATGCAACTGCAGACCATTATGCTTAGTGAAATAAACCAGGCCCCAAAAGACAAATATGTTTCCCCAAATTTGTGGTAACATACAGAGTACAAAAAAGTAATGAATATGAGTGAAATTGACATGTTGAGATTTGATTAGTGACCTTATTTGGGCATAGAGTCATTGGAGGATTAACCAGTTAATATGAATTCATATTAGAGGAGCAAGGACTTGTTCCCATAAGACTGGCATTTTTACAAGATGAGGAAACAGGTCCAAGATGGAAGGATGCCATGAAATGATGGGAGCAGATTCAGGTGCTTTGGTAGCCACCTAGGAGGCCCAGGATTTCCAGGAAACCAGCAGAAGCTAAGAAGGGACAGGAAAGATTAGTCCTGATGGGTTTCTGTGGGAGGGTGACTATGCATAAACCTAGATTTCTGACACCCAATCTCCAGACCTGTGGGAAAATAAAATATCATGTACTTCAAACTGACCACCAACCAGGCACTTGATTATGGCAGCCTGAGAAAATTATTATCCCTCAACTAACTATTTTGATTGGCATGTAGAGACATTTCAGCCATGAGAGAAACACATTCTTCTCAGGTTCATATGAAGAAGTCTCCAAGGCAGATCAAAGTATGAGCTCTGTCACACAACTGCTCACTTAAAGTAATGTATGTCACACAGCTTGTGCCACTAGGCAACTATGGTAATACAATAGAGTTCAATCAATGAAGATTACTTGGCAAATTTTGCAAGAACTATGGAAGCTAAATAACATACTGTCCAAAACAAATGGGTCAAAGAAGACTGTATAGACATTTTAAACTATTTTGAACCAAGCAAATAAAAACCCCAAATTTGGGTAGCAATGAAGCAGTGCTCAGAAGGAAAATGGAGCCCTTGAGTGAAATACTTTCAAAAATGATGATGATCTAAAATCAAGGGATTCTTACAACCTAGAAAAGTAGGTTGTAAGTAGAAAAGCAATCTGATGTAAATTAGATAAAAAATGAAAAAATAGCAATTTTCTCAGAAATGGATGTAACAGGAAATAGGAAATGGACAGAGTAAAACAAAAAATCATGAATTAGTTTTTTGAAAAAATCCATAAGATTGTGAAGCCTCCGCCTGTCTAAGCACAAGGCAAAAAGAGAAGAAACAATGTCTGGTACTGCAAATGAGAAGGGAATCCTCACCACTGATGGCATGGACAGGAAAAGGAAAAGAAAAAAGTACTTTACATACTGTATGCCCACAAGTAGGTTCAACGAAGCCAGAAATTCCTTCGGAATCAGAAACTACCCAAACTAACCATGGGCCTGAGACTTTGAAGAGAACTTTACAGCTACAAAAGGCAAAAGAAGGTGTCAGGGCCATGTGGATTCATTGGTGAACTCCAGTCAGTTTTACCAAGAAAAATGTCATCCCCATCCAAGCAAGGGGCCATAGTCCTAGGTGTTTACCCAATTAATTTAAAAAACTTTGTCCCCACAGAACCCTGCCACATGACTGTTTCTGGTGGCTTTCTTCCTGATTGCTTAAATTGGAAACCAGGACCAAGAACATTGGCCCATCTATCCAAGGGGGTATAACTCAGTGATGAAAATCATTGAGCAGTCAAGCCACAAAAAGGAGCAGAAGAATTCTTATGTATGTTACCAAATATAATTCCAACTCTAGGAAATTGTGAAAAATAATGACTAAAGAGATAATTTTTTTTTGACAGGCAGAGTGGACAGTGAGCAAGAGAGACAGAGAGAAAGGTCTTCCTTTGCCATTGGTTCACCCTCCAATGGCCGCCGCCGGTCGGTGCACCGCGCTGATCCGATGGCAGGAGCCAGGAGCCAGGTGCTTTTCCTGGTCTCCCATGGGGTGCAGGGCCCAAGCACTTGGGCCATCCTCCACTGCACTCCCAGGCCACAGCAGAGGGCTGGCCTGGAAGAGGGGCAACCGGGACAGAATCCGGCGCCCTGACCGGGACTAGAACCCGGTGTGCCGGCGCCGCTAGGCGGAGGATTAGCCTAGTGAGCCGCGGCACCGGCCGACTAAACAGATATTTAAAATGACCAGTTCTAGGGTCATGTTCTGGGGTCATTCAAGGGTTCTGGAAACATGGGTAAAGATGAATAACTCCTAGAACTGTACCACCAGAACCAACCTTAGTACAGACTTGGGAGTTGAGTCAATGATAACATTTCTTTATTGGTTCAGTCTCCATAACAAATGTACCCTACTAATGGAAGTGTCATCAGAAAAAGGGAAGTGGGAGTCCAGTATGAGAACCTTAGGAGCTATCTTTTCAGTTTTCATATTTTATCTCCAGTTGTTAATATTGGTGTGAGATCTGGTGGCACTCTCTCAGTAAGATGTCCATTTCAGCCCATGTTGGACAATTGGCCAAACATCTGAACAGTAGCTTGAGATGTTACTACTAACAGTGACCCCAAGTTTAAGCTGTTATCATGTCTTCCCTCTGCACTGGTCACCCTGCTGATTGAGTTGACCAATTCTAATTTTGCAGTCATGGAATGAAAGACACAGATAGCATAGATTTTTAAGAGTTTTGTCTTAACTATGAGACCCTGAATAAAGTAGAATCCTGATTGTTGAATGAGCTTAATGAATGAATTTGCACAGTACCTTCAACTGATTCCTTTGTTGGGGGTATCCTGTTCTTTGGCAAGACAAAGATTTTTCTGACCTTCAGTGCAGAATGGACAGTCGATGTTCTTGACCTCTGACTTCCTTTTCGTCTAAAACTCTTTAGACAAGATCCTGGAACAGTATGACAATAGACAGCTGTTGACATCCCACCAGCAGAAGAGCACAGGGAAGTGTGCAGTTCCTCACTTTCATCCCAGTTTTCCCATTCAATAGTGCAGAGCCATCCTCTAAATCAGAGTTGGATGCTAGGCAGATCTTGCAGTGTGGTGAACATTTCCTACCCAACAGTTTGATAGGGTAGACAAAGACTTTTCTTAAGATGAGAGTACAGGGACTAGTGCTTGAAGGTTCAGACCCTAAAGGGAAGCTGCATGTACCTGGGAAAGTTGCACAGAGTCCCCTGACCCCCATCACCTGTCCTGGTTCCCTGTTATGAGATGTGGAGATACTGATATGGCCTGTGTTGTGTTTGAGCTCAAGAGATTAAAAAGAAGTGGATCTTTATCAAGTCCGGTGCTGCATAATTTTTAAAAGATTTTTTAATTGTTTATTTGATGGGTAGAGTTACAGAGAGAGAGAGAGAGAGAGAGAGAGAGAGAGAGAGAGAGAGAGACAGAGGTCTTCCTTCCATTGGCTTACTCCCCAAATGGCCGCAACAGCCAGAGCTACACTGATCTGAAGCCAGGAGCCAGGTGCCTCCTCCTGGTCTCCCATGGGGGTGCAGGGGCCAAGCACTTGGACCATCCTCCACTGCCTTCCCAGGCCACAGCAGAGAGCTGGACTAGAAGAGGAGCAGCTGGGACTAGAACCTGGCGCCCATATGGGATGCTGGCTCTGCAGGCAGAGGATTAACCTAGTGCACCACGGCGCTGGCCCTGGTGCTGCATAACTGTCTGAAATTCTTCAGTCTTCAAATGCCAGGAAGAATAAGCTGATCACTGGTTGTGACTGAATGCAGGGAGGATACGTGACCACAGAGGAGGACAGGATGGAAATTGCTCTCCCTTCTTCCATGCATAGAAAGTTTTACAGCTCATGGAGAATCTCTCATTCCCATGCTCCCCACACAGCCCCAAGCTATGGGCAGATCTGTGTCTGTTCCATGTTGATTTACTATTAAGCAAATTGAAAATTAGAGACTCTCAGTGAGTTGTCCACATTCTTATAACTGACAAATCATGGATCTGGGACAGTCTCACCATTGGTTCCCTGGGGGACAGAGGACCATGAATGTCTTTACTAGAACCCTGGACTAAGCACCCTCAGTGGCTTTCTGACATCTTCCAGGGCAGGATTTCCTCGGGAACAGTCTTGCTCAGAGCAAAGTTCTGGAGACAATAGAAATCATGACTCAGATCGCTCCCTGCAGGTTTCTTTTCCTGGCTTAAAATAGGACTCTTTCCTCCAGGACACCCTCTCTGAGGGTCTGGAGAAACCCAAACTTACACCCATCCTGGCCCCACATATTCACACTGTCACTGGCTCAGGCTTCCCCATGGCCAGGTGACCCCACAGGGCCAGTGGTGTGTTTGGTTTTAAAACTGGCTCAAAACTCAGGACATTCCACAGCAACTGCCATGTGAGGGTGAGCCAACATTGACTTCTCGGCCATGGCCAACGCTGCATGAACACTGAACAGAAATTCACCCAAAGTGGGGCCATTCCATTGTCGTGGTGTTGGGGGATGGGAAATTTGGGAACAGATTGTTGAAGGGAGTTCGTGTGGTTCTCTCAGTACTGAATTGGTTAATACTGGGGAGAGTCATTAGAACACAAGCCCAACCCCTCTTCCTGTCTCTCTTCTGTCACTCTGCTTGCTCTTCTACTTTTCCACAATGATGGGACACAGCATGGGACCCTTGATATGGGCACCTGATCTTTGACTCCTAGACTTGAGAATCCTGAACTTGGGTGTCTTCTTCCTTTATAATTTACCCTGTCTCAGATGTATGTTTTAATGCCATAGAAAACTTAATATCTGTCCTTCAGAGAAAGTGGCTGAGCAGTCTCAAATCCCTGTATGACAAAAGGCTGGCTGTACTAGGTCTGTGTGCATCTTCATGCCCATGACTTTTCTCACCAAAACCCAGTCCCTAGGAACTCTTCACCTCTCTCTAGACCCTGCAGGGACAGCATACACAGTTCTCTCTCCCATCGGTGAGGTTCATCCATGGCCAGGCTTGCCCCATCCAACCCATGATGCTGCCTGAGGACCATCAGGCAGGCCCCCTTCTCTCAGTCTTCAGATGTCTGCCCCACTGACCAACGGCACTGTCCCTCCTCCCCGTTTCCCTGTAACCCCCAAACAGCAGGGTTCATGTGTTTATCCACCCCACCCTGAAATCCCAGTTACTTTCCAATGTGACAAAAATATATCTGGGTTCAGACTGTTCTTACAGACTTGGTCTCAGATGGCGACCTCTACAGACAGAAGAGGCTAGCTTGAAAGTCCCTTTTTGTGTGATGTCTGTGTTGTGTTTGGTCTGAAATTTTCCTGGCTTGATGACAGTAGTGTGACTTTCTTTCCTATCATCATTCTCTGGATAAGGTGTGAACAAACTTGGCATTGGAAATTATTTTTCTAAATTTAGGAAATATTTTGAAACAACAAACTTAACAGAAGCATCAAAAGTAGAAACTGAATAATACGATGACCAAATGTATTTATAAATCTGTAGACAGCCTGGAATGGGGGAAATAACAGTCCATGAGGAGAGTGATTAAGCAGAAGGTAAGTGGCCAATGGAAGAAGCAGCATTGTGGAGGTCAGTGTGGCCTACCTGCTGGACAGCAGTTGAGATTTCCCATCATGGACCACTCTGGATAGGACGATACGCACGTTCCCACCGCACTCAAGTTTGAACCTTTCAGCTCAAGAGAGTGACAGTTGGAATGGCAGGATGATGTCACTCACCTTGTTACCCTGGTGACAGGACACCATGGAATTTTCAAAGTGAGCCATGCCGCACTGTAGGTGATGCTGTACTGCTATCTACACACACATTTTTCAGTGTCCAAGCGTGGTCATTTTAGAGTCCAAGTTTTGTTTCCAAAACTGACTCCAAGACCCACACATTATCATCCCCTCCTTGTGAAGTAAGTAGAGTGACTTAAAAGGATCTGTTTCCAATATAGTTGATGGTAACAGTTTGAATGAGAGGCATGACCTAGCACTGTACAATCATGTCATCTGCAAACATGGATATTTGGTTTCCTCTTCTGTGACATTTGAAGCTCATTCTTTCTTTAATTCTTTTAGCGTTTTGGAATAATTTGCAAAGTATTGGAGTTGGTTCCTGTCTAAATAAATGTTCTGTAGAATTCAGTTGTGAAGACATCAGGTCCTGGACCTTTCTTTGGCAGGAGACTTTAGGTACTGCTTCAATCGCATTGTTATGGTTTTCTATATCTTCTTGAAGTAATATTGGCAGATAGCATGCACCCAGAAATTCATCTATCTCTTCAAGGTTTTCTAAGTTGATAGCACAAAGTCATTCACAGGAGTTACTTGTAATTCTTTATGTTTCTGTGGTATCATTTTTCATATCTAATTTTATTTATTTTAGGTTTTTTCTCATTTTCTTTGTTAGTTGGCTAAAGATTTACCTGTTTTGCTTATTTTTCAAAAACCATCTTTTCCTATTTTTGATTTTAAGAGTTGTTAGTTTTGTTTGAGTTTCATTTGCTCTTCTCTGATTCTCTTGATTTCTCACCTCCTATTAATTTTGGGTATGGTTTGTTCTTGCTTTTCCAAGTCTTTAACATGAATATTAGATAATTTATTTCCATTTTATAAGGTAAGCTTATTTTTTTAAAACTTTTATTTAGTAGATATAAATTTCCAAAGTTCAGTTTATGGATTACAATGGCTTCCCCCCCCCCCCATAACTTCCCACCCACCCACAACCCTCCCATCTCTCGCTTCCTCTCCCATTTTATTCACAACAAGATTCATTTTTGATTATCTTTATATACAGAAGATCAATTTAGTATATATTAAGTAAAGCTTTCATCAGTTTGCCCCCACACAGAACACAAATTGCCAATATTGTTTGAGCACTAGTCATATCATTAATTCACATTGAACTACACATTAAGGACAGAGATTCTACATGGGGAATAAGTGCACAGTGACTTCTGTTGTTGACTTAACAAATTGACACTCTTGTTTAAGGTGTCAGCAATCGCCCCAGGCTCTAGTCATGAGTTGCAAAGGCCATGGAAGCCCCCTGAGCTCACCAACTTTGCCCTTATTTCGACAAGGCCATAGTCAAAGTGGAAGTTTTCTCCTCCCTTCAGAGAAGGCCCTTCTTTGGTGGCCTATTCTTTCCACTGGGATCTCACTCGCAGAGATCTTTCATTTAGTTTTTTTTTTGCCAGAGTGTCTTGGCTTTCCATGCCTAAACTACTCTCAAGAGCTCTTCAGCCAGATCCAAATGCGTTAAGGACTGATTCTGAGGCCAGAGTGCTGTTTAGGACAACTGCCATTCTATGAGTCTGTTGTGTATCCCACTTCCCATGTTGGATCATTCTCTCCCTTTTTTATTCTATCAGTTAGTATTAGCAGATGCTAGTCTTAGTTACGTGGGCCCTTTGACTCTTAGACCTATCAGTGCAATCAATTGTGAACTGAAATAGATCACTTGGATGAGTGAGGTGGCATTGGTACATGCCACCTTGATGGGATTGTATTGGAATCCCCTGGCACATTTCTAACTCCACCACTTGGGGCAAGTCAGCTTAAACATGTCCCAAATTGTATATCCCCCTCCCTCTCTTATTCCCACTCTTATAATTAACAGAGATCACTTTTCAGTTAACTTTAAACACCTAAGAATAATCGTGTGTTAATTACATAGCTCAACCAATGGTATTAAGTATAACAAACAAAAATACTAAAAGGGATATAGTATTAAATTGTACATCAACAGTGATGATAAGGGCTGATCAAGTCACTGCTTCTCATAGTGTCCATTTCACTTCATCAGGTTTCCTTTTTGATGCTCAGTTAGTTGTCACCGATCAGGGAGAACATACGACATTTGTCCATTTGGGACTGGCTTATTTCACTCAGCATGATGTTTTCCAGGTGTCTCCATTTTGTTGCAAATGACCGGATTTCATTGTTTTTTTACTGCTGTATAGTATTCTATAGAGTACATGTCCCATAATTTCTTTATCCAGTCTACTGTTGATGGTCATTTGGGTTGATTCCAGGTCTTAGCTATTGTGAATTGAGCTGCAATAAACATTAAGGTGCAGAGCGCTTTTTTGTTTACCAATTTCATTTCCTTTGGGTAAATTCCAAGGAGTGGGATGGCTGGGTTGAATGGTAGGGTTATATTCAGGCTTCTGAGGACTCTCCAAACTGACTTCCATAGTGGCTTTACCAGTTTGCATTCCCACCAACAGTGGGTTAGTGTCCCTTTTTCCCTACATCCTCGCCAGCATCTCTTGTTGGTAGATTTCTGAATGTGAGCCATTGCAACTGGGGTGAGGTGAAACCTCATTGTGGTTTTGATTTGCATTTCCCTGATTGCTAGTGATCCTGAACATTTTTTCATGTGTCTGTTGGCCCTTCGGATTTCCTCTTTTGAAAAACGTCTATTGAGGTCCTTGGCCCATACCCAGTTTGCTTAGAGTTTTCATCATGAAAGGGTGTTGTATTTTATCAAATGCTTTCTCTGCATTTATTGAGATAATCACATGGTTTTTCTTCTGCAGTCTATTAATGTGGTGTATCACATTGATTGATTTGCACACACTGAACCATCCCTGCATGCCGGGGATAAATCCCACTTGGTCTGGGTGGATGATCTTTCTGATGTGTTGTTGCATTCTATTGGTCAGTATTCAGTATTTTATTGAGGATTTTTGCATCTATGTTCATCAGGGATATTGGTCTGTAATTCTCTTTCAATGCTGCATCTTTCTCCGGCATAGGAATTAAGGTGATGGTGGCTTCACAGAAAGAAATTAGGAGGATCCCCCCTTTTTCGATTGTTCTGAATAGTTTGAGAAGAATTGGAGTTAGTTCTTCTTTAAATATCTGATAGAATTCAGCAGTGAATCCATCTGGTCCTGGGCTTTTCTTTGTTGGGAGGGCCTTTATTACTATATCAATTTCTGACTCAGTTATGGGTCTGTTTAGGTTTTCTATGTCTTCCTGGTTCAATTTAGGTAGGTTGCATGTGTCCAGGAATCTATCCATTTCTGATAGATTTTCCTGTTTGCTGGCATACAGGTCCTTGTAGTAATTTCTGATGATTCTTTTTATTTCTGTGGGATCTGTTGTTATGTTTCCTTTTTCATCTCTGATTTTATTGATTTGGGTCTTTTCTCTTCTTTTTTTAGTTAGTTGGGCCAATGACGTGTCAATTTTGTTTATTTTTTCAAAAAACCAGCTCCTTGTTTGGCTGATTTTTTGTAATTTTTTTAACTCAATCCTGTTATTTCTTCTCTGATTTTAATTATTTCTCTTCTCCTGCTAGATTTGGGTCTGGTTTGCTGCGGATTTTCTAGATCCTTGAGATGCATTGAAAGCTCATTTATTTGGTGCCTTTCCAATTTCTTGATGTAGGCACCTATTGCTATAAATTTTACTCTTAGCACTGCTTTTGCTATATCCCATAAGTTTTGATATGTTGTGCTGTTGTCCTCATTTACTTCCAGAAAGTTTTTGATTTCTCTTTTGATTTCTTCTATGACCCAGTGTTCATTCAGTAGCATGTTGTTCAATCTCCATGTGTTTGCATATGCTCTAGGGATTCCTGAGTTGCTAATTTCCACCTTCATTCCACTGTGGTCTGAGAAACTGCATCGTATGATTCTAATTTTTTTGAATTTGTTGAGACTTGCTTTATGGCCTAGTATGTGGTTAATCCTAGAGAAGGTTCCATGCACTGCTGAGAAGAATGTAAATTCTTTTTGTGTAGGATGAAAAGTTCTGTAGATATCTGTTAGATCCATTTGGGCAATGGTGTTATTTAAATCTATTGTTTCCTTGTTGGTCTTCTGTCTGGATGATCTGTCTATTTCTGAGAGTGGAGTATTGAAGTCCCCCAGTAATATTGTATTGGAATCTAAGTCTCCCTTTAAGTCCCTTGGCATATCTTTTAAACAAACCGGTGCCCTGTAATTAGGTGCATATACATTGATAATCGTTATATCTTCCTGTTGAATTGATCCCTTAATCATTACATAGTGCCCTTCTTTGTCTCTCTTAACAGTTTTTACATTAAAGTTTATTTTGTCTGATATTAAGATGGCTACGGCTGCTCTTTTTTCATTTCTGTTGGCATGGTATATCTTTTTCCAGCCTTTCACTTTCAGTTTGCATGCATCTTTGTTGGAAAGATGTGTTTCTTGTAGCAGCAAATAGATGGGTTTTGTACCTTAACCCATTCAGCCAATCTGTGCCTTTTAACTGGAGAGTTAAGACCATTAATGTTCAATGTGACTATTGATAAGTAGTAACTTTGCCCTGCCATTTGCCAAAGATATTTTCTAATGTATGCTTTGAACTTCCTGTGATCTTTTGCTGTGAGGTTTCCTTCGTTTACCTTCTTTCACATTGATGACCGTGTTTCTGTGTTTCTCTGTGTAGCACATCTTTAAGCATCTTTTGCAGGGCTGGACGAGTGGCGACAAATTCTTTCAATTTCTGTTTGCTATGAAAGGTCTTTATTTCACCTTCATTCACAAATGAGAGCTTTGTAGGATATAGTATTCTGGGCTGGCAGTTTTCCTCTCTTAGTACCTGGGCTATATTCACCATTCCCTCCTAGCTTGTAGGGTTTCTGATGAGAAGTCAGCTGTGAGTCTAATTGGAGATCCTCTGAGAGTAATCTGACATTTGTCTCTTGCACATTTTAGAATCTTTTCTTTATGTTTCACTGTGGTGAGTTTGATTACAACGTGTTGTGGTGAGGATCTCTTTTGGTCATGTTTACTAGGGGTTCTAAGAGCTTTCTGTACTAGGATGTCTCTGTCCTTCTCCAAACCCAGAAGTTCTCTTCTAGTATCTCACTAAAAAGGCCTTCTAATCCTTTCTCTCTCTCTCCATGCCTTCAGGAACTCCTAGAACCCGAATGTTGGGTTTTTTCATAGTATCCTGTAGATTCCCAACAATCTTTTTTAGATTTCTAATTTCCTCTTCTTTTCTTTTGTTTGACTGTATACTTTCCTGTGCTCTCTCTTCTAAGTCCGATATTCTCTCTTCTGTTTCACTGACTCTGTTTTTAAGGCTCTGTAATGCGTTTGTTATTTGATCTATTGAGTTCTTCATTTCATTTTGATTTCTCTTCACTATCATACTTTCCTGTTCTACTAGTTTCTGTGTTTCATTTTGATTCCTCCTTAAGATTTCATTTTTACAAGATTTTCTATCTTGTCCAGTAAGGATTTCTGTAGTTCAAGAATTTGTTTTTGAGAACTTCTAAATGTTCTTATCATAAATTTTTTTGTGATCTGTATCTTGCATTTCTTCTATCTCATCATCTTCATAATCTTGGCTTGGGGTGTCTTGTTCATTTGGGGGCATCATAATGTCTTCCTTGATCTTGTTTCCTCGGTTTCTGTGTTTGTTGCTCGGCATTGTTGAGATATTCTTTGAATTCTTCTTCCCTCGCTGTGGTGTTTTTTTCATGTTATACTATGACTGTGTTAAGTGGACTTTCTGCTTTTGGAGGAGCCTTAGAGGCTTGAGGCTTGAGATGGGTGTGGCCAGAGAGCTTTGCTTGGTTCTTCAGGTTTAAGGGTGTGCTAAAGGTGACACACTGAGGTTAGGCATGATAAATCTCTCTCTTTATTTATTTATATATATTTTTTGATTCAGGAGGGAAGTAATTCTGCATAGGTGAGCAGAATTGAAGGTAGTCAGCTTCCGATATCTGTCTTCTGTGGGTATTTCATTCGTTTTTCCCCCCAGGACCACACAAAGTATCTGTCCTGCCCTCAGTATTGGCTCAAATTCTCCTGCAGTCTCCCACCGGGTTGCCAAGGTTACTGAATTGTAGCGTCTCTGGAGAGTACTCACGTGAACTCTGTGAGTTCTCTCGCCCACCGTCTCTTTTTTCACCGCCTCAGTTCATTAACTCCACCCTTTCACTAAGTCCTAACCTCCTGTTATTTCACCCCCCAGAGTCAGGTTTTTCTGTTTGACTGGGGCGGGCACAGCTCTCAGGTCTCACACAGCCCTGAGATCGCTAGTGCACCTTTTACATAAGTCCAAAATGGCTCCTGCTCTGTCTCTTGCTCACCTTTGCAAGGCGGGTGGAGAGAGACTGTACTGGTCCCCCCCTTTTCTTTTTCCCTCTCTCTGTAGGTAGTCTGGTGAACTTTACCCAGTGGGGCTTCAAGCCAGTTTCCCTGCCTATGTCTCGGGGAGCTCACCTCCCCTTCCAGCGCAGATGCGTAGGCTCCGCTGTTTGGCTTCCGTGGGCGTCCTTGCTCTCCCCGCAAGTCGTCCATGTCACATCCACTAGATCCGGAAGTTTCCTCTGCAATTTTTTCTCCAAGCCTTTCCTGAGATTACCGTAATTCAACTTTTATTAACCTATCTTTTCCCGGACTATCAGTGCGCATCCTCTCTATTCCGCCATCTTGGCTCCCAGCTTATTGTTGTAAACCTTCCTCTGAATACTGCATTGTCTGATCTCAAATTTTGATATGTTTTGTTGATATTCTCATTTGTTTCAAGAATTTTTATTTCTACTTTAATTTCTTCCATGATCCATTAGTCATTCAGTAGCATGTTGTTTAATTTCCACGTATTTGCAAATTTTCCATTGCTATAATTGATTTTTTAAAGATTTATTTATTTTTTTGAAAGTCAGAATTACACAGAGAGAGGCGAGGCAGAGAAAGAAAGAAAGAGAGAAAGAGAGAGAGAGAGAGGTCTTCCATCCACTGGTTCACTTACCAATGAGCTGCAATGGCTGGAGCTATGCTGATTCGAAGTCAGGATCCAGGAGCCTCCTCCAGGTCTCCCACGTGGGTGCAGAGGCCCAAGGACTTGGACCACCTTCTACTTTTTCCCAGGCCATAGCAGAGAGCTGGATTGGAAGTGGAGCAGCCAGGACTCGAACCAGCTCCCATATGGGATGCTGTCACTGCAGGTGGCGGCTTCACCCGCTACGCCACAGTGCCGGCCCATGTGATTGATTTCTGAATGTTTTCCTTTGTGATTTGAAAATATACATGACTTCAATTTATTTTTTTTGTTTACTGAGGCTTAATTTGTGGCCTCATCTGTGGTCTTTTTTTTCTTTTTTTTATTTAATAAATGTAAATATACAAAGTGCAACTTTTGCATTGTTGTGGCTTTTTCCCCCATAACCTCCCTTCCACCCGCAGCCATCCCATCTCCCATTCCCCCTCCCATCACACTCTTCATCACGTTTCATTTTCAATTATCTTTATATACAGAAGTTCCACTTAGTATCTACCAAGCAAAGATTTCAACAGACTGCACCCACACAACCGCACAAGATATAGAGTAGTGTTCGACTAGTAGTTTTATCATTAACTCTCATAGTAAAACATATTAAGGACAGAGATCCTACGTGGGGAGCATGTGCACAGTGACTCCCATTGTTGATTTAACAATTGACACCCTTATTTATGATTCAGTAATTACCTGAGGCTCTTGCCATGAGCTATCGAGGCTATGGAAGCCCCTTGAGTTCACCAACTCTGAACTTATTTAGTCAAGGCCATATCACAGTGGAGGTTCCTTCCTCCCTTCAGTGAAAGGTGCCTCCTTCTTTGATGGCCTGTTCTTTCTGCTGGGATCTTGTTCACCGAGATCTTTCATTCAGGTTGTTTTTGCTACAGTGTCTTGGCTTTCCATGCCTGTGAGACTCTCATGGGCCTTTTAGCCAGATCCAAATGCCCCAAGGGTTGATTCTGAGGCTGGAGTGCTGTTTAGGGCATTTGCTATTCTATGAGTCTGCTGTGTGTCCTGCTTCCCCCGTCGGATCACTGTCTCCCTTTTAATTCTATCCTTCTTTTGCAGACACTGGTCTTTTTTGTGAAATCTCTTTGACACTTACCCTTTTTGATCAATTATGTACTTAAACTTATCACTTTAACAAGTGAGATGGCATTGGTACATGCCTCCTTGATAAGATTGAATTGGAATCCCCTGGCACATTTCTAGCTCCACCATTGGAGGTAAGTCCGAGTGAGCATGTGCCAACCTGTATATCTCCTCCCTCTCTTATTCCCACTCTTATATTTAACAGAGATCACTTTTCTGTTAATTTTAAATGCCTAAGAATAATTGTGTATTAATTACAGAGTTCAACCAATGGTATTAATAGAACAAAACAACAACAACAACAACAACAACAATACTAAAAGGAATAAAATAGTAAGTTGTTCCTCAACAGTCAAGACAAGGGCTGATCACGTCACTGTTTCTCATAGTGTCCATTTCACTTCAATGGATTTCCTTTTAGGTGCTTGGTTAGTTGTCATCGATCAGGGAGAACATATATTTGTCCCTTTGGGATTGGCTTATTTCACTCAGCATGATGGTTTCCAGGTGTCTCCATTTTGTTGCAAATGACCGGATTTCATTGTTTTTTTACTGCTGTATAGTATTCTATAGAGTACATGTCCCATAATTTCTTTATCTAGTGATCTGTTGATGGGCATTTAGGTTGATTCCAGGTCTTAGCTATTGTGAATAGAGCTGCAATAAACACTGAGGTGCGAACAGCTCTTTTTTTCCCATTTAATTCCCTTTGGGTAAATTTCAAGGAGTGGGATGGCTGGGTCATGTGGGTGGGCTATATTCAGGCTTCTGAGCACTCTCCAAACTGACTTCCATAGTGGCTTTACCAGTTTGCTTTCCCACCAACAGTGGGTTAGTGTCCCTTTTTCCCCACATCCTCACCATCATCTGTTGTTAGTTGATTTCTGTATGTAAGCCATTGTAACTGGGGTGAGGTGAAACCTCATTGTGGTTTTGATTTGCATTTCCCTGATGGCTAGGAATCCTGAGCATTTTTTCATGTGTCTGTTAGCCATTTGGATGTCCTCTTTTTATTTTTTTATTTTAAATTTTTTGAGAGGCAGAATTAGACAGTGAGAGAGAGAGAGACAGAGAGATAGGTCTTCTTTTTCCCACTGGTTCACCTCCCAAGTAGCTGCTACGTCTGGTGTGCTGTGGCCGGCATGCTGCGCCAATCCAAAGCCAGGAGCCAGGTGCTTCCTCCTGGTCTCCCATGTGGGTTCAGGGCCCAAGGACCTGGGCCATCCTCCACTGCACTCCTGGGCCACAGCAGAGAGCTGGCCTGGAAGAGGAGCAACCAGGACAGAATCCAGCACCCCAACTGGGACTAGAACCTGGGGTGCTGGTGCCACAGGAGGAGGATTAGCCTAATGAGCTGTGGCACTGGCCTGGATTTCCTCTTTTGACAAATGTCTGTTAAGGTCCTTGGCCCATCTTTTTATTGGGTTGTTTGTTTTGTTGCTGTGGAGTTTCTTGATCATTTTATAGATTCTAGATTCTATTTGTTAATCCTTTATCAGTTGTGTAGTTTGCTAATAACATCTCCAATTCTGTTGATTGCCTCTTCACTTTCCTGTTTCTTTTGCTGTAAAGAAACTTTTCAATTTGAGGTAATCCCATTTGATTATTTTAGCTTTGATTACCCGTGCCTCTGGGGTCTTCTCCAGGAATTCTTTGCCTTTTCCAATGTCTTGAAGGGTTTCCCCTATGCTCTTAATTAATTTCATGGTGTTGCGGTGTGTCTCTAGTTCTTTGATCCATGTTGAGTGGATTTTTGTATAAGGTGTAAGGTAGGATTCTTGCTTCACACTTCAACATGTGGACATCCAGTTTTCTCAGCACCATTTGTTGAAGAGGCTGTCCTTGTTCCAGGGATTGGTTTTAGGTCCTTTGTGAAATATGAGTTAGTTTAGATGTTTGGATTTATTTCTGGTGTTTCTATTCTGTTCCATTGGTCTATCCATCTGTTTTTGTACCAGTACCAGGCTGTTTTGATTATAACTGCCCTGTAGTATGTCTTGAGGTCTGGAATTGTGATGCCTCCGGCTTTGTTTTTATTGTAAAGGATTGTTTTAGCTATTCGCAGTCTCCTGTGTCTCCATATTAATTTCAGCATCATTTTTTTAGGTCTTTGAAGAATGACTTTGGTATTTTGATTGGTATTGCATTGAGCTTGTAAATTGCTTTTAGGAGGTTGGACATTTTGATGATATTGATTCTTCCAATCCATGAGCATGGCAGATTTTTCCATTTTTTGTGTCTTCTATTTATTTATTTAATGTTTTGTAATTTTCATCATAGAGGTCTTTGACATCCTTGGTTAAATTTATCCCAAGGTACTTGATTGTTTTTGTGGTATTGTGAATGGGATTGATCTTAGAAGTTCTTCCTCAGCCACGGCATTGTGTATACAAAGGCTGCTGATTTCTGAGCATTGACTTTGTATCCTGCTACTTTACCAAACTCTTTTATTTTTTTTTATTTTTTTTGACAGGCAGAGTGGACAGTGAGAGAGACAGAGAGAAAGGTCTTCCTTTGCCATTGGTTCACCCTCCAATGGCCACCGTGGCCGTCGTGCTGCAGCCGGTGCACCGCAATGATAAGATGGCAGGAGCCAGGTACTTATCCTGGTCTCCCATGGGGTGCAGGGCCCAAGCACTTGGGCCATCCTCCACTGCACTCCCTGGCCACAGCAGAGAGCTGGCCTGGAAGAGGGGCAACTGGGACAGAATCCAGTGCCCTGACTGGGACTAGAACCTGGTGTGCCGGTGCCGCAAGGTGGAGGATTAGCCTAGTGAGCCGTGGCGCTGGCCCCAAACTCTTTTATGAGTTCCAATAGTCTCTTATAGGGATTTTTGGATCCCCTATATATAGGATCATGTTATCTACAAATAGGGATAGTTTAACTTCCTCCTTTCCATTTGTATCCCTTTCATTTCTTTTTCTTGCCCGATGGCTCTGGCTAAAACTTCTAGGACTATATTGAATAGCAATGGTGAGAGTGGGCATCCCTGTCTGGTGCCAGTTTTCAGTGGAAATGCCTCCAACTTTTCCCCATTCAATATGATGCTGGCCATTGGTTTATCATAAATTGCCTTAATTGTATTGAGGAATGCTCCTTCTAACCCCAATTTGTGTAGAGTTTTCATTATGATAGGGTGTTTTATTTTTGTCAAATGCTTTCTCTGCATCTGTTGAGATAATCATATGATTTTTGTTCCTCAACTTGTTAATGTGATTATCACATTGATTGACTTTTGAATATTGAACCATCCCTGCATACCAGGGATAAATCCCACTTGGTCCGGGTGAATGATCTTTCTGATGTGCAGTTGGATTTGGTTTGCCAGAATTTTGTTGAGTATTTTTGCATCTGTGTTCATCGGGGAGATAGGTCTGTAGTTTTCTTTCTCTGTTGTGAATTTTCCAGGCTTAGGAATTAAGGTGATATTGGCTTCATAGAAAGAATTTGGAAGGATTCCCTCCCATTCAATTGTTTTGAATAATTTGAGAAGAACTGGAGTTAGTTGTTCTTTAAATTTCTGGTAGAATTTAGTGGTGAAGCCATCCGGTCCTGGGCTCTTCTTTTTCAGTAGTGCGTTTATTACTGATTCAATTTCTTTCATGGTTATGTGTCTGATTAGGTTTTCTATATCTTCACGGCTCAGTTTAGGAAGGTTGTATGTGTCCAGGAATCTATCCATTTCTTCCAGGTTCCCCAATTTGTTAGCATACATCTCTTTGTAGTGATTTCTGATGATTCTTTTTATTTCTGTTGTGTCTGCTGTTACATTTTCATTATTATCTTTGATTTTTTTTTGCAGGCAGAGTGGACAGTGTGAGAGAGAGAGAGAGAGAAAGGTCTTCCTTTTGCCGTTGGTTCACCCTCCAATGGCCGCCGCGGCTGGTGCACCACGCTGATCCAAATGCATGAAGCAGGTGCTTCTCCTGGTCTCCCATGGGGTGCAGGGCCCAAGTACTTGGGCCATCCTCCACTGCACTCCCTGGCCACAGCAGAGAGCTGGCCTGGAAGAGGGGCAACTGGGACAGAATCCGGCGCCCCGACTGGGACTAGAACCCGGTGTGCCGGCGTCGCAAGGTGGAGGATTAGCCTAGTAACCTGCGGCGCCGGCCTATTATCTTTGATTTTACAGATTTGGGTCTTCTCTCTCCTTTTTTGGTTAGTTGGGCCAATGGTGTGTCTATTTTGTTTATCTTTCAAAGAACCAGCTCCAGGTTCTGTTGATCTTTTGTATTTTTTTTTTTTTGATTCAATTCTGTTTATTTCTTCTCTAATCTTTAGTATTTCTTTCCTTCTGCTGGGTTTGGGCTTGAGGCTTGATTTACTGCTGTTTTTCTAAATCCTTGAGGAGCATGGAAAGGTCATTTTTTTTGGTTCCTTTCCAGTTTCTTGATGTAGGCCCAATTGCTATAAACTTTCCTCTTAGCACTGCTTTGCTGTATCCCACAGGTTTTGATAGGTTGTATTGTCATTTTCATTTGTTTCTAGAAATCTTTTGATTTCTCCTTTGATTTCTTCTATGACCCACTGTTCATTCAGAATCATGCTGTCCATTCTCCATGTGTTTGCATATGGTGTAGAGAGTCTTGGGTTGTTGATTTCGAATTTCACTGCACTATGGTCTGAGAAGATGCATGGTATAGTTTCAATTATTTTTGAATTTGTTGAGGCTCCCTTTATGGCCTAGTGTATGGTCAATCCTAGAGTATGTTCCATGTACTGGGGAGAAATATGTGAACTCTGTGGTTGTGGGGTGGAAGGCTCTGAAGATATCTACTAGGTTTATTTGGTCTATAGCATCAATTAGCACTGTTGTGTCTTTGTTGATTTTCTGTCTGGTTGATCTGTCCATTGGTGAGAGTGGGGTGTTAAAGTCCCCTGTTACTATTGTATTTGAATCTATATCTCCCTTTTAGTCCTTTAGTAATTCTTTCAAGTAGCCAGGCGCCCTGTAATTAGGTGCATATACATTTATAATAGTAATGTCTTCATGTTGGATAGATCCTTTAATCATTATATAATGTCCTTCTTTGTCTCTTTTAATAGTTTTTATGTTAAAGTCTATTTTATCTGATATTAGGATGGCCACACCAGCTCTTTTTTTGATTTCTGTTAGCTTGGAATATCTTTTTCCATCCTTTCACTTTCAGTCTGCGTGCATCTTTGCTGATAAGGTGTGTTTCCTGAGGCAGCATATAAATGGATTCTCTTTTTTTGATCCAATCAGCTAGTCTGTGCCTCTTGGTAGTAGAGTTAAGGCCATTTACATTCAGTGTGACTACTGTTAAGTACTGTCTTTTTCCAGTCATGTTTCCTGAAATGAGCTGTTTATGTATTTTGAGATTTGTTTGTAGCTTATTCTACATTTGATTTTTTTGTAGTGAAGTTCTTTTTTTATTATTATTTTTTGACAGGCAGAGGGGACAGTGAGAGAGATACACACAGAGAAAGGTCTACCTTTTCCGTTGGTTCACCCCCCAATGGCCGCTGCAGCAGGCATGCTGCGGCCGGTGCGCTGCAGCCAGCGCACTGCGCTGATCCAAAGCCAGGACCCAGGTGCTTCCTCCTGGTCTCCCATGTGGGTATAGGGCCCAAGCACTTGGGCCATCCTCCACTGCCTTCCTGGGCTGCAGCAGAGAGCTGGACTGGAAGAGAAGCAACTGGGACTAGAACCCGGTGCCCACATGGGACGCCGGTGCTGCAGGCTGAGGATTAACCTAGTGAGCCATGGTGCTGGCCCCTGTAGTGTAAACCACTATTGAATTTTATTGCAAAGCATGCTAACTAGATTTTAAGGAAACTGAGGGAATAACTGATGAGCTCTAGTAATCATGCATTGAATTCAGGGTTTTATATTAAACCCTCAGTGTTGAAAAAAGATGCCTCCTATCACTTAAATTGTCCTTTTATAGCTCTTAGCCCATTTTACCAAAGATGACACTTGTAGATTTTCTTTCCTTCTCTGTTATTTTCAGAAGTTTAATTTTTAATGTCTGTCTTAAACTTGAACCAAATGTTACAAAATGATGCAATGATTCTTTGAGGATGAAATATATTTGTGGGGATTTTGATTCCCTGAAGTTACTGAAAATTTAGAAATTTTGTAATTGAGAAACAGGATAAAGAGGTGAGCATTCACATCACTTAACCCCTTCTCTTTTGGGAAAATTTTATCTCAAATAGCCTTTCTTTCCCTAAATTGACACATGTGTTTCCTTTTCTCGCCTTCCCAATTTCTTCCTCTTTGTTCCATGGTGTTCCTGCAGCACTTTGCCCCAGAAAAGTCAGGTAAAGTGATTACTCTATAGAAAATCTTTGGTTTTTTAAAAAGACATTTGTAAAAAAAAAAAAAAAAAAGAAGAAATTATCAATTCCCAACTTGACTCTCACTGGGATTAAACATGACAATAGGTCTGATCTGATTTCATCATCATTTAAAAAAATCATCTATTATTTTTCACTTTATGTTTGTGTGGGAGCAAACTGTTGAAATCTTTACTTAATATATGCTAAACTGATCTTCTGTATATAAAGAGAATCGAAAATGAATCCTCATGTGAATGGAAGGGGAGAGGGAGTGGGAAAGGGGAGGGATGCGGGTGGGAGAGACAATATGGGGGGGGGAAGCCATTGTAATCCATAAGCTGTACTTTGGAAATTTATATTCATTAAATAAAAGTAAAAAAAAAGACATTTGGAAAAGGTGGCTAACTAGCTACTATCAAAACTAGAGGGGAGGGGCCAGCACTGTGGCACAGTGGGTTAAAGCCCCAGCCTGCAGTGTCAGCATTCCCTATGGGCGCCAGTTCAAGTCCCAGCTGCTCCTCTTCCAATCCAGCTCTCTGCTATGGCCTGGGAAAGCAGTGGAAGATGGCCCAAGTCCTTGGGCGCCTGCACCCACGTGGGAGACCTGGAAGAATCTCCTGTTTCCTGGCTTTGGATTGGCACAGCTCCTGCCATTGTGGCCAATTGGGGAGTGAACCAGCGGAATGGAAGACCTCTCTCTCTCTCTCTGGCTCAACCTCTCTGTGTAACTCGGTCTTTCAAATAAATAAAATAATTCTTTAAAAAACTAGAGGGGATGACCCGGGAGGGCAGTGGAGGATGGCCCAGGTGCTTGGGCCCTGCACCTGCATGGGAGACCAGGAGGAAGCACCTGGCTCCTGGCTTCAGATCAGCGCAGCACCAGCCATAACGTTTGGGGAGTGAACCAATGGAAGGAAGACCTTTCTCTCTGTGTCTCTCTCTATCACTGTCTATAACTCTACCTGTCAAAAAAAAACCAACTAGAGAGGAGCAGCAAGTAGAGTTTGGTGCTTCAGTAAGAGATTTTAGCCCTAGCTAAAAGTAAGTACTGGTTACATTTTAAAGGAATTGAAAATAATTTATCCTCTTGCAAAAAGAGATCTGACTTTACTATCACTGGATGTCTTCCTTATGTTTTGGCCATAATTAAGCAACCCTCTCTAGCAAAATTTCTTCTCTGCTCTACCTTGAGCCAATAAAACCAGTTTTTCTTATCTTTCTCTTTCCTGTGATCTAGAGAAGTGCTGCCTTCATTTTGGTACCCTAGCTGCTGGAGTGCTGAGATATGTTAAATTAACCTGCCAGAAATAGTGCTGCCATGCAGGTAGGGAAAGTTGTAGGAACTATGGGTGTAAGGCTTGTGTTCTGTTTTATTATACTGCACTTTGAGCCTGGTGATGGCATCAATTACTTTTCTGGAATAAATTGAAGGCTGAGCTAGAACACTCATCAGACACTCTTTTGTGGCTGCTTTGAGTTCATTTATCAAAATCAGGTGGCTAACATTTTGGCATCACTTTCTTAGGTTTTATTTCAACTTTATTAAATTAGGCCTATCTTACATAATTTCTATCAGTTATACTTGGCAGCATGGTACTTTATTTTTTTATAATTTAGTGAAAATCGGCACCATAGAAGCGGATAGTGAATAGAGTAATTCATGGGTGAGGAAGTGATGGAGACACCTAGTAACCACATGTTTTACCTGGACTCTTATGCAAGGGTACATGCTACATGGCTTTATTCAGATTATGATACAGATGGAATCACATCTTGACTTTCAGTCTGGATGAAAGTGGATATGGAGGTAGAGATTTAAGCACGTGCCTTGTGTTTCCTGGAAACTACTGAAATTCATTTGGATGAAAGATTCTCAGATGGTGATAGTTTATTACACCTCTGCCTTTTTCTTGGGACAACTTCAAGTCATATAGTAAAATACAAAATGTCCTTGATTTACCATTTTTTTGTTTGCCTGAAACTACTCATATTTGATTTTGTTCCCACATTACATATGATGGAAAAGCCAGGATTACCTGGCAGAATTTAATTCTTCCTTGGATCTAGTTTCATTTTTAATGTGGGATCCCTTCCTTAAATCTGATTACTCTAGCTCTCTAGAATAACTTAAAACATTCTTACCACATCTTTGGTCACAAGAACTAAAAACAATTCCTTTTATTTCTTAAGGTGCTCAACAAATCACCTTTATTTTGAGATGGTAGTCTTTCAAGTTACTGTTACTTACAACCCTTCTCAGTGATGATAAAATACTGAGTTCCCTTCATGGTGCACTCATATAAACCTCTTGTGGCATATTTTAATAGCTACATTCTTAGACTTAGAGAACATGCACATTTTAGCCTTTGGAATACCCCAAATATTAAAAGGTGTTGCTTTGTTTTAGGTTAGCTGCTTCTCTTTCTGATGCCATAGAATATAGCATGTTAGGTGTCCTAGCCACCTCCTCTTAATGTTTTTCACTGGTTTTTAAATCGTATAATGACCAGTAGATTCATCGAGTGGCATGCAACTGACAAGTACTATGATATTTAAGATGAAGGCAAATAATTTTAACTATTTTTGCTATAGGTTTATAGGAGAAATGGGCTGTAAAAGAAATCTCTATAAACCAAAGAGAGCATTTAGGAAACTATATTTTATAGAGGATCACTAATGTGTCCTTAATTTAAGATATAAGATATACAGTTTACACTCCTCTTCCAGTCCAGCTCTCTGCTGTGGCCCAGGAAGGCAGTGGAGGATGGCCCAGGTGTTTGGGCACCTGCACCCACATGGGAGACCAGGAAGAAGCACCTGGCAAAAAAGGGAGTGACTCAAATGCATGTCTTTTGGTAGACTCTATTTTATTGCAGGATAAATCTCTAGGAAAAGGAAAACATTGCCTTGGTTAGCTATTACCTCTATTGTCAGGATCTCCCCCTCTGGGAATTGGCCAGGTTGCTGTGAAGGAAGAGTCAAGGAGACTGAGGAAGATCAAGCTAAACACACTTTATTGGTACTCTAGGTGACTAGGAGGAGAGATCACTCAAGCCAACTCCTGCAGGCACTAGGCGCTATGGACCAGGAGCTTCTCCCCATGGGCACAAGGCACTACGGACCAGAGAGAGAGGCTGAGCAACCTCTGGTTTACAGCATCTGATGGTCCCCTTATATACAGTTTCTAGAGGCTAGCCCCGCTCACCCGCTGATCTCCCAGGGTCCCGTAGTCATGGCAACAACAGTTATGACCATTGGTTTGTGGTTTGTGGTTAGGCTGTCCGATCAGGCCATCCCTTTTCAAACTTACGCTCTAGAACGGTTACTTTTCGTCTGTGCTACAGTTACTTTCTCTGAGAATGGTTCCCTAACAGTCCTCCCTTTTCTTTAAATGCTCTCATAGCCCTGTAAAGCCGGTTGAGCCGCTAGGCCAAGGGGATGAATATTCTTGAGCATATCCCGGATTGATTTCCAGATTTGGGGTCTCCTTTTTCTTCTTCTTCTTCTATTTCTGGTGGGCTGGGTTCCTCTCGGAGGGCTAGGTATCCCTTCGTGAAATTCCATCCAGTTGAGAAGAGGTGCTGTAAGATAGGCAAGCATACAAGAACTATACAAAATATTGCTCCTATTTTAAACCATTTCCAGGATGGGAGCCAAGAGGAAACTGTGTCAGTCAGAGTATTTATTGTCTGTTCCACTGTTTTGACCTGACCTATCTTAAATGCCGCTATATTTTGAAGCTGTATTATCTGTAGAGCTCTCTTAGTAATGTTAGCCTCAAGATGAGCGGTTGCAATTACCCACTCTAGCCAGGTAGAATGGTTGTGTTTGAACATATCAGCTAGTTGTGTTGCATCAGGAATAGATAGATTGTTCCACGGAATGGTGGTAATGCAAACTCTTCCACACTTGAGTTCTCTTTCCAAAGCTAGTATAGTAATCATCTGTTCTATTTGAACCGTGTGTGCTTTGAGCATTTGGAACCCCATAGCATGTGTCTTAAGCAGTGCTGACTGATCACCTAGCTGAGCCTAGTGCTTCTGAATTATCTTCAGGAGGGACTCCAAAGCATCTCCCTGTAGTTGGGTAGTACTTATAGCCAGTACTCCAGTCACAGCACCAGCTACCACGGCTGCTGACACTGCTATAGTGACAATAGCTGCTGTTACTCCAAAGTCTTTTTTTTTTTTGTGCATCGGTTTGATTGGTATAGTCAAATCAGACATATTTACTGGTTCATATGTGAAGGGAGTTGCCTTTACCACCATATATGGAGCCAAGAATGTTATCATTCTCTCTTCCCATTCCAAGTCCCTTATATAGCAACTGATCTCCTTTTTAGAATCTAATGGGTGTGTGCATCTAGTACACAATACCTCCCCTTCTGTCCTGCATGTCCAACTTCCTGAGTCTTCCCTTACTGGAGTTTTACAAAATGTTTGGGAAACATTTCATATCCTGCCTGCCAAAAACAATGTGTTGACTGATTATTACTTGGAGGTCTGCATCTAATATCCTGACCTTGGTATATTTGAATCACAGGTAAAGGGTACATTACTAATATCAGGGTATGTATAGGCTGGTGGGTTTTCTACTAAGCCTAATACTTATTCTTCTGTTTTTACATTTGGAAATATAATTAAGATGATGATTGTCATGATCAATCCATAAGCTCTGAGCATAGGTAGTTCAAATTTTTCCCACAATCTCATTAAGTTACCTAATACTTTAAATCATGTAAGTGCTTGCTTACCTTCAATTAACTTACCTTTATCTGAGTCCCATCTCTTTAATTCTTCTTTTACCTGTTGTAGATGTGCTTGTTGTTGGGCCGCTAATTCATCTTGTTGGTCCTCGGGCAATCCCTCAAAAGGGTTTACAACTGGTGGATTTTCTTCCTCACTTAATTGTTTAAGTGCATACTGTTCGTAGAGGTCTTTTGCTTCTCTTTCTTTAATGTACATTTCTCCATTTGCTGCTGCTGTTGCCATTTCTGGAGTTCTTTAGTCCTAGCTCTGGAATACATAATCCCTAATTCTTTCTGTAAAAAGCACAACTGACAGTGGTATCTACATTTCTTACAAACACATGAATTCTTTTGACAGGATAATTGCAATTGATATTCCATTAGTGCCTAATTGGAAATTCCCAAATCCTGAGGTCCTGGGGCTGGAACATTCCTAACATGTCTTTGGGGCAAGCTAATAATCCCCTTTTCAGGTGTGTTGATCACTAATGCTCCTTCTCCTTTCCAAAGGATGGTAGTGAGCCCTTTCCAGTCTTTACTGTTTGGTAATCTATAAAAGCAAAAGAGTTTTTTGTCTTTAAATTTCTGAAGTTGGAGTGCTTGCTCTAGTTTTTGCCATCTCTGATGGATATATCTTTCAGTAGGAGTATAGCCCCCTATTCCTCTCCTTTTCTTTTGATTAAGGGTGATAAGAGCCAATTGTAGCTGTGCTTCAAAGGTTTGAACTACGTCAGCAAATTTATGCATTTCTTGTTTTAAGGATTAATTAGCTCTCTCAACCATTCCCTGCGACTGTGGATTATAGGGTGTGCCTGTAGTATGATCAATATTTAAATATTGGCACAGTCCTGTGACCCTTTCTGCTGTGAAGTTAAGCCATTATCTGTATGGAGTGCTTGGATATGAAATAGGTTCTGTAGTTCTAATATTCCCCATACTGTTTCCTGGGCAGTTTCCTTAGGAATTAGCTTAGCCCATAGAAGGCCAGTAGATGTCTCAATGGCTACCAGAATTAGCCAGGCGTCATAATGGGTCACATCCATTTGCCACAGTCCTGACCCTGATCTACTAATACGAGGAGTAGTTCCTCCTTTATGCACACACTTGGGGCAGTTCTTTATTATTTGTTCTGCTACAATTTTTGGTAAGCTGAATTGTTGTCTCAAGTATGATGCATCACTATGCCATTTAGCATGATCATCTGTGGCTGTCTCAATATGTTCTAGAAAAAAGATGTTTGGTGACTTATATATGTTTTTATATACTAATTTTTTATGGAGGACAGGCATTAAAATTAACTGAGCTATTAGTTGTCCTGTCTTTACACATCTTTCAGTGTATTTATTTGTGAAACTAATTTGCCAATATTTTCATTGCCTGGTATTCCCTTATGTCCAGGCACCCATTGGATGTAAATTTCTTCTTCACTTTGTATAGCTTCTAGTATGGTTCTAAGCAAAGGTTCTTCAATATTAACAGGTAAAGGTCTGGCCTCAATTAATGTATATACATATTGGGAATCCGTAACTATATTCATTATTGGGGGTCCTTCTTGAAGGGCTAGTAGCATGGCTCTTTTTTCTAATTCTTGATTACTTTCCTCACTCTCCTTAACTAGTTTAACTCCATCTGATCTCCAAAAGCGATATCTTCCTTGCCCCTGTTTGCTTCCTCCATCAACAGAGTAAGTAGGTCCTGGCACGGGATGACCTTGAAGACTGCTTAGCGCTCTTCTAAGCATTAAAGGCACATGGATACATTCAATCTGCAGTACCCAATGCAAGTAGGGGTCCTCCTGAATCATAATGTCTAAATCCTCTTTTTTTTTATAGGTAACCTATATATAGGTTCTTGCCCTATTCATATAATACATTCTTGTCAAATTTTATGTAGATATTTTAGGGCTCTAGTTAGAGGAGATGCTGCTAATACCTTTGGAAATTCCTGTCTACCTACCCAAAGGATATCACATCCTTGGTGCACTTTATAATTTATGGTGTTACCTCCCATCCTAACTGTACAATAAACTTCCTTGCTGGGGTCCCAGTAGCTTAAAGGTTTGTGTTCTTGTAATAGCCTCCTTATAGTCCATAACTCCTGTCTTGCTTCGGGGGTCCATTCCCTGATACTATTTAACTCTTCATTTCCCTTCCTCATGAGAGTAAAAGGTTTTGTCTTAATTCCAGGAACAGCTTGGGTCATCCAATTAAGGAGTCCTACTAACTTTTGTAGTTCGTTTAGAAGTTCTGGCAACTCTAGTTTTTGCAATGTCCATTTATTCGGGTGCAACAAGAACCCCATCCATGAATAAGGATATTATTCTTGTAATTTCTCATTTGGGGTCTTGAATCCATTTTCTAGAAGCATTTTTCTAAGTTTTTCTATGATCAGTTTGTGTTGTTTTGGAGAATGATCGGACCCAATATGTATAACATCCATATATTGATAAAGATCTACCTCTGGATGTTGTTGTCTCCAGGGCTCTAGTATGTCCCTTAGTGTACTTTGGTAAATCAAGGGACTCAATACAAAACCTTGTGGGAGGCAATTCCAAACATACCTATGGCCTGGACCTTGATTATTAGCCTCTGGGATGGTAAAGGCAGTGTACTGCCTGAAGTCCTTATCCAGAGGGATGGTAAAATAAGCATCCCCTATATCCAAAACAGTAACCTGGTTTCTTCTTTGTAATCCTCCAGGGTGTGGAATACCTAACTGAACTTCTCTTCCCTTATCTACTAATTTATTAAGTTCTCTAAAATCTATTAATATTCACCATTTACCTGATTTTTCCCTTATCACAAATATTGGGGTGTTCCAGGGATTATCTGGGCTTGCTGGAAATATCTTCCCTTCCTCTAGTAGTCTTTTGGTATTTCCTTAATCCCTTCTAATTTTTTTTTTTGGTTAAAGGCCATTGAGGAATCAAGGGACCTTTATTAGGATCCTTCATTTTAATCTATATTGGGGTAATTTGGGTAGAGAGTTGCACCATAATTAGGGCTACCCCAACTTTGTTAAGATATCCCTTCCAAATATATTGATGGGAATATCTGGGGATATTAGAATGGATGTCTTTGTCTTCCTTCCTTTTTTATCTTTTTTTTTAACAGGCAGAGTGGACAGTGAGAGAGAGAGACAGAAAGGTCTTCCTTTTGCCGTTGGTTCACCCTCCAATGGCCGCTGCGGCTGGTACTTATCCTGGTCTCCCATGTGGGCGCAGGGCCCAAGTACTTGGGCCATCCTCCACTGCACTCCCTGGCCACAGCAGAGAGCTGGCCTGGAAGAGGAGCAACTGGGACATATCCGGTGCCCTGACCAGGACTAGACCCTGGTGTGCTGGGGTGGGGGTGCAGGCAGAGGATTAGCCTATTGAGCCATGGCGCTGGCCCTATATAAAGTTTCTAAAGGTTAGCAACGCCCACCCGCTGACCTCCCAGGATCCTGTAGTTATAGCGACGATGGTTATGACAGTTGGTTTGTGGTTTGCTGTTGGACCGTTGGATCAGGCTGTCCCTTTCAAACTTACACTCTAAAGCAGTTACTTTTCTACTGCACAGTTACTTTCTTTCAAACTGCGCTCTAGTTACTTTCTCTGAGAATGGTTCCCTAACATATATAGTCAGTGGGAGTAATAAAATTTACATTTGATAATGTTGGATATGCAGTTTTTGCCTAAACTGTAAAGCTTTGGACTTGTATTTGACCTTCTGGAGATACTAACCTTTCTCACAACCTCTCCTAGTAGTCTCACTGTTAGGATCTTCATAAATGACATATACAACTATAGAGCTTGATAGATTGTGGTGGTAAACTTCCCTGAGAGCAGAAGAATTGATTAGATGAACTTTCATAGTCTTCATCCATTTGAAACAAGGAGCAAAGCTGTCATCTCCATTTTTAATCTCTAATATTCAAAAGAACACTCACAGACCTTTCCTGGTTTAGTCCTGTTTTTCTAACTTCATTCGATACCAGAAAAAAAGATGCCATTTCAAATCATTTGAAAGGAAATTGGTCTCTAATTAATTCATTATTTTGAACTGATTCAGAATTACACTTTCTGTCATACTAAAGGAAATTTATTTGTTGCTTGTTGCTTGATATTCCATGAAAGCCATGATAGAACCGTCGGAAAACAGCACGACACTGGATTCCCACTTGAAAACACTCTTGGTGGTAGAGGACTCTTACTTCCACTGATTACAATTTGACCCTCACTTTTCACCTGCAACTCATCTGTTGGTGGCTCCATCTCTAGAATCTCCTTCTCTCACCTGTCCCACGCGCAGTCACCAGTGGGACTTGCCCTAAGTGACTCTCTGAGGCCAACATCACTAGGTGCTTACAGAAGAGGCAGATTCTCAGCCCTGTTCTAGACCGACTCAGGCAGTTACTGTGGGGGTAGGGTTCAGAGCCCCAGGTAACTGTGGTGCAAGCTCAAGTCTGTTTTAGAGCACTGCTGTGATGGCATGGTTCCCCATGGTGACTCTTGCTCAGCATTCAAAGGCCTGGAAGACCTGGCTTCACTCTCCCGCTTTCCCTGCATCTCTGTGCCTCAGAAGCTTCCATGTTTTCTCTTTCTCCCATGATATTCTCTCCAAGATGTCTGTCTGATGATGCCCAGTGTCCATTGGAAGTAAGGAAATGATAAGTCAACAAATGGACAGTGGACAGAAACCTCAATGAAATATAGATGCTTTAATAAATATATAAAGACATTTAAATTTATGAGTAATCAGAGAAATCCAAATTCAGCTGGGAACACTTTTATTTTTATTAGCAAAAAGACAAAGAGTATCCGGTGGTGAAGAGGTGATGGAAGGTTTACTGTTGTGGCATAGCAGGCTAAGCCGTCACTTGAGAAGCGTAAATTCAATATTGGAGAGCCTGGTTAAAGTCTTGGACCCTCTGCTTCTTCTTCTTTTTTTAAAGATTTTATGCATTTATTTGAGAGGTAGCGTTATAGACAATGAGGCTGAGAGAGAGAGAGTGGTCTTCCATCTGCTGGTTCATTCCACAAATGGCCGCAATGGCTGGAGCTGTGCTGATCCAAAGCCAAAAGCCAGGAGCTTCTTCTGGTCTCCCACATGGTTGCAGGGGCCCAAGGACTTGAGCCATATTCTACTGCCTTTCCAGGTGATAGCAGAGAGCTGGATTGGAAGAGGAGCAGTCAGGACTAGAACCGGCATCCATATGGGCTGCCGGTGCCACAGGCAGGGGATTAACCTACTGTGCTACAGCGCTGGCCCCAGACCATTTGCTTCTGAGCCAGATGCCTGCTAGTGCACCTAGGAGGCAGTAGACGATGGGCCAAGTGCTTGATTCCTCGCCATCCCTGTGGGAGACCCAGAATCAAGTATTAGATCTTAGCTTTGGCCTGGCCCAGCCATGGCTGTTTTGGGCATTTGGGGAATAAAGCAGTGGATGGAAGATTCTCTCTTTCTCTCACTCTCTCATTTGCTCTCACTCTATCTCTCCCTCCCCCCACTCCCATTTTTCAAGTAAACAAATACATATTTTTAAAAAGGATGAAGGGAAACGAATGTTCTTATATTCTGTTATCTGGAGTGTAAGTAAGTGTACGCAGCTTTTCTGAGGGCAATTAAAATTTCCTATCTCTGTAGTCTTCATCCATTTTCGTCCTTTTTTTAGAGATTTATTTATTTATTTGAAAGTCAGATTTACACACAGAGAGAAGGAGAGGCAGAGAAAGAGAGAGGTCTTCAATCCACTGGTTCACTCCCCAATTGGCCGCAATGGCCAGAGCTGTGCCTATCCAAATCCAGGAACCAGGAGCCAGGAGCTTCTTCTGGTCTCCCACATGGGTGCAGGGGCCCAAGGACTTGGGTCATCTTCTACTGCTTTCCCAGGTCATAGCAGAGAGCTGGATCAGAAGTGGAGCATCCAGGACTCAATCCAGCACCCATATGAGATGCTGGCACCGCAGGTGGCAGCTTTTACCACTATGCCACAGTGTAGGCCTCCCCATTTTCTTTCTAGACTTCTGTTTTGCAAAATGTTTGTCCATGTTCACAAGTTTGCACAAGGATTTTCCTTGCAGCAATACATGAGAAGAGGACATAATCCAAAATTCATTGATAGAGGGATTATTAAGCAAACTGTGAAATGGCCATCCATACTACAGAATATCATGCAGGAGTTTAAATGAATAGGGGAACCAGCTGAGTACTAGGAGGGAAAAAAATCCAGGAGAAACCATGAAGTGGGAGAACCAAGTTGTGGGATGTTACTATTTAGGTTAAAAAAAGAAAGAAACCACACAACACACCTATTATGCTCTATGTAAATATATTTGTAGATAATTTTTGGAAGGATATATGCCAAACTCAGAGCATGATTATTACCTCATAGGTAGGAAATTAGGACACAATGAAGGTCTTCACTATCCCTAACACTTTTTATCTACTAAGGATATAATCAGGTATTACTGATAAATGCAAATAACTATAAGTAGTTTCTTATTTCATATTCTGTGCCTGGTTCAAATAAGCATTGAATTATAATCAGCAGATGTTGATTGTGACTGGAGAGGGGAATACTTTTTCTCAGACATACTGACCTCAAAATACTGCAACAAGAAAGCTCTTACAATGCAGTTAGTTTTTTGTATTCATGTTTTGGGAGCGTGTACTCACAGGTTCTCAGCCCAATGGTATGCTTTCCATACATTTTCTTTCTTTCTTTTTTTTTTTTGACAGGCAGATTGGATAGTGAGAGGGAGAGAGACAGAGAGAAAGGTCTTCCTTTTGCCGTTGGTTCACCCTCCAATGGCCGCCACAGCTGGCGCACTGCACCGCACTGATCTGAAGGCAGGAGCCAGGTGCTTCTCCTGGTCTCCCATGGGGTGCAGGGCCCACACACTTGGGCCATCCTCCACTGCCTTCCCTGGCCACAGCAGACAGCTGGCCTGGAAGAGGGGCAACTGGGAAAGAATCCGGCGCCCTGACCAGGACTAGAACCCGGTGTGCCGGCACCGCTAGGTGGAGGATTAGCCTATTGAGCCACGGCACTGGCCCCATACATTTTCATCAATGAAAGAAATTGAGTTTCCTTGGAAATTTCTGTAAAGGAACACAGTTCACATCCTTGAATGGGTTGGAAAAGAATGAACAGAATGAGGGAAAAATCATGGCACCCTCATGGGAGAGTACTGAAACACAGAAATATTATCAGCTTTCTAATAAATACCAGTGCCCTTAAGGTCCATAGCTCTCTACTTCCAGGTTTGCTCACTCAATAAATAATGAGGGGCCACTGACACAAACAATGAAGCATCCTCTCAGAAACTTAACTTTGTCTCTGTCCAGTCTCTTTGACAGTAAAGACAGTCAATCACTTTGAATATTAAGTATTTTCACCAAAATAACTCAGGTGTCTACACTGACTTCTACAAATCAGTGAGAAAAAGATAAATAACTCAAGAAAAAAAATGGGCAAAATGTATTGTCACTAATAAGAATAATGAAAACCTATGGCAGGTAATACCAGTGCTTTGGCCAAGTGCCCTCTGCTGAAATCTTTCTAAGTATTGAATGGATACAGACAATTTAAAATCAGAGGGACTAATGTGCTGATGTGGAAAGCCTTTTGGAATACAGCATAGGGTAAAAGTGCCGATTACTGAGCCAGGAGCCAAGCATTACCTCCATAGGAAAAAAAAAAAGAGAGGAGGTTGGAAGGAAAGACACACAGCCTGAGTTACAGGTGATAGAGTGAGGACCAGGGGATGATGAGGGTGTGTGGGGGTTCATACTTTCACATTTTATCCTACATTCTTCTGTGCACTTTTTAAAAAGGGGAAAGGTACTCATCATAATGGACACATGTTTACAAGAAGCTGTTAAATGACTTATATTTAGCTTCAACTCTGAATTGCTGTGAGTGCTTACCTTTAACTCTGTCCTCACTCCTCAGCAACAATGAACCTATTTGTTTTAGGTACACATTTTCCTGGAAGCAGGAGCAGCAATAAAACAGATACCTGTATGCTCACCTGCCTGGTGGATATGTCCTCTCGGGTTACTTTATGCTCATCAATAAAAAGTGCCTAACACTGAACACATCTCCCACTAACGGGCTCTTCTTTCTGACTGCTGTGCTTCTGCCTTATAGACCACCATCATTCTCGCTGTCATCCAGGGAAAGACTGTGGAGTCACGCATTTTTATTTTCTGTTACAACCTATCCCACAACTCTTTAAGCCAGTGACTTATTCTGTCTGTTTTTTTGTATTCTCCCGGGACTTCCTTTTCACTTCTATCCCAGCCACTCTGGCTCCATTCTCACTATGCTCCTAGATTTTGCTAGAGTATTTCTATTTTGTCTCTCAGAATTAAAATATCCTGTCTAGATCACTCTACATATGGATGCTAAAATAATCCTCCTTGGGCGGGCATTTGGCCTAGTGTTAGACACTGGGTAAGACACTGTAATGCATCCCACATCAGAGTGCCGGGTTTTGATATCCAGCTCCAGTTAGTTCCTGGCTTCAACTTCCTGCCAGTGCAGACCCCTGGAGGCAGTGGTGATGCCTCAAGTAGTTGTGTTCCTGTCACCCACATACAAGACCTGGTTTGAGTTCTGGGCTCCCCTCGCTGGCCTCCCCACTCTCTGCCATTGCATGCATTTAGAGAATGAATAAGCGAATGAGACCTCTTTCTCTGTTGCACTGCTTCTCAAGTAAATAAATAAAAACCTTTAAAAGAAAATAATAGATTAAAATATCCCCCATTTGAAATCATCTTTCTCTTGCTCACAAGCTTTTAATGACACTCCATATCTCATTATGAACTTTGAAACCCCTCAGCCAATATTCAAGGTTGTTTGCATATCTTTCATTGCTTCCTAAATCAATCTCTTGTAGCCAGACTGTCTCTTAAATCTTGATCATTCCATCAGACAAATATTTGCCTAAGATAGACTCCCCATTTTTTTCTTGATTTTACAAATTATAGCCATATTGTAGGCCTCAGGTAAAGTTTTAGAATAACTGTGCTCTATCTGTGGTTCCTGTGACACCCTGGAATGGCACAAAATGGCTACTATGTATAGAGGAACAAAGGTGAGGTCAGGGTATAACTGAGGGGCTCAGCAATAATGGTATTTATTACGAGTTTACATTCACATATGCTTGGAAGTGATGTATTGTGTGTCCACTCATCTAAATACACAACGGTCTAGTGAACTGATCACGGCCATAATCCAGTTTTACAGATGAGGAGATTGAATCCAAGCTAAGTAACTTGTCCAAAGTCACAAAGCTAATCACTGGGAGACCTGTGTTCAAAGCCAGGCAACCTGGCTCCAGAATCTATCCTTAAAACTGTTGTATCATCTCTAATAAGTTGGGATGAGGGCTGTGTTTAAGAATGGGAGTAAAGCAATGAGGTAATAATATGGCAGAAATCAACAAAAAATGAATCAGGAAAAGCAGTAAGGGCAATCACATATGAGACTGTAGAAGGCACACAAGAGTAAGAAGAGAAGGAGGATAAGGAAAGCTCACAAGCAAAGTGGCCACTTGGTGGGTGAACCAACGGAAAAAGGAAGACATTTCTCTCTGTCTTTCACTGTCCTACTCTGTCTGCCAAAACACACACACACACACGCACACACACACAGTCAACATAAGGTGGGGACTTGAGGAGGGCTCAGGAGGCTCTTGAGGAAAAGCTGCTGAGACAGGCAGGCTGTAGGGAACCATGAGGAAGGGAGATTCTTACAATATGCTGAAGGTGCCATTGTAGCTGTTGGGCTCTGGTACAGGAACTTTGTGAAGCTTCTGCACTGGGCTGAGGCCAGTGCATGAAAGTGTCTCATCTTTGCAGGAGCAGAGCTCACAGACATTTATGGTGGCAGCCGCATTCAGGGGTTGATCTGTGACTTCAGTTAGGGTTGGGTGCTGAGTCTGAACCTGGCCTGGATGTAGATCTGTAGTCTTCTTCAGGGATGGAGAATGGCCAGCTTTTGCAGTGGGTACCAGAGTTCTGGTAAGCTCCATCTTGGAAGGCTGAGCTATGACACTGGGTGATGTTGGGTGCTGAGCTTGATGCTGACCTGCTGTTGGAACTGTCATCTCATTGTACCCTGGGGACTGAGTTACAAGCTCCTTTAGTGGCTCTGTAGACTGAGTTAGGGTCATTTGCATGGTAGTAGAAGGTGTAACCTCTGTAGTAGTTGTGGGGTGTGGGTAATTTCCAGGTCCAGAGGCTTCACTGTGACTGGAGGTAGGTTTGCATGCTGAGTCTGAAACTGGACTGGAGGTGAAAATGTCACCTCAGGAGGATGGCGGAATAGTGAGGGCGCGCACCGATAGTCTGGGAAAAGATAGTTTAATAAAAGTGGAGTTACGGTAGCCTCAGGAAAAGGATCAGGAAAAAATTGCAGAGGAAACTTCCGGATCTAGTGGCTGTGACTCGGAGGACCTACGGGGAGAGCAAGGTTGCCCACCACGTGGAAGCCAAGCCACGGGAGCCGCAGAGTCTGCGCACCAGTGCTGGAAGGGGAGAAGGAAAATTGAAGAAGCTCAAACTGCCTCAGTAAGACTTGAGCAAACATCAATCTCTGGAGTTAAGACTTTGGTGGACCTGTGTGGAGAGCGTGGGAGCCCACAGTTTGGACACCAGCGGCAGACTCAACACACCAGTGCTGGAACGCAAGGTGAGCTGAACCTCAATAGCCCGAGACACTGGCAGGCAAGCAGAAAGAGGTAAAAGTTCACCAGGCTAACTAGAAGAGAGAGAGAGAGACAGAAAAAAAAAGTGACCGATACAGACATGAGTTTCTCTCTCTCTGCTCACCTCTCATAGGCGAGCAAGACAAAGAGCAGGCGCCATCTTGGACATACGTCATAAGCAGGGCGACCTCAGGTCTGCACCGGCCCTGAGCCTAGCAGAAAAACCTAACTTGGGGTGGGGGGTGCATTAACTGGAGATTAGGACCTAGTGAATGTGTGGTGCTACTGAGCTGAGACTGTGAAAAAAGAGACGATGGGGGAGAGAACTCACAGAATTCACGTGAGTACTCTCCAGAGATGCTACAATTCAGCAACCTTGGCAACCCAGTGGGAGACTGCAGGAGAATTTGAGCCCACACTGAGGGCAGGACAGATTCCCTGTGTGGTCCTTGGGAAAGAGCTTCCGATCTCTGGCTCCTGTGGGTATATCATTTGCCTGCTAACTACCTCCAATTCTGTTCAGCTGTGTGGAATTACTTCCCTTTTGAATCAAAAGAAAGAAAGAAAGAGAGAGAGATTTACCATGCCTTACCTGGGACTGTCACCTTTGGCACACCCTTAACCCTGAGGAACCAAACAGAGCTCTCAGGCCACACCCATCTCATGCCTCTAAGGCTCCATCAAAAACAGACAGTCCACTTAATCCAGAGTCATAGTATAACAAGAAAAAGCACCACAGTGAAGAAACCAAATATCTCCAATATGCCAAACAACAAGCGCAAAAACCAAGGTAATAAGAACAAGGAAGACACTATGATGCCCCCAAATGAAAAAGACACCCCAATTCAAGATTATGAAGATGATGAGATAGAAGAAATGCAAGAAGCGGATCTCATTTATTTCATTATCCATTTTAGTATTTTCTCTTTGTTTTGTTCTAGTACTATTGGTTGAACTCTGTGATTAACACACAATTATTCTTAGGTGTTTAAATTTTAACTGAAAAATGATCCCTGTTAAATATAAGAGTGGGAATAAGAGAGGGAGGAGATGTACAATTTGGGACATGCTCAATCGGACTTGCCCCAAATGGTGGAGTTAGAATCATGCCAGGGGATCCCAATACAATCCCATCAAGGTGGCATGTACCAATGCCATCTCACTAGTCCAAGTGATCAATTTCAGTTCACAATTGATCACACTGATAGGTCTAAGAGTCAAAGGGATCACACAAACAAGTCTAGTGTCTGCTAATACTAGCTGATAGAATCAAAAAGGGAGAGAACAATCCATCATGGGAAGTGGGATACACAGTAAACTCATAGAATGGCAGATGCCCTAAATAGCACTCTTCAGAATCAGCCCTTAAGGCATTCGGATATGGCTGAAGAGCCCATGAGAGTATTTTAGGCATGGAAAGCCAAGACACCCTGGGAAAAAAATAAAGGAAGACCTAAATGGAAGATCTCGGTGAGTGAGATCCCAGTGGAAAGAATGGGGCCATCAAAGAAGGAGGTACCTTTCTCTGAAGGGAGGAGAGAACTTCCACTTTGACTATGACCCTGTCGGAATAAGATCAAAGTCGGTGAACTCAAAAGGCTTCCATAGCCTTGGCAACTCATGACAAGAGCCTAGGGAGATTATTGATGCCATAAACAAGAGTGTCAAATTGTTAAGTCAACAACAGGAGTCACTGTGTACTTACTTCTCATGTGGGATCTGTCCTTAGTGTGTTGTCCAATGTGAAGTAATGCTATAACTAGTATGGAAACAGTATTTTACACTTTATGTTCTGTGTGGGTGCAAACTGATGAAATCTTTACTTAATATATACTGAATTGATCTTCTGTATATAAAGATAATTGAAAATGAATCTTGATGTGAATGGAATGGGAGAGGGAGCGGGAGATGGGAGGGGTGTGAGTGGGAGGGAAATTGTGTGGGGGGAAGCCATTGTAATCCATTAACTGTACTTTGAAAATTTATATTTACTAAATAAAAAATTTTAAAAAAAGAAAAAAAAGAAAATGTCAAAATGTCACCTCAGAGTACATTGGATAAGGAGGAGGAGATATAGACTTGAAGGCTGTAGAATGTCATCCTGTGTAGTGGATATCTGAGTTATGGTTGGCTCTAGCTTTGAAGGTTCAGCTGTGGCACTGGGTGACAATGGATGCAGAGTTTGATCTTGACTTGGTTTTGGAACTACATTCTCATAATAAACTGGAGGATGATAGACCACTTCATTATGTGGCCCTGGAGGCTGCCCTGAAGTCTCCTGCATGGTTGGGAGTGGTTCACCCTTCACAATGGATTCTGGAGTTAGGGTAAGTTCTACATCAAAAGGTTGAACTGTGACTTCTGTCAGGGTTGGATGCTGAGCCTGAACCTGGTGTGGTTGTGAAAGTACCTCCTCATGGAGCACGGGAGGTACTTTAGTCTTCTTCAGGGCTGTAGAATGTTCAGCCTTCCTGGTACGCTTTGCATTTATGGTAAGCACTGTGTCCAAAGGCTGAACTGTGATGTGAGGCAATGTTGGATATTGAGCTTGATTATGACCCAGTGTTGGAACTGTCACCTCTTGATGTATTGGAGATTGGGTTACACCCTCCGTGGGAGGGTGACTTGAGGTCTCCTGCATGTCTGTAGAGGGTTCAGTCACCATACTGCTGGTTTCTGGAGTTATGGTAAGTCCCAGGTCCAGATGTTGAGTTGTGACTGGAGTCAGGTTTGAAGATGGAGCTGTAGTCTTGCTCAGGTCTGCAGGATGCTCAGCCTCTGTAGTAGGTTCTGTAGTAATGGTAAGTGCCAGGTCTAAAGGTTGATTTGTGACACTGGGTGATAGTGGAGGTTGATTTTGATCCTGACCTAATGTTGGAACTGTCATCACATGATGCACTGGTACTGAGCTACAGTTTCTTTAGTTGGAGTCTCCTGCACATTTGTGGCAAGTTCAGCCTCTGTAATGGGCTGTGGAGTTATTGTAAGTGCCAGATCAAAAGGTCGAAACATGATGCGGGGTGATTTTGGAAACTGATCTTCATCCTGAGCTGGTGTTGGAACTGTCACCCCCTGATATCCTGGGGGTTGAGCTATACCCCCCTTAGATGGCCCTGGAAGCTGAACTGGGGCCTCCTGCATGATTGGAGAAAGTCCGCCTTCCATTCCAGGTTGTGTAGTTATGGTGAGTTCCACATCCAAAGGTTGACCTGTGACTTTGGTCAGGTTTGGTTGCTGAGTTTGAAGCTCCTGCTGGGTTGCAGATGATTGAGTGTTAGGGAAGTCTTGTGGCTTGGCTGGGGCTACATTTTGTACTGGAGCTTGTTCTGCATTCCTGAGGGGCTCTGGAGGCTCAGCTGAGAAAGTTCCATCTTTTCAGGCAGTGCCAGAGGCTTGGCAAGAGGAGGCTCAAGCTGGGTTGGAGAAAATTCAACTCACTCGGTGGGAACTGTAGGCTGGGCAGGTCCTTCCTGCTGACTCCAGTAAGGACAAACTTCTGGAGTGGGCTTTAGGGTTCTGGTAAGGTCAATATCCACATGTTTTGGTGTGGTTTTAGACAACCTTAAATGCTGAGTTCTAAGTATTTCTTCCGGAATAAGAGGTGAAAATAATGTCATATTCATTGGGATAGCATCACTCATCTCTGGGAAGATTACTGAAGGCTGGTTTGTGTTTCCCTGTTGGAGTGGTAATTGGTAAGCACTTACGGGGCACTCTAGAGGTGGAACAGAAATCCCCTGCTGGCTTGGTGAAGGTTCCTTCAGTTCTTCAGGCTGAGCTGGGATCCCTGGAACTGGGGAGTGCTCATCCTCTTCCGGGGGCTTTGGCTGCTGAGCTGTGTCTGCCTCCTGGTCTTTCAAAGGCTCATGCTTCATAGGGAACACTGAGGCGTGAGCTTGGGCTTCCTGATGGATTGGAGAAGGTCCAGCCTCCACGGGGATCTGTACATAATGGGTTCTCTGGCTCAATAGTCAGCTGCTTGCTGGTATTGTTCTTCCAGGCTTGCAATATCTTCATGAATGCCCCCTTTGGGTTCCCTATAGATGCTTCTTCAACTGTCAAAAAAAGAAGAGACTGCTTTTTGGCACAGAAGACTGATGGGACAGTTTTATGTCAGTCCACAGCCCTACACTCTGATCAATTAAATTAGGAGTCAAATCTAATATTTGGGATACCATTGAGACTTTAAATTTTAAAAAGAATTTTTTGACGGGCAGAGTGGACAGTGAGAGAGAGAGAAACAGAGAGAAAGGTCTTCCTTTTGCCGTTGGTTCACCCTCCAATGGCCGCCACGGCTGGCGTGCTGTGGCCTGCGCACCGCGCTGATCCAAAGGCAGGAGCCAGGTGCTTCTCTTGGTCTCCCATGGGGTGCAGGGCCTAAGCACTTGGGCCATCCTCCACTGCCTTCCCTGGCCACAGCAGAGAGCTGGCCTGGAAGAGGGGCAACCGGGAAAGAATCCAGCTCCCCGACAGGGACCAGAACCAAGTGGGCCAGTGCCGCTAGGTGGAGGATTAGCCTACTGAGCCGTGCCGGCCATCATTGAGACTTTAGAGAGAAAAGTAAAACCAAACTCAAACCTTATGAAAAGGCAACAACAAAGGAGAAAAAGGTATTTTTGAGAGGGGCATTCAGAAGAGTTCACAGTGTTAAAAAAGCAGTAACTATGATCAGTATTATTTCATTGGTTTCCAATGACCAACCACTCCAGGCTTAGAATAAGGCTGGAGGACAAATGGCCCCACCCAGCTGCCCCTTCTGTGGCTCTGCCCCTGCTTCTCAGCCACATCATTGCACAGTCCTGCCTCATGCTGAGGGAGCACAGGCTTCCTCCCTCCCTCCCTCCCTCCC
The DNA here is from genome assembly GCF_051225735.1 of Oryctolagus cuniculus. Lineage (NCBI taxonomy): Eukaryota > Metazoa > Chordata > Mammalia > Lagomorpha > Leporidae > Oryctolagus > Oryctolagus cuniculus. Next base: position 60,837,423 of record NC_142883.1, read on the forward strand.
TCCCTCCCTCCCTCCCTCCCTCCCTCCCTGTGGCCCTGTGTTCTTGCTGCCATCACAGGTGTCCATGGCAAAAGATAGGCATGTAAGGGGAGTGAGGGCAGAGGTGGTCAAGCCAAGGGGCCTTGCTCCTCACCTCAATGTGTTCTTTCCCACCCTTGTAAAGGGAGATTAACAATGCTTGTCCTTCTCACCTCTTGAGACGAAGGGAATAATATAATTGGTAGGAAACTGGTCTGGAAGGTGAGCAACACTGTGTAGATGGGTATACAGTTATCACTGTGCTAATGCCTGCCTGAGATCCGAATTCAAGCTGTCTAAGGAAGAAAGTGGTCACATTTTGGAAGTCATGACATCAGTGGTAATAACCCTCATCTACAGAAAGATACTTAAAAGTACCCGAGTGTTCTGTGGATAGAAAAGTGTGAGACTCAGAGCAGGTTCAGAGTTGGACAGTCTACAGGAATGGAGGAGCCTTCCGACTGCATCAGAGGAGCCAGGCAGCCATTTCTGGTTATGGGACCAGAAACTCCCAGGCTCCCAATAAAACAGCATCACTTGTACTCTTCTCTACAAGTGCAAAAACAAACAACCGCAGTGAGCAGTGTAGACCTGTTCTATAAGACAGAGGGCCCTTGAGGCCCAACACATAGAAAACCAGTTTATAGACTGTGTGCAAATGAGTTATCATTGGAAAGCAAAGCACCCAAGAGCACAGAACACCACGTGTGTGGTTCCCAACATTACTTCCTTCCCCTTCCATCTCTTTTTCATGATCCTTTGTGCATATGTAAGTTACATTATTAAATTACATAGTGGTAATTGGGAACCTGACTTTTAGCAAGGGAGCAGTTTAGCAATTTAGGGAGTTGAAATCTGAATGGATGAATAAAAATATAGCAGTTAATCACATTGTTACTTTAAACTTGTCCCTAAAATTTTAAAGTAAGAAATTTAAAACAAATAAAAATTAAAAAAAAAAAAAAAGATCATCAGGTAGTTCCGACTCACGCCAATGTGTCGTATTTGCCAGGCTTGATGGTCATGCAGACACTCTTGATAGTATGTTTAAATTGGCAGAGGCAGCAGGCCATATGGCTAGGTAAGATCCTATGAATAGAAACAAAGAACTAAGTTACCTGTAAAGGGGTTCCTTGGGTGGGTCAAACAGGTGAGCCAAGGTGCCAGCAAAGGCGTTCTTGAGGTGTGCGGCCAGGACATCTGGGTAGGTGCCTGGTGGCCAATTGTTGCTCTTGAATATGAGACTAGAGGAAGGAGGGAGAGGTGCCCAGAGAAGGAGTAGGCATGGAAGTGGGTGTGGTGTGCCAGCACCTGGAAGGGAGCAGAAGACCCCAGGTAATCAAAGCCGCCAGGGTCTGCCATGGGTGTGAGCGAGTCAGGCGATTCAGGTGGGACATTCAAGGAGTGGGAAGACCAGGGCTCAGAGAGCCAAGGGATCTGGACTGGGAGCCCCTGGTCTTCCCATGTGGGGTCTCCTAAGTGATGGGAAAGTGCAGGTCTCCTGTCCTCACCTTACTCGACTCCTGCTCTTTCTGTCCACTCGGGGCTTCTGTACTCTCATTGATATAGGTCTCAGTCCTCCACTGCTCTGTGTCCCATTCTTTCTTGGCTATCTTTTCTTCCTGCTGCTCACTGAGGAGCTTCATCAGGATGCCTGTTTTGGAGATGAGCTTGGCACAGGGCAGTTGCGCCTGGGCCTCAGAGCAGTCCATTTTCAGAGTGCGGATGACGTGAGAAATGAGCTTTTTCATGTCCGTGTTGGGGATGAGGGACCGTAGCTGCTGATTCAGCTGAATTTCAAACTGTTCTCCCTGGGACAGCATCACGGGGTAGGTGAAGCCTGCGGGCATGGTGAGGGCTTCAGTGCCCTCGCTGGGGTATTCCCACTGTGTTTCCTTGGTTTGGTCCACAGTTGGCATTACGTTGAACTCGGTCCCAGCAGAATCTGTAGCTGAAGGATCTATGTGCATTTTGTCGCCAGGGAGCGTTTCTTCATGCACAGTGGTGTTTTCTGTCAAAATATTTTCTTCGAAAACACGCCCTCCGGAATGGTTTTCCTCCCGTGTCTTCTATAGAAGGTTCTGAAAGTGCCAATTCTCTCAGAGGAGGACTCCCCTGAGAATGCAGGCCTCCGGGGGATGAGAAAGCCTCTCCGGATGGGGAATTTATGAGACTCCGCAGTGCAGGGAACGGAGGCCTCTTCCCAGCCATCAGCCTGTTGAGGGAATTTTTCCTTCTGAACTTCTGACTCAGTTTGGCCTTGGGGGTTCGGAGGACCAGGTGAGAGAGAGCGAGTTTTATGAAAGCGGTAATTCTGTCTGGAATGCGAGATTGGTTTCCCTGCCGCCTTATTTTTGGCTCTAGCATTGGCATCTTCTAAGACAAAAATGGTGTAGGTTAAGTCTTCCTTTGTTGTTGATCTCAGAGAGAGATTTTGGAGGGGAGGTAGAAGGCCTGCCCAGGATGTGTTTCTTCAGGAAAGAGGGGGCTGCAGCCTCACGTTCCTTCGTGAGCAAGGGCTCCATGTGCAAGGAGTTTCCGGCCACCTGCCTGGGCCTCTGAGCCACTTGAAGCTCCTTCAGCTCCCTGGAGCCTGCTCTCCCAAGCCTTCTTCCCCCAATGCTCTCCGCAAAGGGCCAGGTGCCCTGTCTCCTCCCGAGGCTCTTCCTCATCTCCTGGAGGTGCCTTTCCCGTAAGCCCTTTGGCCCCTTGGTGACTTTTTTCACTCTCTGCAGCCTGTACCCCACACTTGGCATGGTTGCCAGGCTGTTCTTCTGTGATGGGGCAGTTTCTGATTTCTTTAGGAGGATTTGAGGGTTAAATTGAGGACCTAACAGGATAGGCTGCATAAGTGTGGCTTTTTCTTCCTTTTTAACCTCATCGATTTTTTTCTTGAATAACTTCATCTAACAAATTCTCCAGAAAATAGAGCTTTCTCAACTTATTTCTGTAAGGATGAGAGGGCCTCCTTATGTGGGTTTTCACATAGCTCAGGGACTTATCTCTATCTTGCACATTTGAAAAAAGCAGTGTAATGAATGGTAATAATGTTGATTCTACATTTTGTAGATTTTCCTCTGAGAAATAAGGCAATAATAAGTGCACTAATAACGTCACTTTCATCGTTGAGGTCCCGCTGTTCACTCATGCGGCCTGGGAAGTCCACACTGTTTCTCCTTGATACTGAGTTCTCTGGCTCAATAGTCAGCTGCTTGCTGGTATTGTTCTTCCAGGCTTGCAATATCTTCATGAATGCCCCCTTTGGGTTCCCTATAGATGCTTCTTCAACTGTCAAAAAAAGAAGAGACTGCTTTTTGGCACAGAAGACTGATGGGACAGTTTTATGTCAGTCCACAGCCCTACACTCTGATCAATTAAATTAGGAGTCAAATCTAATATTTGGGATACCATTGAGACTTTAAATTTTAAAAAGAATTTTTTGACGGGCAGAGTGGACAGTGAGAGAGAGAGAAACAGAGAGAAAGGTCTTCCTTTTGCCGTTGGTTTGCCCTCCAATGGCCGCCACGGCTGGCGTGCTGTGGCCTGTGCACCGCGCAGATCCAAAGGCAGGAGCCAGGTGCTTCTCTTGGTCTCCCATGGGGTGCAGGGCCCAAGCACTTGGGCCATCCTCCACTGCCTTCCCTGGCCACAGCAGAGAGCTGGCCTGGAAGAGGGGCAACCGGGAAAGAATCCAGCTCCCCGACCAGGACTAGAACCAAGTGGGCCAGTGCCGCTAGGTGGAGGATTAGCCTATTGAGCTGGGGCGCCAGCGATCATTGAGACTTTAGAGAGAAAAGTAAAACCAAACTCAAACCTTATGAAAAGGCAACAACAAAGGAGAAAAAGGTATTTTTGAGAGGGGCATTCAGAAGAGTTCACAGTGTTAAAAAGCAGTAACTATGATCAGTATTATTTCATTGGTTTCCAATGACCAACCACTCCAGGCTTAGAATAAGGCTGGAGGACAAATGGCCCCACCCAGCTGCCCCTTCTGTGGCTCTGCCCCTGCTTCTCAGCCACATCATTGCACAGTCCTGCCTCATGCTGAGGGAGCACAGGCTTCCTCCCTCCCTCCCTCCCTCCCTCCCTGTGGCCCTGTGTTCTTGCTGCCATCACAGGTGTCCATGGCAAAAGATAGGCATGTAAGGGGAGTGAGGGCAGAGGTGGTCAAGCCAAGGGGCCTTGCTCCTCACCTCAATGTGTTCTTTCCCACCCTTGTAAAGGGAGATTAACAATGCTTGTCCTTCTCACCTCTTGAGACGAAGGGAATAATATAATTGGTAGGAAACTGGTCTGGAAGGTGAGCAACACTGTGTAGATGGGTATACAGTTATCACTGTGCTAATGCCTCAGATCCCTGACTGAGATCCGAATTCAAGCTGTCTAAGGAAGAAAGTGGTCACATTTTGGAAGTCATGACATCAGTGGTAATAACCCTCATCTACAGAAAGATACTTAAAAGTACCCGAGTGTTCTGTGGATAGAAAAGTGTGAGACTCAGAGCAGGTTCAGAGTTGGACAGTCTACAGGAATGGAGGAGCCTTCCGACTGCATCAGAGGAGCCAGGCAGCCATTTCTGGTTATGGGACCAGAAACTCCCAGGCTCCCAATAAAACAGCATCACTTGTACTCTTCTCTACAAGTGCAAAAACAAACAACCGCAGTGAGCAGTGTAGACCTGTTCTATAAGACAGAGGGCCCTTGAGGCCCAACACATAGAAAACCAGTTTATAGACTGTGTGCAAATGAGTTATCATTGGAAAGCAAAGCACCCAAGAGCACAGAACACCACGTGTGTGGTTCCCAACATTACTTCCTTCCCCTTCCATCTCTTTTTCATGATCCTTTGTGCATATGTAAGTTACATTATTAAATTACATAGTGGTAATTGGGAACCTGACTTTTAGCAAGGGAGCAGTTTAGCAATTTAGGGAGTTGAAATCTGAATGGATGAATAAAAATATAGCAGTTAATCACATTGTTACTTTAAACTTGTCCCTAAAATTTTAAAGTAAGAAATTTAAAACAAATAAAAATTAAAAAAAAAAAAAAAAGATCATCAGGTAGTTCCGACTCACGCCAATGTGTCGTATTTGCCAGGCTTGATGGTCATGCAGACACTCTTGATAGTATGTTTAAATTGGCAGAGGCAGCAGGCCATATGGCTAGGTAAGATCCTATGAATAGAAACAAAGAACTAAGTTACCTGTAAAGGGGTTCCTTGGGTGGGTCAAACAGGTGAGCCAAGGTGCCAGCAAAGGCGTTCTTGAGGTGTGCGGCCAGGACATCTGGGTAGGTGCCTGGTGGCCAATTGTTGCTCTTGAATATGAGACTAGAGGAAGGAGGGAGAGGTGCCCAGAGAAGGAGTAGGCATGGAAGTGGGTGTGGTGTGCCAGCACCTGGAAGGGAGCAGAAGACCCCAGGTAATCAAAGCCGCCAGGGTCTGCCATGGGTGTGAGCGAGTCAGGCGATTCAGGTGGGACATTCAAGGAGTGGGAAGACCAGGGCTCAGAGAGCCAAGGGATCTGGACTGGGAGCCCCTGGTCTTCCCATGTGGGGTCTCCTAAGTGATGGGAAAGTGCAGGTCTCCTGTCCTCACCTTACTCGACTCCTGCTCTTTCTGTCCACTCGGGGCTTCTGTACTCTCATTGATATAGGTCTCAGTCCTCCACTGCTCTGTGTCCCATTCTTTCTTGGCTATCTTTTCTTCCTGCTGCTCACTGAGGAGCTTCATCAGGATGCCTGTTTTGGAGATGAGCTTGGCACAGGGCAGTTGCGCCTGGGCCTCAGAGCAGTCCATTTTCAGAGTGCGGATGACGTGAGAAATGAGCTTTTTCATGTCCGTGTTGGGGATGAGGGACCGTAGCTGCTGATTCAGCTGAATTTCAAACTGTTCTCCCTGGGACAGCATCACGGGGTAGGTGAAGCCTGCGGGCATGGTGAGGGCTTCAGTGCCCTCGCTGGGGTATTCCCACTGTGTTTCCTTGGTTTGGTCCACAGTTGGCATTACGTTGAACTCGGTCCCAGCAGAATCTGTAGCTGAAGGATCTATGTGCATTTTGTCGCCAGGGAGCGTTTCTTCATGCACAGTGGTGTTTTCTGTCAAAATATTTTCTTCGAAAACACGCCCTCCGGAATGGTTTTCCTCCCGTGTCTTCTATAGAAGGTTCTGAAAGTGCCAATTCTCTCAGAGGAGGACTCCCCTGAGAATGCAGGCCTCCGGGGGATGAGAAAGCCTCTCCGGATGGGGAATTTATGAGACTCCGCAGTGCAGGGAACGGAGGCCTCTTCCCAGCCGTCAGCCTGTTGAGGGAATTTTTCCTTCTGAACTTCTGACTCAGTTTGGCCTTGGGGGTTCGGAGGACCAGGTGAGAGAGAGCGAGTTTTATGAAAGCGGTAATTCTGTCTGGAATGCGAGATTGGTTTCCCTGCCGCCTTATTTTTGGCTCTAGCATTGGCATCTTCTAAGACAAAAATGGTGTAGGTTAAGTCTTCCTTTGTTGTTGATCTCAGAGAGAGATTTTGGAGGGGAGGTAGAAGGCCTGCCCAGGATGTGTTTCTTCAGGAAAGAGGGGGCTGCAGCCTCACGTTCCTTCGTGAGCAAGGGCTCCATGTGCAAGGAGTTTCCGGCCACCTGCCTGGGCCTCTGAGCCACTTGAAGCTCCTTCAGCTCCCTGGAGCCTGCTCTCCCAAGCCTTCTTCCCCCAATGCTCTCCGCAAAGGGCCAGGTGCCCTGTCTCCTCCCGAGGCTCTTCCTCATCTCCTGGAGGTGCCTTTCCCGTAAGCCCTTTGGCCCCTTGGTGACTTTTTTCACTCTCTGCAGCCTGTACCCCACACTTGGCATGGTTGCCAGGCTGTTCTTCTGTGATGGGGCAGTTTCTGATTTCTTTAGGAGGATTTGAGGGTTAAATTGAGGACCTAACAGGATAGGCTGCATAAGTGTGGCTTTTTCTTCCTTTTTAACCTCATCGATTTTTTTCTTGAATAACTTCATCTAACAAATTCTCCAGAAAATAGAGCTTTCTCAACTTATTTCTGTAAGGATGAGAGGGCCTCCTTATGTGGGTTTTCACATAGCTCAGGGACTTATCTCTATCTTGCACATTTGAAAAAAGCAGTGTAATGAATGGTAATAATGTTGATTCTACATTTTGTAGATTTTCCTCTGAGAAATAAGGCAATAATAAGTGCACTAATAACGTCACTTTCATCGTTGAGGTCCCGCTGTTCACTCATGCGGCCTGGGAAGTCCACACTGTTTCTCCTTGATACTGAGTTCTCTGGCTCAATAGTCAGCTGCTTGCTGGTATTGTTCTTCCAGGCTTGCAATATCTTCATGAATGCCCCCTTTGGGTTCCCTATAGATGCTTCTTCAACTGTCAAAAAAAGAAGAGACTGCTTTTTGGCACAGAAGACTGATGGGACAGTTTTATGTCAGTCCACAGCCCTACACTCTGATCAATTAAATTAGGAGTCAAATCTAATATTTGGGATACCATTGAGACTTTAAATTTTAAAAAGAATTTTTTGACGGGCAGAGTGGACAGTGAGAGAGAGAGAAACAGAGAGAAAGGTCTTCCTTTTGCCGTTGGTTTGCCCTCCAATGGCCGCCACGGCTGGCGTGCTGTGGCCTGTGCACCGCGCAGATCCAAAGGCAGGAGCCAGGTGCTTCTCTTGGTCTCCCATGGGGTGCAGGGCCCAAGCACTTGGGCCATCCTCCACTGCCTTCCCTGGCCACAGCAGAGAGCTGGCCTGGAAGAGGGGCAACCGGGAAAGAATCCAGCTCCCCGACCGGGACTAGAACCAAGTGGGCCAGTGCCGCTAGGTGGAGGATTAGCCTATTGAGCTGGGGCGCCAGCGATCATTGAGACTTTAGAGAGAAAAGTAAAACCAAACTCAAACCTTATGAAAAGGCAACAACAAAGGAGAAAAAGGTATTTTTGAGAGGGGCATTCAGAAGAGTTCACAGTGTTAAAAAGCAGTAACTATGATCAGTATTATTTCATTGGTTTCCAATGACCAACCACTCCAGGCTTAGAATAAGGCTGGAGGACAAATGGCCCCACCCAGCTGCCCCTTCTGTGGCTCTGCCCCTGCTTCTCAGCCACATCATTGCACAGTCCTGCCTCATGCTGAGGGAGCACAGGCTTCCTCCCTCCCTCCCTCCCTCCCTCCCTGTGGCCCTGTGTTCTTGCTGCCATCACAGGTGTCCATGGCAAAAGATAGGCATGTAAGGGGAGTGAGGGCAGAGGTGGTCAAGCCAAGGGGCCTTGCTCCTCACCTCAATGTGTTCTTTCCCACCCTTGTAAAGGGAGATTAACAATGCTTGTCCTTCTCACCTCTTGAGACGAAGGGAATAATATAATTGGTAGGAAACTGGTCTGGAAGGTGAGCAACACTGTGTAGATGGGTATACAGTTATCACTGTGCTAATGCCTCAGATCCCTGACTGAGATCCGAATTCAAGCTGTCTAAGGAAGAAAGTGGTCACATTTTGGAAGTCATGACATCAGTGGTAATAACCCTCATCTACAGAAAGATACTTAAAAGTACCCGAGTGTTCTGTGGATAGAAAAGTGTGAGACTCAGAGCAGGTTCAGAGTTGGACAGTCTACAGGAATGGAGGAGCCTTCCGACTGCATCAGAGGAGCCAGGCAGCCATTTCTGGTTATGGGACCAGAAACTCCCAGGCTCCCAATAAAACAGCATCACTTGTACTCTTCTCTACAAGTGCAAAAACAAACAACCGCAGTGAGCAGTGTAGACCTGTTCTATAAGACAGAGGGCCCTTGAGGCCCAACACATAGAAAACCAGTTTATAGACTGTGTGCAAATGAGTTATCATTGGAAAGCAAAGCACCCAAGAGCACAGAACACCACGTGTGTGGTTCCCAACATTACTTCCTTCCCCTTCCATCTCTTTTTCATGATCCTTTGTGCATATGTAAGTTACATTATTAAATTACATAGTGGTAATTGGGAACCTGACTTTTAGCAAGGGAGCAGTTTAGCAATTTAGGGAGTTGAAATCTGAATGGATGAATAAAAATATAGCAGTTAATCACATTGTTACTTTAAACTTGTCCCTAAAATTTTAAAGTAAGAAATTTAAAACAAATAAAAATTAAAAAAAAAAAAAAAAGATCATCAGGTAGTTCCGACTCACGCCAATGTGTCGTATTTGCCAGGCTTGATGGTCATGCAGACACTCTTGATAGTATGTTTAAATTGGCAGAGGCAGCAGGCCATATGGCTAGGTAAGATCCTATGAATAGAAACAAAGAACTAAGTTACCTGTAAAGGGGTTCCTTGGGTGGGTCAAACAGGTGAGCCAAGGTGCCAGCAAAGGCGTTCTTGAGGTGTGCGGCCAGGACATCTGGGTAGGTGCCTGGTGGCCAATTGTTGCTCTTGAATATGAGACTAGAGGAAGGAGGGAGAGGTGCCCAGAGAAGGAGTAGGCATGGAAGTGGGTGTGGTGTGCCAGCACCTGGAAGGGAGCAGAAGACCCCAGGTAATCAAAGCCGCCAGGGTCTGCCATGGGTGTGAGCGAGTCAGGCGATTCAGGTGGGACATTCAAGGAGTGGGAAGACCAGGGCTCAGAGAGCCAAGGGATCTGGACTGGGAGCCCCTGGTCTTCCCATGTGGGGTCTCCTAAGTGATGGGAAAGTGCAGGTCTCCTGTCCTCACCTTACTCGACTCCTGCTCTTTCTGTCCACTCGGGGCTTCTGTACTCTCATTGATATAGGTCTCAGTCCTCCACTGCTCTGTGTCCCATTCTTTCTTGGCTATCTTTTCTTCCTGCTGCTCACTGAGGAGCTTCATCAGGATGCCTGTTTTGGAGATGAGCTTGGCACAGGGCAGTTGCGCCTGGGCCTCAGAGCAGTCCATTTTCAGAGTGCGGATGACGTGAGAAATGAGCTTTTTCATGTCCGTGTTGGGGATGAGGGACCGTAGCTGCTGATTCAGCTGAATTTCAAACTGTTCTCCCTGGGACAGCATCACGGGGTAGGTGAAGCCTGCGGGCATGGTGAGGGCTTCAGTGCCCTCGCTGGGGTATTCCCACTGTGTTTCCTTGGTTTGGTCCACAGTTGGCATTACGTTGAACTCGGTCCCAGCAGAATCTGTAGCTGAAGGATCTATGTGCATTTTGTCGCCAGGGAGCGTTTCTTCATGCACAGTGGTGTTTTCTGTCAAAATATTTTCTTCGAAAACACGCCCTCCAGAATGGTTTTCCTCCCGTGTCTTCTATAGAAGGTTCTGAAAGTGCCAATTCTCTCAGAGGAGGACTCCCCTGAGAATGCAGGCCTCCGGGGGATGAGAAAGCCTCTCCGGATGGGGAATTTATGAGACTCCGCAGTGCAGGGAACGGAGGCCTCTTCCCAGCCGTCAGCCTGTTGAGGGAATTTTTCCTTCTGAACTTCTGACTCAGTTTGGCCTTGGGGGTTCGGAGGACCAGGTGAGAGAGAGCGAGTTTTATGAAAGCGGTAATTCTGTCTGGAATGCGAGATTGGTTTCCCTGCCGCCTTATTTTTGGCTCTAGCATTGGCATCTTCTAAGACAAAAATGGTGTAGGTTAAGTCTTCCTTTGTTGTTGATCTCAGAGAGAGATTTTGGAGGGGAGGTAGAAGGCCTGCCCAGGATGTGTTTCTTCAGGAAAGAGGGGGCTGCAGCCTCACGTTCCTTCGTGAGCAAGGGCTCCATGTGCAAGGAGTTTCCGGCCACCTGCCTGGGCCTCTGAGCCACTTGAAGCTCCTTCAGCTCCCTGGAGCCTGCTCTCCCAAGCCTTCTTCCCCCAATGCTCTCCGCAAAGGGCCAGGTGCCCTGTCTCCTCCCGAGGCTCTTCCTCATCTCCTGGAGGTGCCTTTCCCGTAAGCCCTTTGGCCCCTTGGTGACTTTTTTCACTCTCTGCAGCCTGTACCCCACACTTGGCATGGTTGCCAGGCTGTTCTTCTGTGATGGGGCAGTTTCTGATTTCTTTAGGAGGATTTGAGGGTTAAATTGAGGACCTAACAGGATAGGCTGCATAAGTGTGGCTTTTTCTTCCTTTTTAACCTCATCGATTTTTTTCTTGAATAACTTCATCTAACAAATTCTCCAGAAAATAGAGCTTTCTCAACTTATTTCTGTAAGGATGAGAGGGCCTCCTTATGTGGGTTTTCACATAGCTCAGGGACTTATCTCTATCTTGCACATTTGAAAAAAGCAGTGTAATGAATGGTAATAATGTTGATTCTACATTTTGTAGATTTTCCTCTGAGAAATAAGGCAATAATAAGTGCACTAATAACGTCACTTTCATCGTTGAGGTCCCGCTGTTCACTCATGCGGCCTGGGAAGTCCACACTGTTTCTCCTTGATACTGAGTTCTCTGGCTCAATAGTCAGCTGCTTGCTGGTATTGTTCTTCCAGGCTTGCAATATCTTCATGAATGCCCCCTTTGGGTTCCCTATAGATGCTTCTTCAACTGTCAAAAAAAGAAGAGACTGCTTTTTGGCACAGAAGACTGATGGGACAGTTTTATGTCAGTCCACAGCCCTACACTCTGATCAATTAAATTAGGAGTCAAATCTAATATTTGGGATACCATTGAGACTTTAAATTTTAAAAAGAATTTTTTGACGGGCAGAGTGGACAGTGAGAGAGAGAGAAACAGAGAGAAAGGTCTTCCTTTTGCCGTTGGTTTGCCCTCCAATGGCCGCCACGGCTGGCGTGCTGTGGCCTGTGCACCGCGCAGATCCAAAGGCAGGAGCCAGGTGCTTCTCTTGGTCTCCCATGGGGTGCAGGGCCCAAGCACTTGGGCCATCCTCCACTGCCTTCCCTGGCCACAGCAGAGAGCTGGCCTGGAAGAGGGGCAACCGGGAAAGAATCCAGCTCCCCGACCAGGACTAGAACCAAGTGGGCCAGTGCCGCTAGGTGGAGGATTAGCCTATTGAGCTGGGGCGCCAGCGATCATTGAGACTTTAGAGAGAAAAGTAAAACCAAACTCAAACCTTATGAAAAGGCAACAACAAAGGAGAAAAAGGTATTTTTGAGAGGGGCATTCAGAAGAGTTCACAGTGTTAAAAAGCAGTAACTATGATCAGTATTATTTCATTGGTTTCCAATGACCAACCACTCCAGGCTTAGAATAAGGCTGGAGGACAAATGGCCCCACCCAGCTGCCCCTTCTGTGGCTCTGCCCCTGCTTCTCAGCCACATCATTGCACAGTCCTGCCTCATGCTGAGGGAGCACAGGCTTCCTCCCTCCCTCCCTCCCTCCCTCCCTGTGGCCCTGTGTTCTTGCTGCCATCACAGGTGTCCATGGCAAAAGATAGGCATGTAAGGGGAGTGAGGGCAGAGGTGGTCAAGCCAAGGGGCCTTGCTCCTCACCTCAATGTGTTCTTTCCCACCCTTGTAAAGGGAGATTAACAATGCTTGTCCTTCTCACCTCTTGAGACGAAGGGAATAATATAATTGGTAGGAAACTGGTCTGGAAGGTGAGCAACACTGTGTAGATGGGTATACAGTTATCACTGTGCTAATGCCTCAGATCCCTGACTGAGATCCGAATTCAAGCTGTCTAAGGAAGAAAGTGGTCACATTTTGGAAGTCATGACATCAGTGGTAATAACCCTCATCTACAGAAAGATACTTAAAAGTACCCGAGTGTTCTGTGGATAGAAAAGTGTGAGACTCAGAGCAGGTTCAGAGTTGGACAGTCTACAGGAATGGAGGAGCCTTCCGACTGCATCAGAGGAGCCAGGCAGCCATTTCTGGTTATGGGACCAGAAACTCCCAGGCTCCCAATAAAACAGCATCACTTGTACTCTTCTCTACAAGTGCAAAAACAAACAACCGCAGTGAGCAGTGTAGACCTGTTCTATAAGACAGAGGGCCCTTGAGGCCCAACACATAGAAAACCAGTTTATAGACTGTGTGCAAATGAGTTATCATTGGAAAGCAAAGCACCCAAGAGCACAGAACACCACGTGTGTGGTTCCCAACATTACTTCCTTCCCCTTCCATCTCTTTTTCATGATCCTTTGTGCATATGTAAGTTACATTATTAAATTACATAGTGGTAATTGGGAACCTGACTTTTAGCAAGGGAGCAGTTTAGCAATTTAGGGAGTTGAAATCTGAATGGATGAATAAAAATATAGCAGTTAATCACATTGTTACTTTAAACTTGTCCCTAAAATTTTAAAGTAAGAAATTTAAAACAAATAAAAATTAAAAAAAAAAAAAAAAGATCATCAGGTAGTTCCGACTCACGCCAATGTGTCGTATTTGCCAGGCTTGATGGTCATGCAGACACTCTTGATAGTATGTTTAAATTGGCAGAGGCAGCAGGCCATATGGCTAGGTAAGATCCTATGAATAGAAACAAAGAACTAAGTTACCTGTAAAGGGGTTCCTTGGGTGGGTCAAACAGGTGAGCCAAGGTGCCAGCAAAGGCGTTCTTGAGGTGTGCGGCCAGGACATCTGGGTAGGTGCCTGGTGGCCAATTGTTGCTCTTGAATATGAGACTAGAGGAAGGAGGGAGAGGTGCCCAGAGAAGGAGTAGGCATGGAAGTGGGTGTGGTGTGCCAGCACCTGGAAGGGAGCAGAAGACCCCAGGTAATCAAAGCCGCCAGGGTCTGCCATGGGTGTGAGCGAGTCAGGCGATTCAGGTGGGACATTCAAGGAGTGGGAAGACCAGGGCTCAGAGAGCCAAGGGATCTGGACTGGGAGCCCCTGGTCTTCCCATGTGGGGTCTCCTAAGTGATGGGAAAGTGCAGGTCTCCTGTCCTCACCTTACTCGACTCCTGCTCTTTCTGTCCACTCGGGGCTTCTGTACTCTCATTGATATAGGTCTCAGTCCTCCACTGCTCTGTGTCCCATTCTTTCTTGGCTATCTTTTCTTCCTGCTGCTCACTGAGGAGCTTCATCAGGATGCCTGTTTTGGAGATGAGCTTGGCACAGGGCAGTTGCGCCTGGGCCTCAGAGCAGTCCATTTTCAGAGTGCGGATGACGTGAGAAATGAGCTTTTTCATGTCCGTGTTGGGGATGAGGGACCGTAGCTGCTGATTCAGCTGAATTTCAAACTGTTCTCCCTGGGACAGCATCACGGGGTAGGTGAAGCCTGCGGGCATGGTGAGGGCTTCAGTGCCCTCGCTGGGGTATTCCCACTGTGTTTCCTTGGTTTGGTCCACAGTTGGCATTACGTTGAACTCGGTCCCAGCAGAATCTGTAGCTGAAGGATCTATGTGCATTTTGTCGCCAGGGAGCGTTTCTTCATGCACAGTGGTGTTTTCTGTCAAAATATTTTCTTCGAAAACACGCCCTCCGGAATGGTTTTCCTCCCGTGTCTTCTATAGAAGGTTCTGAAAGTGCCAATTCTCTCAGAGGAGGACTCCCCTGAGAATGCAGGCCTCCGGGGGATGAGAAAGCCTCTCCGGATGGGGAATTTATGAGACTCCGCAGTGCAGGGAACGGAGGCCTCTTCCCAGCCGTCAGCCTGTTGAGGGAATTTTTCCTTCTGAACTTCTGACTCAGTTTGGCCTTGGGGGTTCGGAGGACCAGGTGAGAGAGAGCGAGTTTTATGAAAGCGGTAATTCTGTCTGGAATGCGAGATTGGTTTCCCTGCCGCCTTATTTTTGGCTCTAGCATTGGCATCTTCTAAGACAAAAATGGTGTAGGTTAAGTCTTCCTTTGTTGTTGATCTCAGAGAGAGATTTTGGAGGGGAGGTAGAAGGCCTGCCCAGGATGTGTTTCTTCAGGAAAGAGGGGGCTGCAGCCTCACGTTCCTTCGTGAGCAAGGGCTCCATGTGCAAGGAGTTTCCGGCCACCTGCCTGGGCCTCTGAGCCACTTGAAGCTCCTTCAGCTCCCTGGAGCCTGCTCTCCCAAGCCTTCTTCCCCCAATGCTCTCCGCAAAGGGCCAGGTGCCCTGTCTCCTCCCGAGGCTCTTCCTCATCTCCTGGAGGTGCCTTTCCCGTAAGCCCTTTGGCCCCTTGGTGACTTTTTTCACTCTCTGCAGCCTGTACCCCACACTTGGCATGGTTGCCAGGCTGTTCTTCTGTGATGGGGCAGTTTCTGATTTCTTTAGGAGGATTTGAGGGTTAAATTGAGGACCTAACAGGATAGGCTGCATAAGTGTGGCTTTTTCTTCCTTTTTAACCTCATCGATTTTTTTCTTGAATAACTTCATCTAACAAATTCTCCAGAAAATAGAGCTTTCTCAACTTATTTCTGTAAGGATGAGAGGGCCTCCTTATGTGGGTTTTCACATAGCTCAGGGACTTATCTCTATCTTGCACATTTGAAAAAAGCAGTGTAATGAATGGTAATAATGTTGATTCTACATTTTGTAGATTTTCCTCTGAGAAATAAGGCAATAATAAGTGCACTAATAACGTCACTTTCATCGTTGAGGTCCCGCTGTTCACTCATGCGGCCTGGGAAGTCCACACTGTTTCTCCTTGATACTGAGTTCTCTGGCTCAATAGTCAGCTGCTTGCTGGTATTGTTCTTCCA
The DNA here is from genome assembly GCF_051225735.1 of Oryctolagus cuniculus. Classification (NCBI taxonomy): domain Eukaryota; kingdom Metazoa; phylum Chordata; class Mammalia; order Lagomorpha; family Leporidae; genus Oryctolagus; species Oryctolagus cuniculus. The sequence continues at coordinate 60,852,937 of NC_142883.1, forward strand.
GGCTTGCAATATCTTCATGAATGCCCCCTTTGGGTTCCCTATAGATGCTTCTTCAACTGTCAAAAAAAGAAGAGACTGCTTTTTGGCACAGAAGACTGATGGGACAGTTTTATGTCAGTCCACAGCCCTACACTCTGATCAATTAAATTAGGAGTCAAATCTAATATTTGGGATACCATTGAGACTTTAAATTTTAAAAAGAATTTTTTGACGGGCAGAGTGGACAGTGAGAGAGAGAGAAACAGAGAGAAAGGTCTTCCTTTTGCCGTTGGTTTGCCCTCCAATGGCCGCCACGGCTGGCGTGCTGTGGCCTGTGCACCGCGCAGATCCAAAGGCAGGAGCCAGGTGCTTCTCTTGGTCTCCCATGGGGTGCAGGGCCCAAGCACTTGGGCCATCCTCCACTGCCTTCCCTGGCCACAGCAGAGAGCTGGCCTGGAAGAGGGGCAACCGGGAAAGAATCCAGCTCCCCGACCGGGACTAGAACCAAGTGGGCCAGTGCCGCTAGGTGGAGGATTAGCCTATTGAGCTGGGGCGCCAGCGATCATTGAGACTTTAGAGAGAAAAGTAAAACCAAACTCAAACCTTATGAAAAGGCAACAACAAAGGAGAAAAAGGTATTTTTGAGAGGGGCATTCAGAAGAGTTCACAGTGTTAAAAAGCAGTAACTATGATCAGTATTATTTCATTGGTTTCCAATGACCAACCACTCCAGGCTTAGAATAAGGCTGGAGGACAAATGGCCCCACCCAGCTGCCCCTTCTGTGGCTCTGCCCCTGCTTCTCAGCCACATCATTGCACAGTCCTGCCTCATGCTGAGGGAGCACAGGCTTCCTCCCTCCCTCCCTCCCTCCCTCCCTGTGGCCCTGTGTTCTTGCTGCCATCACAGGTGTCCATGGCAAAAGATAGGCATGTAAGGGGAGTGAGGGCAGAGGTGGTCAAGCCAAGGGGCCTTGCTCCTCACCTCAATGTGTTCTTTCCCACCCTTGTAAAGGGAGATTAACAATGCTTGTCCTTCTCACCTCTTGAGACGAAGGGAATAATATAATTGGTAGGAAACTGGTCTGGAAGGTGAGCAACACTGTGTAGATGGGTATACAGTTATCACTGTGCTAATGCCTCAGATCCCTGACTGAGATCCGAATTCAAGCTGTCTAAGGAAGAAAGTGGTCACATTTTGGAAGTCATGACATCAGTGGTAATAACCCTCATCTACAGAAAGATACTTAAAAGTACCCGAGTGTTCTGTGGATAGAAAAGTGTGAGACTCAGAGCAGGTTCAGAGTTGGACAGTCTACAGGAATGGAGGAGCCTTCCGACTGCATCAGAGGAGCCAGGCAGCCATTTCTGGTTATGGGACCAGAAACTCCCAGGCTCCCAATAAAACAGCATCACTTGTACTCTTCTCTACAAGTGCAAAAACAAACAACCGCAGTGAGCAGTGTAGACCTGTTCTATAAGACAGAGGGCCCTTGAGGCCCAACACATAGAAAACCAGTTTATAGACTGTGTGCAAATGAGTTATCATTGGAAAGCAAAGCACCCAAGAGCACAGAACACCACGTGTGTGGTTCCCAACATTACTTCCTTCCCCTTCCATCTCTTTTTCATGATCCTTTGTGCATATGTAAGTTACATTATTAAATTACATAGTGGTAATTGGGAACCTGACTTTTAGCAAGGGAGCAGTTTAGCAATTTAGGGAGTTGAAATCTGAATGGATGAATAAAAATATAGCAGTTAATCACATTGTTACTTTAAACTTGTCCCTAAAATTTTAAAGTAAGAAATTTAAAACAAATAAAAATTAAAAAAAAAAAAAAAAGATCATCAGGTAGTTCCGACTCACGCCAATGTGTCGTATTTGCCAGGCTTGATGGTCATGCAGACACTCTTGATAGTATGTTTAAATTGGCAGAGGCAGCAGGCCATATGGCTAGGTAAGATCCTATGAATAGAAACAAAGAACTAAGTTACCTGTAAAGGGGTTCCTTGGGTGGGTCAAACAGGTGAGCCAAGGTGCCAGCAAAGGCGTTCTTGAGGTGTGCGGCCAGGACATCTGGGTAGGTGCCTGGTGGCCAATTGTTGCTCTTGAATATGAGACTAGAGGAAGGAGGGAGAGGTGCCCAGAGAAGGAGTAGGCATGGAAGTGGGTGTGGTGTGCCAGCACCTGGAAGGGAGCAGAAGACCCCAGGTAATCAAAGCCGCCAGGGTCTGCCATGGGTGTGAGCGAGTCAGGCGATTCAGGTGGGACATTCAAGGAGTGGGAAGACCAGGGCTCAGAGAGCCAAGGGATCTGGACTGGGAGCCCCTGGTCTTCCCATGTGGGGTCTCCTAAGTGATGGGAAAGTGCAGGTCTCCTGTCCTCACCTTACTCGACTCCTGCTCTTTCTGTCCACTCGGGGCTTCTGTACTCTCATTGATATAGGTCTCAGTCCTCCACTGCTCTGTGTCCCATTCTTTCTTGGCTATCTTTTCTTCCTGCTGCTCACTGAGGAGCTTCATCAGGATGCCTGTTTTGGAGATGAGCTTGGCACAGGGCAGTTGCGCCTGGGCCTCAGAGCAGTCCATTTTCAGAGTGCGGATGACGTGAGAAATGAGCTTTTTCATGTCCGTGTTGGGGATGAGGGACCGTAGCTGCTGATTCAGCTGAATTTCAAACTGTTCTCCCTGGGACAGCATCACGGGGTAGGTGAAGCCTGCGGGCATGGTGAGGGCTTCAGTGCCCTCGCTGGGGTATTCCCACTGTGTTTCCTTGGTTTGGTCCACAGTTGGCATTACGTTGAACTCGGTCCCAGCAGAATCTGTAGCTGAAGGATCTATGTGCATTTTGTCGCCAGGGAGCGTTTCTTCATGCACAGTGGTGTTTTCTGTCAAAATATTTTCTTCGAAAACACGCCCTCCAGAATGGTTTTCCTCCCGTGTCTTCTATAGAAGGTTCTGAAAGTGCCAATTCTCTCAGAGGAGGACTCCCCTGAGAATGCAGGCCTCCGGGGGATGAGAAAGCCTCTCCGGATGGGGAATTTATGAGACTCCGCAGTGCAGGGAACGGAGGCCTCTTCCCAGCCGTCAGCCTGTTGAGGGAATTTTTCCTTCTGAACTTCTGACTCAGTTTGGCCTTGGGGGTTCGGAGGACCAGGTGAGAGAGAGCGAGTTTTATGAAAGCGGTAATTCTGTCTGGAATGCGAGATTGGTTTCCCTGCCGCCTTATTTTTGGCTCTAGCATTGGCATCTTCTAAGACAAAAATGGTGTAGGTTAAGTCTTCCTTTGTTGTTGATCTCAGAGAGAGATTTTGGAGGGGAGGTAGAAGGCCTGCCCAGGATGTGTTTCTTCAGGAAAGAGGGGGCTGCAGCCTCACGTTCCTTCGTGAGCAAGGGCTCCATGTGCAAGGAGTTTCCGGCCACCTGCCTGGGCCTCTGAGCCACTTGAAGCTCCTTCAGCTCCCTGGAGCCTGCTCTCCCAAGCCTTCTTCCCCCAATGCTCTCCGCAAAGGGCCAGGTGCCCTGTCTCCTCCCGAGGCTCTTCCTCATCTCCTGGAGGTGCCTTTCCCGTAAGCCCTTTGGCCCCTTGGTGACTTTTTTCACTCTCTGCAGCCTGTACCCCACACTTGGCATGGTTGCCAGGCTGTTCTTCTGTGATGGGGCAGTTTCTGATTTCTTTAGGAGGATTTGAGGGTTAAATTGAGGACCTAACAGGATAGGCTGCATAAGTGTGGCTTTTTCTTCCTTTTTAACCTCATCGATTTTTTTCTTGAATAACTTCATCTAACAAATTCTCCAGAAAATAGAGCTTTCTCAACTTATTTCTGTAAGGATGAGAGGGCCTCCTTATGTGGGTTTTCACATAGCTCAGGGACTTATCTCTATCTTGCACATTTGAAAAAAGCAGTGTAATGAATGGTAATAATGTTGATTCTACATTTTGTAGATTTTCCTCTGAGAAATAAGGCAATAATAAGTGCACTAATAACGTCACTTTCATCGTTGAGGTCCCGCTGTTCACTCATGCGGCCTGGGAAGTCCACACTGTTTCTCCTTGATACTGAGTTCTCTGGCTCAATAGTCAGCTGCTTGCTGGTATTGTTCTTCCAGGCTTGCAATATCTTCATGAATGCCCCCTTTGGGTTCCCTATAGATGCTTCTTCAACTGTCAAAAAAAGAAGAGACTGCTTTTTGGCACAGAAGACTGATGGGACAGTTTTATGTCAGTCCACAGCCCTACACTCTGATCAATTAAATTAGGAGTCAAATCTAATATTTGGGGTACCATTGAGACTTTAAACTTTAAAAAGAATTTTTTGACGGGCAGAGTGGACAGTGAGAGAGAGAGAAACAGAGAGAAAGGTCTTCCTTTTGCCGTTGGTTTGCCCTCCAATGGCTGCCACGGCTGGCGTGCTGTGGCCTGTGCACCGCGCAGATCCAAAGGCAGGAGCCAGGTGCTTCTCTTGGTCTCCCATGGGGTGCAGGGCCCAAGCACTTGGGCCATCCTCCACTGCCTTCCCTGGCCACAGCAGAGAGCTGGCCTGGAAGAGGGGCAACCGGGAAAGAATCCAGCTCCCCGACCGGGACTAGAACCAAGTGGGCCAGTGCCGCTAGGTGGAGGATTAGCCTATTGAGCTGGGGCGCCAGCGATCATTGAGACTTTAGAGAGAAAAGTAAAACCAAACTCAAACCTTATGAAAAGGCAACAACAAAGGAGAAAAAGGTATTTTTGAGAGGGGCATTCAGAAGAGTTCACAGTGTTAAAAAGCAGTAACTATGATCAGTATTATTTCATTGGTTTCCAATGACCAACCACTCCAGGCTTAGAATAAGGCTGGAGGACAAATGGCCCCACCCAGCTGCCCCTTCTGTGGCTCTGCCCCTGCTTCTCAGCCACATCATTGCACAGTCCTGCCTCATGCTGAGGGAGCACAGGCTTCCTCCCTCCCTCCCTCCCTCCCTCCCTCCCTCCCTCCCTCCCTGTGGCCCTGTGTTCTTGCTGCCATCACAGGTGTCCATGGCAAAAGATAGGCATGTAAGGGGAGTGAGGGCAGAGGTGGTCAAGCCAAGGGGCCTTGCTCCTCACCTCAATGTGTTCTTTCCCACCCTTGTAAAGGGAGATTAACAATGCTTGTCCTTCTCACCTCTTGAGACGAAGGGAATAATATAATTGGTAGGAAACTGGTCTGGAAGGTGAGCAACACTGTGTAGATGGGTATACAGTTATCACTGTGCTAATGCCTCAGATCCCTGACTGAGATCCGAATTCAAGCTGTCTAAGGAAGAAAGTGGTCACATTTTGGAAGTCATGACATCAGTGGTAATAACCCTCATCTACAGAAAGATACTTAAAAGTACCCGAGTGTTCTGTGGATAGAAAAGTGTGAGACTCAGAGCAGGTTCAGAGTTGGACAGTCTACAGGAATGGAGGAGCCTTCCGACTGCATCAGAGGAGCCAGGCAGCCATTTCTGGTTATGGGACCAGAAACTCCCAGGCTCCCAATAAAACAGCATCACTTGTACTCTTCTCTACAAGTGCAAAAACAAACAACCGCAGTGAGCAGTGTAGACCTGTTCTATAAGACAGAGGGCCCTTGAGGCCCAACACATAGAAAACCAGTTTATAGACTGTGTGCAAATGAGTTATCATTGGAAAGCAAAGCACCCAAGAGCACAGAACACCACGTGTGTGGTTCCCAACATTACTTCCTTCCCCTTCCATCTCTTTTTCATGATCCTTTGTGCATATGTAAGTTACATTATTAAATTACATAGTGGTAATTGGGAACCTGACTTTTAGCAAGGGAGCAGTTTAGCAATTTAGGGAGTTGAAATCTGAATGGATGAATAAAAATATAGCAGTTAATCACATTGTTACTTTAAACTTGTCCCTAAAATTTTAAAGTAAGAAATTTAAAACAAATAAAAATTAAAAAAAAAAAAAAAGATCATCAGGTAGTTCCGACTCACGCCAATGTGTCGTATTTGCCAGGCTTGATGGTCATGCAGACACTCTTGATAGTATGTTTAAATTGGCAGAGGCAGCAGGCCATATGGCTAGGTAAGATCCTATGAATAGAAACAAAGAACTAAGTTACCTGTAAAGGGGTTCCTTGGGTGGGTCAAACAGGTGAGCCAAGGTGCCAGCAAAGGCGTTCTTGAGGTGTGCGGCCAGGACATCTGGGTAGGTGCCTGGTGGCCAATTGTTGCTCTTGAATATGAGACTAGAGGAAGGAGGGAGAGGTGCCCAGAGAAGGAGTAGGCATGGAAGTGGGTGTGGTGTGCCAGCACCTGGAAGGGAGCAGAAGACCCCAGGTAATCAAAGCCGCCAGGGTCTGCCATGGGTGTGAGCGAGTCAGGCGATTCAGGTGGGACATTCAAGGAGTGGGAAGACCAGGGCTCAGAGAGCCAAGGGATCTGGACTGGGAGCCCCTGGTCTTCCCATGTGGGGTCTCCTAAGTGATGGGAAAGTGCAGGTCTCCTGTCCTCACCTTACTCGACTCCTGCTCTTTCTGTCCACTCGGGGCTTCTGTACTCTCATTGATATAGGTCTCAGTCCTCCACTGCTCTGTGTCCCATTCTTTCTTGGCTATCTTTTCTTCCTGCTGCTCACTGAGGAGCTTCATCAGGATGCCTGTTTTGGAGATGAGCTTGGCACAGGGCAGTTGCGCCTGGGCCTCAGAGCAGTCCATTTTCAGAGTGCGGATGACGTGAGAAATGAGCTTTTTCATGTCCGTGTTGGGGATGAGGGACCGTAGCTGCTGATTCAGCTGAATTTCAAACTGTTCTCCCTGGGACAGCATCACGGGGTAGGTGAAGCCTGCGGGCATGGTGAGGGCTTCAGTGCCCTCGCTGGGGTATTCCCACTGTGTTTCCTTGGTTTGGTCCACAGTTGGCATTACGTTGAACTCGGTCCCAGCAGAATCTGTAGCTGAAGGATCTATGTGCATTTTGTCGCCAGGGAGCGTTTCTTCATGCACAGTGGTGTTTTCTGTCAAAATATTTTCTTCGAAAACACGCCCTCCGGAATGGTTTTCCTCCCGTGTCTTCTATAGAAGGTTCTGAAAGTGCCAATTCTCTCAGAGGAGGACTCCCCTGAGAATGCAGGCCTCCGGGGGATGAGAAAGCCTCTCCGGATGGGGAATTTATGAGACTCCGCAGTGCAGGGAACGGAGGCCTCTTCCCAGCCGTCAGCCTGTTGAGGGAATTTTTCCTTCTGAACTTCTGACTCAGTTTGGCCTTGGGGGTTCGGAGGACCAGGTGAGAGAGAGCGAGTTTTATGAAAGCGGTAATTCTGTCTGGAATGCGAGATTGGTTTCCCTGCCGCCTTATTTTTGGCTCTAGCATTGGCATCTTCTAAGACAAAAATGGTGTAGGTTAAGTCTTCCTTTGTTGTTGATCTCAGAGAGAGATTTTGGAGGGGAGGTAGAAGGCCTGCCCAGGATGTGTTTCTTCAGGAAAGAGGGGGCTGCAGCCTCACGTTCCTTCGTGAGCAAGGGCTCCATGTGCAAGGAGTTTCCGGCCACCTGCCTGGGCCTCTGAGCCACTTGAAGCTCCTTCAGCTCCCTGGAGCCTGCTCTCCCAAGCCTTCTTCCCCCAATGCTCTCCGCAAAGGGCCAGGTGCCCTGTCTCCTCCCGAGGCTCTTCCTCATCTCCTGGAGGTGCCTTTCCCGTAAGCCCTTTGGCCCCTTGGTGACTTTTTTCACTCTCTGCAGCCTGTACCCCACACTTGGCATGGTTGCCAGGCTGTTCTTCTGTGATGGGGCAGTTTCTGATTTCTTTAGGAGGATTTGAGGGTTAAATTGAGGACCTAACAGGATAGGCTGCATAAGTGTGGCTTTTTCTTCCTTTTTAACCTCATCGATTTTTTTCTTGAATAACTTCATCTAACAAATTCTCCAGAAAATAGAGCTTTCTCAACTTATTTCTGTAAGGATGAGAGGGCCTCCTTATGTGGGTTTTCACATAGCTCAGGGACTTATCTCTATCTTGCACATTTGAAAAAAGCAGTGTAATGAATGGTAATAATGTTGATTCTACATTTTGTAGATTTTCCTCTGAGAAATAAGGCAATAATAAGTGCACTAATAACGTCACTTTCATCGTTGAGGTCCCGCTGTTCACTCATGCGGCCTGGGAAGTCCACACTGTTTCTCCTTGATACTGAGTTCTCTGGCTCAATAGTCAGCTGCTTGCTGGTATTGTTCTTCCAGGCTTGCAATATCTTCATGAATGCCCCCTTTGGGTTCCCTATAGATGCTTCTTCAACTGTCAAAAAAAGAAGAGACTGCTTTTTGGCACAGAAGACTGCTGGGACAGTTTTATGTCAGTCCACAGCCCTACACTCTGATCAATTAAATTAGGAGTCAAATCTAATATTTGGGGTACCATTGAGACTTTAAACTTTAAAAAGAATTTTTTGACGGGCAGAGTGGACAGTGAGAGAGAGAGAAACAGAGAGAAAGGTCTTCCTTTTGCCGTTGGTTTGCCCTCCAATGGCCGCCACGGCTGGCGTGCTGTGGCCTGTGCACCGCGCAGATCCAAAGGCAGGAGCCAGGTGCTTCTCTTGGTCTCCCATGGGGTGCAGGGCCCAAGCACTTGGGCCATCCTCCACTGCCTTCCCTGGCCACAGCAGAGAGCTGGCCTGGAAGAGGGGCAACCGGGAAAGAATCCAGCTCCCCGACCGGGACTAGAACCAAGTGGGCCAGTGCCGCTAGGTGGAGGATTAGCCTATTGAGCTGGGGCGCCAGCGATCATTGAGACTTTAGAGAGAAAAGTAAAACCAAACTCAAACCTTATGAAAAGGCAACAACAAAGGAGAAAAAGGTATTTTTGAGAGGGGCATTCAGAAGAGTTCACAGTGTTAAAAAGCAGTAACTATGATCAGTATTATTTCATTGGTTTCCAATGACCAACCACTCCAGGCTTAGAATAAGGCTGGAGGACAAATGGCCCCACCCAGCTGCCCCTTCTGTGGCTCTGCCCCTGCTTCTCAGCCACATCATTGCACAGTCCTGCCTCATGCTGAGGGAGCACAGGCTTCCTCCCTCCCTCCCTCCCTCCATCCCTCCCTCCCTCCCTCCCTGTGGCCCTGTGTTCTTGCTGCCATCACAGGTGTCCATGGCAAAAGATAGGCATGTAAGGGGAGTGAGGGCAGAGGTGGTCAAGCCAAGGGGCCTTGCTCCTCACCTCAATGTGTTCTTTCCCACCCTTGTAAAGGGAGATTAACAATGCTTGTCCTTCTCACCTCTTGAGACGAAGGGAATAATATAATTGGTAGGAAACTGGTCTGGAAGGTGAGCAACACTGTGTAGATGGGTATACAGTTATCACTGTGCTAATGCCTCAGATCCCTGACTGAGATCCGAATTCAAGCTGTCTAAGGAAGAAAGTGGTCACATTTTGGAAGTCATGACATCAGTGGTAATAACCCTCATCTACAGAAAGATACTTAAAAGTACCCGAGTGTTCTGTGGATAGAAAAGTGTGAGACTCAGAGCAGGTTCAGAGTTGGACAGTCTACAGGAATGGAGGAGCCTTCCGACTGCATCAGAGGAGCCAGGCAGCCATTTCTGGTTATGGGACCAGAAACTCCCAGGCTCCCAATAAAACAGCATCACTTGTACTCTTCTCTACAAGTGCAAAAACAAACAACCGCAGTGAGCAGTGTAGACCTGTTCTATAAGACAGAGGGCCCTTGAGGCCCAACACATAGAAAACCAGTTTATAGACTGTGTGCAAATGAGTTATCATTGGAAAGCAAAGCACCCAAGAGCACAGAACACCACGTGTGTGGTTCCCAACATTACTTCCTTCCCCTTCCATCTCTTTTTCATGATCCTTTGTGCATATGTAAGTTACATTATTAAATTACATAGTGGTAATTGGGAACCTGACTTTTAGCAAGGGAGCAGTTTAGCAATTTAGGGAGTTGAAATCTGAATGGATGAATAAAAATATAGCAGTTAATCACATTGTTACTTTAAACTTGTCCCTAAAATTTTAAAGTAAGAAATTTAAAACAAATAAAAATTAAAAAAAAAAAAAAGATCATCAGGTAGTTCCGACTCACGCCCATGTGTCGTATTTGCCAGGCTTGATGGTCATGCAGACACTCTTGATAGTATGTTTAAATTGGCAGAGGCAGCAGGCCATATGGCTAGGTAAGATCCTATGAATAGAAACAAAGAACTAAGTTACCTGTAAAGGGGTTCCTTGGGTGGGTCAAACAGGTGAGCCAAGGTGCCAGCAAAGGCGTTCTTGAGGTGTGCGGCCAGGACATCTGGGTAGGTGCCTGGTGGCCAATTGTTGCTCTTGAATATGAGACTAGAGGAAGGAGGGAGAGGTGCCCAGAGAAGGAGTAGGCATGGAAGTGGGTGTGGTGTGCCAGCACCTGGAAGGGAGCAGAAGACCCCAGGTAATCAAAGCCGCCAGGGTCTGCCATGGGTGTGAGCGAGTCAGGCGATTCAGGTGGGACATTCAAGGAGTGGGAAGACCAGGGCTCAGAGAGCCAAGGGATCTGGACTGGGAGCCCCTGGTCTTCCCATGTGGGGTCTCCTAAGTGATGGGAAAGTGCAGGTCTCCTGTCCTCACCTTACTCGACTCCTGCTCTTTCTGTCCACTCGGGGCTTCTGTACTCTCATTGATATAGGTCTCAGTCCTCCACTGCTCTGTGTCCCATTCTTTCTTGGCTATCTTTTCTTCCTGCTGCTCACTGAGGAGCTTCATCAGGATGCCTGTTTTGGAGATGAGCTTGGCACAGGGCAGTTGCGCCTGGGCCTCAGAGCAGTCCATTTTCAGAGTGCGGATGACGTGAGAAATGAGCTTTTTCATGTCCGTGTTGGGGATGAGGGACCGTAGCTGCTGATTCAGCTGAATTTCAAACTGTTCTCCCTGGGACAGCATCACGGGGTAGGTGAAGCCTGCGGGCATGGTGAGGGCTTCAGTGCCCTCGCTGGGGTATTCCCACTGTGTTTCCTTGGTTTGGTCCACAGTTGGCATTACGTTGAACTCGGTCCCAGCAGAATCTGTAGCTGAAGGATCTATGTGCATTTTGTCGCCAGGGAGCGTTTCTTCATGCACAGTGGTGTTTTCTGTCAAAATATTTTCTTCGAAAACACGCCCTCCGGAATGGTTTTCCTCCCGTGTCTTCTATAGAAGGTTCTGAAAGTGCCAATTCTCTCAGAGGAGGACTCCCCTGAGAATGCAGGCCTCCGGGGGATGAGAAAGCCTCTCCGGATGGGGAATTTATGAGACTCCGCAGTGCAGGGAACGGAGGCCTCTTCCCAGCCGTCAGCCTGTTGAGGGAATTTTTCCTTCTGAACTTCTGACTCAGTTTGGCCTTGGGGGTTCGGAGGACCAGGTGAGAGAGAGCGAGTTTTATGAAAGCGGTAATTCTGTCTGGAATGCGAGATTGGTTTCCCTGCCGCCTTATTTTTGGCTCTAGCATTGGCATCTTCTAAGACAAAAATGGTGTAGGTTAAGTCTTCCTTTGTTGTTGATCTCAGAGAGAGATTTTGGAGGGGAGGTAGAAGGCCTGCCCAGGATGTGTTTCTTCAGGAAAGAGGGGGCTGCAGCCTCACGTTCCTTCGTGAGCAAGGGCTCCATGTGCAAGGAGTTTCCGGCCACCTGCCTGGGCCTCTGAGCCACTTGAAGCTCCTTCAGCTCCCTGGAGCCTGCTCTCCCAAGCCTTCTTCCCCCAATGCTCTCCGCAAAGGGCCAGGTGCCCTGTCTCCTCCCGAGGCTCTTCCTCATCTCCTGGAGGTGCCTTTCCCGTAAGCCCTTTGGCCCCTTGGTGACTTTTTTCACTCTCTGCAGCCTGTACCCCACACTTGGCATGGTTGCCAGGCTGTTCTTCTGTGATGGGGCAGTTTCTGATTTCTTTAGGAGGATTTGAGGGTTAAATTGAGGACCTAACAGGATAGGCTGCATAAGTGTGGCTTTTTCTTCCTTTTTAACCTCATCGATTTTTTTCTTGAATAACTTCATCTAACAAATTCTCCAGAAAATAGAGCTTTCTCAACTTATTTCTGTAAGGATGAGAGGGCCTCCTTATGTGGGTTTTCACATAGCTCAGGGACTTATCTCTATCTTGCACATTTGAAAAAAGCAGTGTAATGAATGGTAATAATGTTGATTCTACATTTTGTAGATTTTCCTCTGAGAAATAAGGCAATAATAAGTGCACTAATAACGTCACTTTCATCGTTGAGGTCCCGCTGTTCACTCATGCGGCCTGGGAAGTCCACACTGTTTCTCCTTGATACTGAGTTCTCTGGCTCAATAGTCAGCTGCTTGCTGGTATTGTTCTTCCAGGCTTGCAATATCTTCATGAATGCCCCCTTTGGGTTCCCTATAGATGCTTCTTCAACTGTCAAAAAAAGAAGAGACTGCTTTTTGGCACAGAAGACTGCTGGGACAGTTTTATGTCAGTCCACAGCCCTACACTCTGATCAATTAAATTAGGAGTCAAATCTAATATTTGGGGTACCATTGAGACTTTAAACTTTAAAAAGAATTTTTTGACGGGCAGAGTGGACAGTGAGAGAGAGAGAAACAGAGAGAAAGGTCTTCCTTTTGCCGTTGGTTTGCCCTCCAATGGCCGCCACGGCTGGCGTGCTGTGGCCTGTGCACCGCGCAGATCCAAAGGCAGGAGCCAGGTGCTTCTCTTGGTCTCCCATGGGGTGCAGGGCCCAAGCACTTGGGCCATCCTCCACTGCCTTCCCTGGCCACAGCAGAGAGCTGGCCTGGAAGAGGGGCAACCGGGAAAGAATCCAGCTCCCCGACCGGGACTAGAACCAAGTGGGCCAGTGCCGCTAGGTGGAGGATTAGCCTATTGAGCTGGGGCGCCAGCGATCATTGAGACTTTAGAGAGAAAAGTAAAACCAAACTCAAACCTTATGAAAAGGCAACAACAAAGGAGAAAAAGGTATTTTTGAGAGGGGCATTCAGAAGAGTTCACAGTGTTAAAAAGCAGTAACTATGATCAGTATTATTTCATTGGTTTCCAATGACCAACCACTCCAGGCTTAGAATAAGGCTGGAGGACAAATGGCCCCACCCAGCTGCCCCTTCTGTGGCTCTGCCCCTGCTTCTCAGCCACATCATTGCACAGTCCTGCCTCATGCTGAGGGAGCACAGGCTTCCTCCCTCCCTCCCTCCCTCCCTCCCTCCCTCCCTCCCTCCCTCCCTGTGGCCCTGTGTTCTTGCTGCCATCACAGGTGTCCATGGCAAAAGATAGGCATGTAAGGGGAGTGAGGGCAGAGGTGGTCAAGCCAAGGGGCCTTGCTCCTCACCTCAATGTGTTCTTTCCCACCCTTGTAAAGGGAGATTAACAATGCTTGTCCTTCTCACCTCTTGAGACGAAGGGAATAATATAATTGGTAGGAAACTGGTCTGGAAGGTGAGCAACACTGTGTAGATGGGTATACAGTTATCACTGTGCTAATGCCTCAGATCCCTGACTGAGATCCGAATTCAAGCTGTCTAAGGAAGAAAGTGGTCACATTTTGGAAGTCATGACATCAGTGGTAATAACCCTCATCTACAGAAAGATACTTAAAAGTACCCGAGTGTTCTGTGGATAGAAAAGTGTGAGACTCAGAGCAGGTTCAGAGTTGGACAGTCTACAGGAATGGAGGAGCCTTCCGACTGCATCAGAGGAGCCAGGCAGCCATTTCTGGTTATGGGACCAGAAACTCCCAGGCTCCCAATAAAACAGCATCACTTGTACTCTTCTCTACAAGTGCAAAAACAAACAACCGCAGTGAGCAGTGTAGACCTGTTCTATAAGACAGAGGGCCCTTGAGGCCCAACACATAGAAAACCAGTTTATAGACTGTGTGCAAATGAGTTATCATTGGAAAGCAAAGCACCCAAGAGCACAGAACACCACATGTGTGGTTCCCAACATTACTTCCTTCCCCTTCCATCTCTTTTTCATGATCCTTTGTGCATATGTAAGTTACATTATTAAATTACATAGTGGTAATTGGGAACCTGACTTTTAGCAAGGGAGCAGTTTAGCAATTTAGGGAGTTGAAATCTGAATGGATGAATAAAAATATAGCAGTTAATCACATTGTTACTTTAAACTTGTCCCTAAAATTTTAAAGTAAGAAATTTAAAACAAATAAAAATTAAAAAAAAAAAAAAGATCATCAGGTAGTTCCGACTCACGCCAATGTGTCGTATTTGCCAGGCTTGATGGTCATGCAGACACTCTTGATAGTATGTTTAAATTGGCAGAGGCAGCAGGCCATATGGCTAGGTAAGATCCTATGAATAGAAACAAAGAACTAAGTTACCTGTAAAGGGGTTCCTTGGGTGGGTCAAACAGGTGAGCCAAGGTGCCAGCAAAGGCGTTCTTGAGGTGTGCGGCCAGGACATCTGGGTAGGTGCCTGGTGGCCAATTGTTGCTCTTGAATATGAGACTAGAGGAAGGAGGGAGAGGTGCCCAGAGAAGGAGTAGGCATGGAAGTGGGTGTGGTGTGCCAGCACCTGGAAGGGAGCAGAAGACCCCAGGTAATCAAAGCCGCCAGGGTCTGCCATGGGTGTGAGCGAGTCAGGCGATTCAGGTGGGACATTCAAGGAGTGGGAAGACCAGGGCTCAGAGAGCCAAGGGATCTGGACTGGGAGCCCCTGGTCTTCCCATGTGGGGTCTCCTAAGTGATGGGAAAGTGCAGGTCTCCTGTCCTCACCTTACTCGACTCCTGCTCTTTCTGTCCACTCGGGGCTTCTGTACTCTCATTGATATAGGTCTCAGTCCTCCACTGCTCTGTGTCCCATTCTTTCTTGGCTATCTTTTCTTCCTGCTGCTCACTGAGGAGCTTCATCAGGATGCCTGTTTTGGAGATGAGCTTGGCACAGGGCAGTTGCGCCTGGGCCTCAGAGCAGTCCATTTTCAGAGTGCGGATGACGTGAGAAATGAGCTTTTTCATGTCCGTGTTGGGGATGAGGGACCGTAGCTGCTGATTCAGCTGAATTTCAAACTGTTCTCCCTGGGACAGCATCACGGGGTAGGTGAAGCCTGCGGGCATGGTGAGGGCTTCAGTGCCCTCGCTGGGGTATTCCCACTGTGTTTCCTTGGTTTGGTCCACAGTTGGCATTACGTTGAACTCGGTCCCAGCAGAATCTGTAGCTGAAGGATCTATGTGCATTTTGTCGCCAGGGAGCGTTTCTTCATGCACAGTGGTGTTTTCTGTCAAAATATTTTCTTCGAAAACACGCCCTCCGGAATGGTTTTCCTCCCGTGTCTTCTATAGAAGGTTCTGAAAGTGCCAATTCTCTCAGAGGAGGACTCCCCTGAGAATGCAGGCCTCCGGGGGATGAGAAAGCCTCTCCGGATGGGGAATTTATGAGACTCCGCAGTGCAGGGAACGGAGGCCTCTTCCCAGCCGTCAGCCTGTTGAGGGAATTTTTCCTTCTGAACTTCTGACTCAGTTTGGCCTTGGGGGTTCGGAGGACCAGGTGAGAGAGAGCGAGTTTTATGAAAGCGGTAATTCTGTCTGGAATGCGAGATTGGTTTCCCTGCCGCCTTATTTTTGGCTCTAGCATTGGCATCTTCTAAGACAAAAATGGTGTAGGTTAAGTCTTCCTTTGTTGTTGATCTCAGAGAGAGATTTTGGAGGGGAGGTAGAAGGCCTGCCCAGGATGTGTTTCTTCAGGAAAGAGGGGGCTGCAGCCTCACGTTCCTTCGTGAGCAAGGGCTCCATGTGCAAGGAGTTTCCGGCCACCTGCCTGGGCCTCTGAGCCACTTGAAGCTCCTTCAGCTCCCTGGAGCCTGCTCTCCCAAGCCTTCTTCCCCCAATGCTCTCCGCAAAGGGCCAGGTGCCCTGTCTCCTCCCGAGGCTCTTCCTCATCTCCTGGAGGTGCCTTTCCCGTAAGCCCTTTGGCCCCTTGGTGACTTTTTTCACTCTCTGCAGCCTGTACCCCACACTTGGCATGGTTGCCAGGCTGTTCTTCTGTGATGGGGCAGTTTCTGATTTCTTTAGGAGGATTTGAGGGTTAAATTGAGGACCTAACAGGATAGGCTGCATAAGTGTGGCTTTTTCTTCCTTTTTAACCTCATCGATTTTTTTCTTGAATAACTTCATCTAACAAATTCTCCAGAAAATAGAGCTTTCTCAACTTATTTCTGTAAGGATGAGAGGGCCTCCTTATGTGGGTTTTCACATAGCTCAGGGACTTATCTCTATCTTGCACATTTGAAAAAAGCAGTGTAATGAATGGTAATAATGTTGATTCTACATTTTGTAGATTTTCCTCTGAGAAATAAGGCAATAATAAGTGCACTAATAACGTCACTTTCATCGTTGAGGTCCCGCTGTTCACTCATGCGGCCTGGGAAGTCCACACTGTTTCTCCTTGATACTGAGTTCTCTGGCTCAATAGTCAGCTGCTTGCTGGTATTGTTCTTCCAGGCTTGCAATATCTTCATGAATGCCCCCTTTGGGTTCCCTATAGATGCTTCTTCAACTGTCAAAAAAAGAAGAGACTGCTTTTTGGCACAGAAGACTGCTGGGACAGTTTTATGTCAGTCCACAGCCCTACACTCTGATCAATTAAATTAGGAGTCAAATCTAATATTTGGGGTACCATTGAGACTTTAAACTTTAAAAAGAATTTTTTGACGGGCAGAGTGGACAGTGAGAGAGAGAGAAACAGAGAGAAAGGTCTTCCTTTTGCCGTTGGTTTGCCCTCCAATGGCCGCCACGGCTGGCGTGCTGTGGCCTGTGCACCGCGCAGATCCAAAGGCAGGAGCCAGGTGCTTCTCTTGGTCTCCCATGGGGTGCAGGGCCCAAGCACTTGGGCCATCCTCCACTGCCTTCCCTGGCCACAGCAGAGAGCTGGCCTGGAAGAGGGGCAACCGGGAAAGAATCCAGCTCCCCGACCGGGACTAGAACCAAGTGGGCCAGTGCCGCTAGGTGGAGGATTAGCCTATTGAGCTGGGGCGCCAGCGATCATTGAGACTTTAGAGAGAAAAGTAAAACCAAACTCAAACCTTATGAAAAGGCAACAACAAAGGAGAAAAAGGTATTTTTGAGAGGGGCATTCAGAAGAGTTCACAGTGTTAAAAAGCAGTAACTATGATCAGTATTATTTCATTGGTTTCCAATGACCAACCACTCCAGGCTTAGAATAAGGCTGGAGGACAAATGGCCCCACCCAGCTGCCCCTTCTGTGGCTCTGCCCCTGCTTCTCAGCCACATCATTGCACAGTCCTGCCTCATGCTGAGGGAGCACAGGCTTCCTCCCTCCCTCCCTCCCTCCCTCCCTCCCTCCCTCCCTCCCTGTGGCCCTGTGTTCTTGCTGCCATCACAGGTGTCCATGGCAAAAGATAGGCATGTAAGGGGAGTGAGGGCAGAGGTGGTCAAGCCAAGGGGCCTTGCTCCTCACCTCAATGTGTTCTTTCCCACCCTTGTAAAGGGAGATTAACAATGCTTGTCCTTCTCACCTCTTGAGACGAAGGGAATAATATAATTGGTAGGAAACTGGTCTGGAAGGTGAGCAACACTGTGTAGATGGGTATACAGTTATCACTGTGCTAATGCCTCAGATCCCTGACTGAGATCCGAATTCAAGCTGTCTAAGGAAGAAAGTGGTCACATTTTGGAAGTCATGACATCAGTGGTAATAACCCTCATCTACAGAAAGATACTTAAAAGTACCCGAGTGTTCTGTGGATAGAAAAGTGTGAGACTCAGAGCAGGTTCAGAGTTGGACAGTCTACAGGAATGGAGGAGCCTTCCGACTGCATCAGAGGAGCCAGGCAGCCATTTCTGGTTATGGGACCAGAAACTCCCAGGCTCCCAATAAAACAGCATCACTTGTACTCTTCTCTACAAGTGCAAAAACAAACAACCGCAGTGAGCAGTGTAGACCTGTTCTATAAGACAGAGGGCCCTTGAGGCCCAACACATAGAAAACCAGTTTATAGACTGTGTGCAAATGAGTTATCATTGGAAAGCAAAGCACCCAAGAGCACAGAACACCACATGTGTGGTTCCCAACATTACTTCCTTCCCCTTCCATCTCTTTTTCATGATCCTTTGTGCATATGTAAGTTACATTATTAAATTACATAGTGGTAATTGGGAACCTGACTTTTAGCAAGGGAGCAGTTTAGCAATTTAGGGAGTTGAAATCTGAATGGATGAATAAAAATATAGCAGTTAATCACATTGTTACTTTAAACTTGTCCCTAAAATTTTAAAGTAAGAAATTTAAAACAAATAAAAATTAAAAAAAAAAAAAAGATCATCAGGTAGTTCCGACTCACGCCAATGTGTCGTATTTGCCAGGCTTGATGGTCATGCAGACACTCTTGATAGTATGTTTAAATTGGCAGAGGCAGCAGGCCATATGGCTAGGTAAGATCCTATGAATAGAAACAAAGAACTAAGTTACCTGTAAAGGGGTTCCTTGGGTGGGTCAAACAGGTGAGCCAAGGTGCCAGCAAAGGCGTTCTTGAGGTGTGCGGCCAGGACATCTGGGTAGGTGCCTGGTGGCCAATTGTTGCTCTTGAATATGAGACTAGAGGAAGGAGGGAGAGGTGCCCAGAGAAGGAGTAGGCATGGAAGTGGGTGTGGTGTGCCAGCACCTGGAAGGGAGCAGAAGACCCCAGGTAATCAAAGCCGCCAGGGTCTGCCATGGGTGTGAGCGAGTCAGGCGATTCAGGTGGGACATTCAAGGAGTGGGAAGACCAGGGCTCAGAGAGCCAAGGGATCTGGACTGGGAGCCCCTGGTCTTCCCATGTGGGGTCTCCTAAGTGATGGGAAAGTGCAGGTCTCCTGTCCTCACCTTACTCGACTCCTGCTCTTTCTGTCCACTCGGGGCTTCTGTACTCTCATTGATATAGGTCTCAGTCCTCCACTGCTCTGTGTCCCATTCTTTCTTGGCTATCTTTTCTTCCTGCTGCTCACTGAGGAGCTTCATCAGGATGCCTGTTTTGGAGATGAGCTTGGCACAGGGCAGTTGCGCCTGGGCCTCAGAGCAGTCCATTTTCAGAGTGCGGATGACGTGAGAAATGAGCTTTTTCATGTCCGTGTTGGGGATGAGGGACCGTAGCTGCTGATTCAGCTGAATTTCAAACTGTTCTCCCTGGGACAGCATCACGGGGTAGGTGAAGCCTGCGGGCATGGTGAGGGCTTCAGTGCCCTCGCTGGGGTATTCCCACTGTGTTTCCTTGGTTTGGTCCACAGTTGGCATTACGTTGAACTCGGTCCCAGCAGAATCTGTAGCTGAAGGATCTATGTGCATTTTGTCGCCAGGGAGCGTTTCTTCATGCACAGTGGTGTTTTCTGTCAAAATATTTTCTTCGAAAACACGCCCTCCGGAATGGTTTTCCTCCCGTGTCTTCTATAGAAGGTTCTGAAAGTGCCAATTCTCTCAGAGGAGGACTCCCCTGAGAATGCAGGCCTCCGGGGGATGAGAAAGCCTCTCCGGATGGGGAATTTATGAGACTCCGCAGTGCAGGGAACGGAGGCCTCTTCCCAGCCGTCAGCCTGTTGAGGGAATTTTTCCTTCTGAACTTCTGACTCAGTTTGGCCTTGGGGGTTCGGAGGACCAGGTGAGAGAGAGCGAGTTTTATGAAAGCGGTAATTCTGTCTGGAATGCGAGATTGGTTTCCCTGCCGCCTTATTTTTGGCTCTAGCATTGGCATCTTCTAAGACAAAAATGGTGTAGGTTAAGTCTTCCTTTGTTGTTGATCTCAGAGAGAGATTTTGGAGGGGAGGTAGAAGGCCTGCCCAGGATGTGTTTCTTCAGGAAAGAGGGGGCTGCAGCCTCACGTTCCTTCGTGAGCAAGGGCTCCATGTGCAAGGAGTTTCCGGCCACCTGCCTGGGCCTCTGAGCCACTTGAAGCTCCTTCAGCTCCCTGGAGCCTGCTCTCCCAAGCCTTCTTCCCCCAATGCTCTCCGCAAAGGGCCAGGTGCCCTGTCTCCTCCCGAGGCTCTTCCTCATCTCCTGGAGGTGCCTTTCCCGTAAGCCCTTTGGCCCCTTGGTGACTTTTTTCACTCTCTGCAGCCTGTACCCCACACTTGGCATGGTTGCCAGGCTGTTCTTCTGTGATGGGGCAGTTTCTGATTTCTTTAGGAGGATTTGAGGGTTAAATTGAGGACCTAACAGGATAGGCTGCATAAGTGTGGCTTTTTCTTCCTTTTTAACCTCATCGATTTTTTTCTTGAATAACTTCATCTAACAAATTCTCCAGAAAATAGAGCTTTCTCAACTTATTTCTGTAAGGATGAGAGGGCCTCCTTATGTGGGTTTTCACATAGCTCAGGGACTTATCTCTATCTTGCACATTTGAAAAAAGCAGTGTAATGAATGGTAATAATGTTGATTCTACATTTTGTAGATTTTCCTCTGAGAAATAAGGCAATAATAAGTGCACTAATAACGTCACTTTCATCGTTGAGGTCCCGCTGTTCACTCATGCGGCCTGGGAAGTCCACACTGTTTCTCCTTGATACTGAGTTCTCTGGCTCAATAGTCAGCTGCTTGCTGGTATTGTTCTTCCAGGCTTGCAATATCTTCATGAATGCCCCCTTTGGGTTCCCTATAGATGCTTCTTCAACTGTCAAAAAAAGAAGAGACTGCTTTTTGGCACAGAAGACTGCTGGGACAGTTTTATGTCAGTCCACAGCCCTACACTCTGATCAATTAAATTAGGAGTCAAATCTAATATTTGGGGTACCATTGAGACTTTAAACTTTAAAAAGAATTTTTTGACGGGCAGAGTGGACAGTGAGAGAGAGAGAAACAGAGAGAAAGGTCTTCCTTTTGCCGTTGGTTTGCCCTCCAATGGCCGCCACGGCTGGCGTGCTGTGGCCTGTGCACCGCGCAGATCCAAAGGCAGGAGCCAGGTGCTTCTCTTGGTCTCCCATGGGGTGCAGGGCCCAAGCACTTGGGCCATCCTCCACTGCCTTCCCTGGCCACAGCAGAGAGCTGGCCTGGAAGAGGGGCAACCGGGAAAGAATCCAGCTCCCCGACCGGGACTAGAACCAAGTGGGCCAGTGCCGCTAGGTGGAGGATTAGCCTATTGAGCTGGGGCGCCAGCGATCATTGAGACTTTAGAGAGAAAAGTAAAACCAAACTCAAACCTTATGAAAAGGCAACAACAAAGGAGAAAAAGGTATTTTTGAGAGGGGCATTCAGAAGAGTTCACAGTGTTAAAAAGCAGTAACTATGATCAGTATTATTTCATTGGTTTCCAATGACCAACCACTCCAGGCTTAGAATAAGGCTGGAGGACAAATGGCCCCACCCAGCTGCCCCTTCTGTGGCTCTGCCCCTGCTTCTCAGCCACATCATTGCACAGTCCTGCCTCATGCTGAGGGAGCACAGGCTTCCTCCCTCCCTCCCTCCCTCCCTCCCTGTGGCCCTGTGTTCTTGCTGCCATCACAGGTGTCCATGGCAAAAGATAGGCATGTAAGGGGAGTGAGGGCAGAGGTGGTCAAGCCAAGGGGCCTTGCTCCTCACCTCAATGTGTTCTTTCCCACCCTTGTAAAGTGAGATTAACAATGCTTGTCCTTCTCACCTCTTGAGACGAAGGGAATAATATAATTGGTAGGAAACTGGTCTGGAAGGTGAGCAACACTGTGTAGATGGGTATACAGTTATCACTGTGCTAATGCCTCAGATCCCTGACTGAGATCCGAATTCAAGCTGTCTAAGGAAGAAAGTGGTCACATTTTGGAAGTCATGACATCAGTGGTAATAACCCTCATCTACAGAAAGATACTTAAAAGTACCCGAGTGTTCTGTGGATAGAAAAGTGTGAGACTCAGAGCAGGTTCAGAGTCTACAGGAATGGAGGAGCCTTCCGACTGCATCAGAGGAGCCAGGCAGCCATTTCTGGTTATGGGACCAGAAACTCCCAGGCTCCCAATAAAACAGCATCACTTGTACTCTTCTCTACAAGTGCAAAAACAAACAACCGCAGTGAGCAGTGTAGACCTGTTCTATAAGACAGAGGGCCCTTGAGGCCCAACACATAGAAAACCAGTTTATAGACTGTGTGCAAATGAGTTATCATTGGAAAGCAAAGCACCCAAGAGCACAGAACACCACGTGTGTGGTTCCCAACATTACTTCCTTCCCCTTCCATCTCTTTTTCATGATCCTTTGTGCATATGTAAGTTACATTATTAAATTACATAGTGGTAATTGGGAACCTGACTTTTAGCAAGGGAGCAGTTTAGCAATTTAGGGAGTTGAAATCTGAATGGATGAATAAAAATATAGCAGTTAATCACATTGTTACTTTAAACTTGTCCCTAAAATTTTAAAGTAAGAAATTTAAAACAAATAAAAATTAAAAAAAAAAAAAAAGATCATCAGGTAGTTCCGACTCACGCCAATGTGTCGTATTTGCCAGGCTTGATGGTCATGCAGACACTCTTGATAGTATGTTTAAATTGGCAGAGGCAGCAGGCCATATGGCTAGGTAAGATCCTATGAATAGAAACAAAGAACTAAGTTACCTGTAAAGGGGTTCCTTGGGTGGGTCAAACAGGTGAGCCAAGGTGCCAGCAAAGGCGTTCTTGAGGTGTGCGGCCAGGACATCTGGGTAGGTGCCTGGTGGCCAATTGTTGCTCTTGAATATGAGACTAGAGGAAGGAGGGAGAGGTGCCCAGAGAAGGAGTAGGCATGGAAGTGGGTGTGGTGTGCCAGCACCTGGAAGGGAGCAGAAGACCCCAGGTAATCAAAGCCGCCAGGGTCTGCCATGGGTGTGAGCGAGTCAGGCGATTCAGGTGGGACATTCAAGGAGTGGGAAGACCAGGGCTCAGAGAGCCAAGGGATCTGGACTGGGAGCCCCTGGTCTTCCCATGTGGGGTCTCCTAAGTGATGGGAAAGTGCAGGTCTCCTGTCCTCACCTTACTCGACTCCTGCTCTTTCTGTCCACTCGGGGCTTCTGTACTCTCATTGATATAGGTCTCAGTCCTCCACTGCTCTGTGTCCCATTCTTTCTTGGCTATCTTTTCTTCCTGCTGCTCACTGAGGAGCTTCATCAGGATGCCTGTTTTGGAGATGAGCTTGGCACAGGGCAGTTGCGCCTGGGCCTCAGAGCAGTCCATTTTCAGAGTGCGGATGACGTGAGAAATGAGCTTTTTCATGTCCGTGTTGGGGATGAGGGACCGTAGCTGCTGATTCAGCTGAATTTCAAACTGTTCTCCCTGGGACAGCATCACGGGGTAGGTGAAGCCTGCGGGCATGGTGAGGGCTTCAGTGCCCTCGCTGGGGTATTCCCACTGTGTTTCCTTGGTTTGGTCCACAGTTGGCATTACGTTGAACTCGGTCCCAGCAGAATCTGTAGCTGAAGGATCTATGTGCATTTTGTCGCCAGGGAGCGTTTCTTCATGCACAGTGGTGTTTTCTGTCAAAATATTTTCTTCGAAAACACGCCCTCCGGAATGGTTTTCCTCCCGTGTCTTCTATAGAAGGTTCTGAAAGTGCCAATTCTCTCAGAGGAGGACTCCCCTGAGAATGCAGGCCTCCGGGGGATGAGAAAGCCTCTCCGGATGGGGAATTTATGAGACTCCGCAGTGCAGGGAACGGAGGCCTCTTCCCAGCCGTCAGCCTGTTGAGGGAATTTTTCCTTCTGAACTTCTGACTCAGTTTGGCCTTGGGGGTTCGGAGGACCAGGTGAGAGAGAGCGAGTTTTATGAAAGCGGTAATTCTGTCTGGAATGCGAGATTGGTTTCCCTGCCGCCTTATTTTTGGCTCTAGCATTGGCATCTTCTAAGACAAAAATGGTGTAGGTTAAGTCTTCCTTTGTTGTTGATCTCAGAGAGAGATTTTGGAGGGGAGGTAGAAGGCCTGCCCAGGATGTGTTTCTTCAGGAAAGAGGGGGCTGCAGCCTCACGTTCCTTCGTGAGCAAGGGCTCCATGTGCAAGGAGTTTCCGGCCACCTGCCTGGGCCTCTGAGCCACTTGAAGCTCCTTCAGCTCCCTGGAGCCTGCTCTCCCAAGCCTTCTTCCCCCAATGCTCTCCGCAAAGGGCCAGGTGCCCTGTCTCCTCCCGAGGCTCTTCCTCATCTCCTGGAGGTGCCTTTCCCGTAAGCCCTTTGGCCCCTTGGTGACTTTTTTCACTCTCTGCAGCCTGTACCCCACACTTGGCATGGTTGCCAGGCTGTTCTTCTGTGATGGGGCAGTTTCTGATTTCTTTAGGAGGATTTGAGGGTTAAATTGAGGACCTAACAGGATAGGCTGCATAAGTGTGGCTTTTTCTTCCTTTTTAACCTCATCGATTTTTTTCTTGAATAACTTCATCTAACAAATTCTCCAGAAAATAGAGCTTTCTCAACTTATTTCTGTAAGGATGAGAGGGCCTCCTTATGTGGGTTTTCACATAGCTCAGGGACTTATCTCTATCTTGCACATTTGAAAAAAGCAGTGTAATGAATGGTAATAATGTTGATTCTACATTTTGTAGATTTTCCTCTGAGAAATAAGGCAATAATAAGTGCACTAATAACGTCACTTTCATCGTTGAGGTCCCGCTGTTCACTCATGCGGCCTGGGAAGTCCACACTGTTTCTCCTTGATACTGAGTTCTCTGGCTCAATAGTCAGCTGCTTGCTGGTATTGTTCTTCCAGGCTTGCAATATCTTCATGAATGCCCCCTTTGGGTTCCCTATAGATGCTTCTTCAACTATCAAAAAAAGAAGAGACTGCTTTTTGGCACAGAAGACTGATGGGACAGTTTTATGTCAGTCCACAGCCCTACACTCTGATCAATTAAATTAGGAGTCAAATCTAATATTTGGGGTACCATTGAGACTTTAAACTTTAAAAAGAATTTTTTGACGGGCAGAGTGGACAGTGAGAGAGAGAGAAACAGAGAGAAAGGTCTTCCTTTTGCCGTTGGTTTGCCCTCCAATGGCCGCCACGGCTGGCGTGCTGTGGCCTGTGCACCGCGCAGATCCAAAGGCAGGAGCCAGGTGCTTCTCTTGGTCTCCCATGGGGTGCAGGGCCCAAGCACTTGGGCCATCCTCCACTGCCTTCCCTGGCCACAGCAGAGAGCTGGCCTGGAAGAGGGGCAACCGGGAAAGAATCCAGCTCCCCGACCGGGACTAGAACCAAGTGGGCCAGTGCCGCTAGGTGGAGGATTAGCCTATTGAGCTGGGGCGCCAGCGATCATTGAGACTTTAGAGAGAAAAGTAAAACCAAACTCAAACCTTATGAAAAGGCAACAACAAAGGAGAAAAAGGTATTTTTGAGAGGGGCATTCAGAAGAGTTCACAGTGTTAAAAAGCAGTAACTATGATCAGTATTATTTCATTGGTTTCCAATGACCAACCACTCCAGGCTTAGAATAAGGCTGGAGGACAAATGGCCCCACCCAGCTGCCCCTTCTGTGGCTCTGCCCCTGCTTCTCAGCCACATCATTGCACAGTCCTGCCTCATGCTGAGGGAGCACAGGCTTCCTCCCTCCCTCCCTCCCTCCCTCCCTCCCTCCCTCCCTCCCTGTGGCCCTGTGTTCTTGCTGCCATCACAGGTGTCCATGGCAAAAGATAGGCATGTAAGGGGAGTGAGGGCAGAGGTGGTCAAGCCAAGGGGCCTTGCTCCTCACCTCAATGTGTTCTTTCCCACCCTTGTAAAGGGAGATTAACAATGCTTGTCCTTCTCACCTCTTGAGACGAAGGGAATAATATAATTGGTAGGAAACTGGTCTGGAAGGTGAGCAACACTGTGTAGATGGGTATACAGTTATCACTGTGCTAATGCCTCAGATCCCTGCCTGAGATCCGAATTCAAGCTGTCTAAGGAAGAAAGTGGTCACATTTTGGAAGTCATGACATCAGTGGTAATAACCCTCATCTACAGAAAGATACTTAAAAGTACCCGAGTGTTCTGTGGATAGAAAAGTGTGAGACTCAGAGCAGGTTCAGAGTTGGACAGTCTACAGGAATGGAGGAGCCTTCCGACTGCATCAGAGGAGCCAGGCAGCCATTTCTGGTTATGGGACCAGAAACTCCCAGGCTCCCAATAAAACAGCATCACTTGTACTCTTCTCTACAAGTGCAAAAACAAACAACCGCAGTGAGCAGTGTAGACCTGTTCTATAAGACAGAGGGCCCTTGAGGCCCAACACATAGAAAACCAGTTTATAGACTGTGTGCAAATGAGTTATCATTGGAAAGCAAAGCACCCAAGAGCACAGAACACCACATGTGTGGTTCCCAACATTACTTCCTTCCCCTTCCATCTCTTTTTCATGATCCTTTGTGCATATGTAAGTTACATTATTAAATTACATAGTGGTAATTGGGAACCTGACTTTTAGCAAGGGAGCAGTTTAGCAATTTAGGGAGTTGAAATCTGAATGGATGAATAAAAATATAGCAGTTAATCACATTGTTACTTTAAACTTGTCCCTAAAATTTTAAAGTAAGAAATTTAAAACAAATAAAAATTAAAAAAAAAAAAAAGATCATCAGGTAGTTCCGACTCACGCCAATGTGTCGTATTTGCCAGGCTTGATGGTCATGCAGACACTCTTGATAGTATGTTTAAATTGGCAGAGGCAGCAGGCCATATGGCTAGGTAAGATCCTATGAATAGAAACAAAGAACTAAGTTACCTGTAAAGGGGTTCCTTGGGTGGGTCAAACAGGTGAGCCAAGGTGCCAGCAAAGGCGTTCTTGAGGTGTGCGGCCAGGACATCTGGGTAGGTGCCTGGTGGCCAATTGTTGCTCTTGAATATGAGACTAGAGGAAGGAGGGAGAGGTGCCCAGAGAAGGAGTAGGCATGGAAGTGGGTGTGGTGTGCCAGCACCTGGAAGGGAGCAGAAGACCCCAGGTAATCAAAGCCGCCAGGGTCTGCCATGGGTGTGAGCGAGTCAGGCGATTCAGGTGGGACATTCAAGGAGTGGGAAGACCAGGGCTCAGAGAGCCAAGGGATCTGGACTGGGAGCCCCTGGTCTTCCCATGTGGGGTCTCCTAAGTGATGGGAAAGTGCAGGTCTCCTGTCCTCACCTTACTCGACTCCTGCTCTTTCTGTCCACTCGGGGCTTCTGTACTCTCATTGATATAGGTCTCAGTCCTCCACTGCTCTGTGTCCCATTCTTTCTTGGCTATCTTTTCTTCCTGCTGCTCACTGAGGAGCTTCATCAGGATGCCTGTTTTGGAGATGAGCTTGGCACAGGGCAGTTGCGCCTGGGCCTCAGAGCAGTCCATTTTCAGAGTGCGGATGACGTGAGAAATGAGCTTTTTCATGTCCGTGTTGGGGATGAGGGACCGTAGCTGCTGATTCAGCTGAATTTCAAACTGTTCTCCCTGGGACAGCATCACGGGGTAGGTGAAGCCTGCGGGCATGGTGAGGGCTTCAGTGCCCTCGCTGGGGTATTCCCACTGTGTTTCCTTGGTTTGGTCCACAGTTGGCATTACGTTGAACTCGGTCCCAGCAGAATCTGTAGCTGAAGGATCTATGTGCATTTTGTCGCCAGGGAGCGTTTCTTCATGCACAGTGGTGTTTTCTGTCAAAATATTTTCTTCGAAAACACGCCCTCCGGAATGGTTTTCCTCCCGTGTCTTCTATAGAAGGTTCTGAAAGTGCCAATTCTCTCAGAGGAGGACTCCCCTGAGAATGCAGGCCTCCGGGGGATGAGAAAGCCTCTCCGGATGGGGAATTTATGAGACTCCGCAGTGCAGGGAACGGAGGCCTCTTCCCAGCCGTCAGCCTGTTGAGGGAATTTTTCCTTCTGAACTTCTGACTCAGTTTGGCCTTGGGGGTTCGGAGGACCAGGTGAGAGAGAGCGAGTTTTATGAAAGCGGTAATTCTGTCTGGAATGCGAGATTGGTTTCCCTGCCGCCTTATTTTTGGCTCTAGCATTGGCATCTTCTAAGACAAAAATGGTGTAGGTTAAGTCTTCCTTTGTTGTTGATCTCAGAGAGAGATTTTGGAGGGGAGGTAGAAGGCCTGCCCAGGATGTGTTTCTTCAGGAAAGAGGGGGCTGCAGCCTCACGTTCCTTCGTGAGCAAGGGCTCCATGTGCAAGGAGTTTCCGGCCACCTGCCTGGGCCTCTGAGCCACTTGAAGCTCCTTCAGCTCCCTGGAGCCTGCTCTCCCAAGCCTTCTTCCCCCAATGCTCTCCGCAAAGGGCCAGGTGCCCTGTCTCCTCCCGAGGCTCTTCCTCATCTCCTGGAGGTGCCTTTCCCGTAAGCCCTTTGGCCCCTTGGTGACTTTTTTCACTCTCTGCAGCCTGTACCCCACACTTGGCATGGTTGCCAGGCTGTTCTTCTGTGATGGGGCAGTTTCTGATTTCTTTAGGAGGATTTGAGGGTTAAATTGAGGACCTAACAGGATAGGCTGCATAAGTGTGGCTTTTTCTTCCTTTTTAACCTCATCGATTTTTTTCTTGAATAACTTCATCTAACAAATTCTCCAGAAAATAGAGCTTTCTCAACTTATTTCTGTAAGGATGAGAGGGCCTCCTTATGTGGGTTTTCACATAGCTCAGGGACTTATCTCTATCTTGCACATTTGAAAAAAGCAGTGTAATGAATGGTAATAATGTTGATTCTACATTTTGTAGATTTTCCTCTGAGAAATAAGGCAATAATAAGTGCACTAATAACGTCACTTTCATCGTTGAGGTCCCGCTGTTCACTCATGCGGCCTGGGAAGTCCACACTGTTTCTCCTTGATACTGAGTTCTCTGGCTCAATAGTCAGCTGCTTGCTGGTATTGTTCTTCCAGGCTTGCAATATCTTCATGAATGCCCCCTTTGGGTTCCCTATAGATGCTTCTTCAACTGTCAAAAAAAGAAGAGACTGCTTTTTGGCACAGAAGACTGCTGGGACAGTTTTATGTCAGTCCACAGCCCTACACTCTGATCAATTAAATTAGGAGTCAAATCTAATATTTGGGGTACCATTGAGACTTTAAACTTTAAAAAGAATTTTTTGACGGGCAGAGTGGACAGTGAGAGAGAGAGAAACAGAGAGAAAGGTCTTCCTTTTGCCGTTGGTTTGCCCTCCAATGGCCGCCACGGCTGGCGTGCTGTGGCCTGTGCACCGCGCAGATCCAAAGGCAGGAGCCAGGTGCTTCTCTTGGTCTCCCATGGGGTGCAGGGCCCAAGCACTTGGGCCATCCTCCACTGCCTTCCCTGGCCACAGCAGAGAGCTGGCCTGGAAGAGGGGCAACCGGGAAAGAATCCAGCTCCCCGACCGGGACTAGAACCAAGTGGGCCAGTGCCGCTAGGTGGAGGATTAGCCTATTGAGCTGGGGCGCCAGCGATCATTGAGACTTTAGAGAGAAAAGTAAAACCAAACTCAAACCTTATGAAAAGGCAACAACAAAGGAGAAAAAGGTATTTTTGAGAGGGGCATTCAGAAGAGTTCACAGTGTTAAAAAGCAGTAACTATGATCAGTATTATTTCATTGGTTTCCAATGACCAACCACTCCAGGCTTAGAATAAGGCTGGAGGACAAATGGCCCCACCCAGCTGCCCCTTCTGTGGCTCTGCCCCTGCTTCTCAGCCACATCATTGCACAGTCCTGCCTCATGCTGAGGGAGCACAGGCTTCCTCCCTCCCTCCCTCCCTCCCTCCCTCCCTCCCTCCCTCCCTCCCTGTGGCCCTGTGTTCTTGCTGCCATCACAGGTGTCCATGGCAAAAGATAGGCATGTAAGGGGAGTGAGGGCAGAGGTGGTCAAGCCAAGGGGCCTTGCTCCTCACCTCAATGTGTTCTTTCCCACCCTTGTAAAGGGAGATTAACAATGCTTGTCCTTCTCACCTCTTGAGACGAAGGGAATAATATAATTGGTAGGAAACTGGTCTGGAAGGTGAGCAACACTGTGTAGATGGGTATACAGTTATCACTGTGCTAATGCCTCAGATCCCTGCCTGAGATCCGAATTCAAGCTGTCTAAGGAAGAAAGTGGTCACATTTTGGAAGTCATGACATCAGTGGTAATAACCCTCATCTACAGAAAGATACTTAAAAGTACCCGAGTGTTCTGTGGATAGAAAAGTGTGAGACTCAGAGCAGGTTCAGAGTTGGACAGTCTACAGGAATGGAGGAGCCTTCCGACTGCATCAGAGGAGCCAGGCAGCCATTTCTGGTTATGGGACCAGAAACTCCCAGGCTCCCAATAAAACAGCATCACTTGTACTCTTCTCTACAAGTGCAAAAACAAACAACCGCAGTGAGCAGTGTAGACCTGTTCTATAAGACAGAGGGCCCTTGAGGCCCAACACATAGAAAACCAGTTTATAGACTGTGTGCAAATGAGTTATCATTGGAAAGCAAAGCACCCAAGAGCACAGAACACCACATGTGTGGTTCCCAACATTACTTCCTTCCCCTTCCATCTCTTTTTCATGATCCTTTGTGCATATGTAAGTTACATTATTAAATTACATAGTGGTAATTGGGAACCTGACTTTTAGCAAGGGAGCAGTTTAGCAATTTAGGGAGTTGAAATCTGAATGGATGAATAAAAATATAGCAGTTAATCACATTGTTACTTTAAACTTGTCCCTAAAATTTTAAAGTAAGAAATTTAAAACAAATAAAAATTAAAAAAAAAGATCATCAGGTAGTTCCAACTCACGCCAATGTGTCGCATTTGCCAGGCTTGATGGTCATGCAGACACTCTTGATAGTATGTTTAAATTGGCAGAGGCAGCAGGCCATATGGCTAGGTAAGATCCTATGAATAGAAACAAAGAACTAAGTTACCTGTAAAGGGGTTCCTTGGGTGGGTCAAACAGGTGAGCCAAGGTGCCAGCAAAGGCGTTCTTGAGGTGTGCGGCCAGGACATCTGGGTAGGTGCCTGGTGGCCAATTGTTGCTCTTGAATATGAGACTAGAGGAAGGAGGGAGAGGTGCCCAGAGAAGGAGTAGGCATGGAAGTGGGTGTGGTGTGCCAGCACCTGGAAGGGAGCAGAAGACCCCAGGTAATCAAAGCCGCCAGGGTCTGCCATGGGTGTGAGCGAGTCAGGCGATTCAGGTGGGACATTCAAGGAGTGGGAAGACCAGGGCTCAGAGAGCCAAGGGATCTGGACTGGGAGCCCCTGGTCTTCCCATGTGGGGTCTCCTAAGTGATGGGAAAGTGCAGGTCTCCTGTCCTCACCTTACTCGACTCCTGCTCTTTCTGTCCACTCGGGGCTTCTGTACTCTCATTGATATAGGTCTCAGTCCTCCACTGCTCTGTGTCCCATTCTTCCTTGGCTATCTTTTCTTCCTGCTGCTCACTGAGGAGCTTCATCAGGATGCCTGTTTTGGAGGTGAGCTTGGCACAGGGCAGTTGCGCCTGGGCCTCAGAGCTTGGGCTTCCTGATGGATTGGAGAAGGCTCAGCCTCCTTGGGGTCTGTACATTTTCAGCTGTTTCCTCCTGTTGGGTCATGGAGGGTTTCTCATCCTGCATTACTTCTGGGGATTGAATTGGCAATGGTTCAACCTCTTCAAGAGGCTTTGGAGGCATAGCTGGGACTGAGGCCTGAGTTGTCGTGGCCTGATGGCTGACTGGAAATGTTTCCACTTCTGCTGCAGGTTTTGGTGTTACGGTCAGCTGCAGGTCTGGAGGTTTAGTAGTCACATTGTGCAAGTCGTACTGCTGAACTTGATAGTGACCGGGAGATAAAATGGTCACTGCGTGAGGACTTGGAGGCTGGGTTGGGACTTCTGTCTTCTTTCCAGAAGACTCAACCTCCTCAGAAGACTCAGAGGGCTGCCTTGGTTGCTCCTGCTCACTGATATAAGGTTCTGTCTCCATAGGAGGGACTGGAGTCAGAGCTAGGGCCTCCAGCTGGCCTGGAGGAGCTTGAGTCTCCACCAGGGCCTCCGCGTACTGAGCAATCTGCTGCTGTTCTCTGAGAGAAGTCTCTGTCTCCACGGGAGGGCCTGGAGGAGGCTGAGTCTCCACCAGAGCCTCCGCATACTGAGCTATCTGCTCCTGTTCACGGGGAGAAGGTTCTGCCTCCACGGAAGGGCGTGCAGTGTGAGCTCTGGGTGCCTGCTGGAATGGGGAAGGTTCCGTCTCTGCAGAAGGGACCGGAGTCTGCTCTGGGGGTTCCTGCTGGGCTGGAGAAGCTTCTGTCTCCAGGGAAGGGCCCAGAGTTTGATATGGGGTCTCCTGCTGGGCTGGAGAGGGTTTGTTCTCTACAGAAGACTCAACATACTGAGTGGGCTGCTCCTGTTCACTAATATAGGGTTCTGTCTCCACAGGAGGGCCTGGAGTCTGAGCAGAGCCCTCCTGCTGCGCTGGAGCAGAGTCCCGCTCCATGGTAGGCTCCGGAGTTATGGTCAGCGCCACATCTGCAGGCTTGATGGTCACGTTGGGCAGGTTATAACAGTGATCTTGATTCTGATCTAGAGACCAGTCTGTCCCCTTCTGAATCTGTGTTGTCTGAGCTATGATAGTCTCTTCAGGAGAGTCTAGCGCTTGAGCTTGGGGATCTTGCTGTACTGGAGATTTGACTTCCACAGGGAGTGCCAAAGGCTTCTCCGGGTCTTCCACTTGGCTTCTAGAAGGTTCGATCTCGGGAGACTCAGAAGGCTGAGCAGGCTGCTCCTGATTGCTGGGGAATATTCAGTGGTCACAGGCAGGCCTGGAGGCTGAGCTGGGGCCCCCTGCTGGCCTACAGATGGGCTGACTTCCTCAGCATACTCTGAGGGCTGAGCTGTGGCATCGTTTTGGGTAGAGAAAGGTCCAGTCTCCTCAGGGAGATCTGAAGTCTGAGCTAGACCCTCTTGAGTCCAAGATTCCACCCTCCCAGGGAATTCCAGAGTCTGCACTGGGGCCTCTTGTTGGGCTGAGGGGAGTCCCACTCCCTCAGGATGCCCCAGAGGCTGAGCTGGAGCCTGCTCCGTGCTTGGAGTAGATTGAACTTCCTCACCTGCCCCTGAGGCTTCTGTCAGCTCCGTGTCTGCAGGTTTCAGTGTGACGCTGGGGAAGTTTGCTTGGAGAGCTACAATCTGAGGTGAGGATGGAGTGTTAGGATCATGATACACTGATGCCTGACCTACTACTTCTGCAGTAGCAAATGGATTCTGAGCGGGGGCCTCCTGCTGCAACGGAGATGCTTCTTCCTCGGGCTGCTGCAGGTCTGCACCTGGGCCCTCTTGCTGGGGTGAAGAAGGTTCATCTGGTTCAATGGGCTGTGGAGGCGGAGCTTGTTCTTCTTGCTGTGGGGAGGAGGATTGGATGGGCTCCTGAGTCTCTGGATTTTGAGTCTGGCCCTCCAGCAGGAATTGAGATGGTTCAGCCTGCTCAGAGGGCTGTGCAGTTTCCCCTGGGTTCTCCTGGGATTCTGTATGAAAACCACCAGGATAGACCCCATAGTCAGCCAGCAAAACTTGATTTTGACCCTGAAGCTTGTCTGCTTTGTCTGGAGTTCCAACACCAACCTTAGGAAGCCGTCGACGCCGAGCTAGATCTTTCTTGGGAGTCAGGGGTGAAACAATCAACTTGTTTCCTTGTGAACTCTGACTGTCTAGAGGCAGAACGAGTGCTTCCAATGACTGGTGAGCATTTCCTTCCAGTCGAGGAGGCAGAGCCAGGGGCTGATCCTGATCCCCGTCTAGCACGGGAATCACCTCTGGTAGCCTCTGTTGTCGAGTCAGCCTATTGAAATACTGGTACGGAACAGAAAGCTGTTCTGGCTCTGGGGGCAGTTCCAGAAAAGGAAGCAAACTCACAGTGGACTCTTGAGGCGAGGCCAGCATCTGGGAGAGAGCAGAAGACCGCAGGTCATCAAAGCTGCGGGGTCTGCCGGGGGTCTGAGCGGGTCAGGTGATTCAGGTGGGAAGTTCGAGGAGTGGGAAGACCAGGGCTCAGAGAGCCAAGGGAGGCTGGAGGTCATCTGGACCAGGTCCTGGGTCCACTCCAGAGGCTGAGTCGCCTGGACCAGCAGCCACAGCAGTTGCCACTTGAAGAGGAGCCATGGGACCCACAGGCACAGATGGGTCATTGACGGGGTTTTCAGGATACAGTGACTCAGGCTGCTGGGGCACATGCAGTATGCCCTGAGCAGGAGCTGATGGATTATGGCAGCCCCTTGGAGCACGTGCCTTAGCAACTGTGCACCCCACCCCACCCTTTATGACACCTGACCTTTATTTACACATTCTTTATTAGGCTCCGCCTCCAGGGCTCTTCAGCTTTGAGCCAGGGCAGCCTTTTTCTACAGCCACTGGGCCCCAGCCTCCGCTGCCCATGCAGAGGCGACAGCTGCCTCCCTGCCAGCCTCATCATCCCTCATCACAAGGCAGGATCTGGGTAACAGACCCAGGTGGTGAAGAACCAAAATTACTCCATTTTAAAACAATAAAAAAAGCAGCCTCCATTTCCCATAGCAGACCCAGGTCCTTGTAAAAGCAGGCATTCAGGCATTCCAGAGATATCAAACTTTACCAGGGACAGCTAGCTCGGTAGACCAAGGACAGCACAGTAGAGATTGCTAAACAAAGTAACTCCCTGCCCCCAAAGCTCCTGTGCTGTAAGCCCCCACTGCAACTCCCTGTACCCAAAGCTTCCATGCTGTATGAACTCTTTTTTCCTGCTGATGTAGCCCATTTTTCCTTTAAAAACACTCCCAAACAAAGACTGGGGCCTCACTCCTTCCTCTGCTGCATGGGTTCGTTGGATGGGGTCCCTGTTGTGGCTTGTACTCCCGAAGAAACCTTGCTCTTGCAGTTTGGTGTGATCAACTCTCTGGGGGTCTCTGCGGGGATCTAATGATCTGGGCACAACATATTTGGGGGCTTGTCTGGGATTGTGATCCCCAAAAAGCCCCTCAGCTACTTCAACCCCGAAGGTTTGCTCCAGTTGACTGGGTGAATTTGTTTGTTTGTTCGTTAAACAATGAATCTGAAGCATTGGCCGTTGTATCTGTATTCTGAATCTGTGGAGGGTCACTGCCCAAGTGGACACGCTTGCAGGGCACACCCCGCAGGAAACGGGAGATGTCCCGATTCCTCATCTGGGACCTGGGTAGGTCCAATCTGTATCTGGGGACGAAGAGAACAGGGACTGCTGCAGAGTTCTTGTCCCATCTGTAAGGTCTTTGGTCTCCTTCAGACTCCCGGAGGTTTGCCCTTGGAGCAGTCGAGATCTTCTGTAATATGACCATCTGAATCTGTCCGCAGAAATTCTATATGGGCCCTGTGTTTGTCTTTTCGTTAAGTGGTGTTTGTGTTATTTCTGTTGACAACTGACTTAACTGGACAGAATATGGGGTGACTCCACTGGATCTAACTCTTGCACAGTAAAAAAAAATGTAAAAAAAAAGGTGGCTCATAATAATGTAGGTTAAGGGCTGGGTCGGTCGGGCTGGAGCGCAAAGTGGAGTTGGGTGTGCGCCTCCCCCCGGCACCTGGGGAGCAGGCGGCGGGGACTCTGGATGAGAGCTGGGCCCTTCCCATGGATTGCCCCAGCTGCGATGGGAGTTGTGGCCGCCTTCGGGGAGCCTGGCAGGCTCTGCATGCGCGGTGCTCCCAGGGTCGGGGTGCGAGGAGGAGACCCCTCTCCTTTTCCCGCAGTGCCGCGCAGTGCGTGGCCCCTCCCCCCGCCGGGCCCACCCCTGTGGCTTCAGTTCCATGCAGCAGCTGGCCTTGGCCAGCACCTAACAGCCAACTTAGAAGTGGTGCAGACAGCCAACTTAGAAGTGGTGCAGACCGGGGGAATCCAATTGTTAAAGCATCCTGAGGGCCCGTGGCATGTGTTGATGCGATGTGATTTCTGCCCAGTGCTCTAAATGTCAAAGTAAAAAATTTCAATAAAGCGCGGAAAGCCAGCGGGAGCCCTGGGGGGCTGGTGGCATCCCTGAGCTCTTGCTGGCCCTTAAAAATCTGGGGGAGAGGGTATAAATCTCTCACACCGGGCCATACCCATATCTGCAACAGGTCTCCAAGGTGAACAGCCTCTGGTATGTTAAAACAATGTAAATGTTAAAAAGGACAATTACAATTGGGTTAATTTCTGTAAAGGAGAGAGTCCATGTCTGTCGCTCCCCGTCTTCGTGGAGGAACGACACAGGACCCTGTGTTGTTCTTTCGTCTGCTCGGCCCTCCCCGGGTTTGCTGCTGGTTCTTCCCGGGTTGGCTACCGTCCCTTCCACCTCCGTGGAAGGGCGGTTCCCCCTGCCACATTCCCCACTTCCGCGGGGGAGCGGCACACCACCGGCTGGCTCTCTCGGGGGCTGCACAGGTGTTCCTCAGGTGTTCCTGGTGCATGTTGTCTCTCTCCTCCTTTATAGTCCTCCTCCGCCAATCCCAACTCGGCTGCCCACACGCCGAGTACACTGCTCTCCTCCAATCAGGAGCGGCTCTTGCAGCTTGTCAAGTTGGTGAGAGGCAGCTGGGTAGAAGCTGTACGCTCCTCTCCCAGTGCCACATTGTGGGAGAGCAGATGCATAGAATAAGTCTTAATTCCAGTAACTCAGTCCAGTCCGGGTTGCTCCCCACACATGTCTATCGCCAGGCTCTGTTGGCGGGTTTCAAAGCAGTGGCGCTGTGCGCAAGATTGGCACAAAATTTGATTTTGGCCTTAGAGATTGGCATGGACTGGGTAACTCTCCTCCCCCTTGCCTTATCTCAGAATTTGAACTCTATCTTAAAATCAGGTCTGGTCCAAAGTCTACTCTCCCTGTCTTATCAATGAAACAAATCGGGTATCCCACCCTTCTGATGGCTCTTCTGTTTTATCTCGTACAAGCCAGAAGATATTGCTTTGTAACTTGCTGAACTTATTTTGCAATTTGTTTTAAAAAATTTCTGGGTGGTCAGTACTCAATGAAACAGTAATAGGTAATTAGCACTTGTTTTAGATAAATACAATTTTAATTTTAATTAAATTCAGATAGAGATATATAATATCAGGATCTTAAGTCATTTAGGTGTAACTGCTAATTTAAATTGGGTAAAGACAAATGAGATAAGTGTCTAAATGTAAACTTTGGTACTTTCAACACCTTACACCTTATGTTCTATAGAAAAACTACTTAAATTTGCTAACGTGTTTTCATAGATTGTCTATATAAAAAGTAGTTCAACATCACTTAAAATTAATTAACACTGAAATTTAATGTGTTACCTTGTTTAAGAATGTTGTCTTAATTTAAAGATTTTAATAGGTTATTTCAAAATGTAAAGCAAGAAAATTGACAGATAAAAAACATCACAAGCATAAAAAATTTTTTGAAGTAAGAGGGTATGCAAAAGTCACAAAAAGTTATAAGAAAAAAAATTTTTGGACATGGAAGCTATTACTGATTCTCTGTTAAAGCAATAAGTTAAAGTAATCTATTATGTTCTCTTGATGTCTTTGTTAAATTCTACTTGTTTAAAAACAACTGAGTTTTTATTAAGAACTATGGGTTATTTAAATATGTGCTTATTTTCAAACCTTTAAATAATCACCCTGTAACAGTGATCAAATTTGGTCTGTATTATGTCATAATATAAAATGGTATTAATACAAATGTCTGAAAATTATAAAGTCTGGTAATCTAGTGTTACTGAACATAATGGTCATCTTGGTGAAGGGGCCCCAGAGGCCTAAAAAAGTTAAGTGTGCCTTGTAAAATCCTACAGGTGCTTTCAAAAATGCTATGTAAAGTAAACAAGTGTCTCTTCTTGGTTAACAAGTTTGTAATTTTAAATATAACAACTTAAGGTCTTTTGTCATCCACAGTTTTGTATATCAGATTTACTACTCATAAAACTAAAGTGTTGTTGGTTCTGTGTTTAACTGTCCTCCTATTGGTTGCAATGGACTTTTTCCAGCTACATCTATTGTATTCAGTACCTTGGGATGACTTTGTGGACTGATAAAGCCAATAATGAATTACAGGTACCAACTAGGAAAAAGTATAGTTAACTGAGTTTACTAAGATCAGAAAGTAATTCAAATCAATTGGTAATTTATAAAAAAGGTTAAAGATTCTAACAACTATCACTGAAACTGCTTTATTGTTCTGATGTATGTGACCCTATAGTTTGCTGTGAAACTAAATGCATCTATCTAATCAACTCCTCTGTATCATTTATGTATGTTTTTCTAATGTCTCTGCTGGACTAAATGTTATGTATACAAGAAAGTTATCTCAAGTGTTCATATTGCTGTAGAGTTTGATTATA
This sequence comes from Oryctolagus cuniculus, assembly GCF_051225735.1. NCBI lineage: Eukaryota > Metazoa > Chordata > Mammalia > Lagomorpha > Leporidae > Oryctolagus > Oryctolagus cuniculus. Next base: position 60,891,007 of record NC_142883.1, read on the forward strand.
TTGTAATCTGTAACAAAATGTTTCCTGTAAGTTTAAACAGCTAAAGTTAATTGAAAATTCGTGTAACCTAAATCTCTGTAAACTTGTTAAAAAAAACAACTGAAAACATTTTATTACTTGTGCTTAAATTTGCTGGTTAAACAAGCTACACCATGTTGGGTATTTAAGAGATGTTTCCAAGTACATGTATTTTTTTTTTTGACAGGCAGAGTGGACAGTGAGAGAGAGAGACAGAGAGAAAGGTCTTCCTTTTGCCATTGGTTCACCCTCCAATGGCTGCCGTGGCCGGAGTGCTGCGGCTGGCGCACTGCGCTGATCCGATGGCAGGAGCCAGGTGCTTCTCCTGGTCTCCCATGGGGTGCAGGGCCCAAGCACTTGGGCCATCCCCCACTGCACTCCCTGGCCACAGCAGAGAGCTGGCCTGGAAGAGGGGCAACCGGGACAGAATCCGGTGCCCTGACGGGGACTAGAACCCGGTGTGCCAGAGCCGCAAGGCAGAGGATTAGCCTAGTGAGCCATGGCGCCAGCCCCAAGTACATGTATTCTTAACATTTGTAAAGGACATTGGACCTTCTGGTAAGTGTTTTCCTAAGTTGTTTTCTAATAATTAAATCTACTTGCTAAGTTTTCATTTGATATTACTCTTAAAATGTTTGTGCATGGAAAAGCTGCCCTACCTTTTTGACCCTATTGCCATATATAATTATTCCTTGTAAGATTACTTAATTACTTGGATTAAAGACTAGCATAAAAAATTAAAGCTCCCTCCAGGCAACACCACACAGAGTAACGTGTCTGTTTTGCCTCTGGTGGTGCAAGGTTTTTAAGCATGGCTGGTAACTGGTAAGATTTTGTAGTGATAATCTGGCAGTATCCTTGCATAGCTATTTGGGTAAGGATATAAGTCAGTTCTGTTAAAGGTCAACCATGTTCAGAAATCAGAGTAACTCAGCCCAGCTAAATATTCATAAAAAACATGCCTATGACTATAGACTTCTAGTCTAGGCAATGAAAATTAGAGGTGGGACTGAGCACTCCCTTGACTTGCATTCTCTGGTCTGATTTAACAAGAACCAGGAGAAAAAGAGAGCTGGGCATCAGAAGCAATGTAAAGATGGGTGGCAGGCCTATTATAGGCAGCTCTGTACAGTGATCTGCCCTCAGGGAGACCCAACAGGCCAGTCCACTGCAGTGGCGTTCAATGTGGTAAGTCTGGGCTTCAGCAGAAGTCAGCTTGTGAAGAGCCCTGGCAGCTCTGCCAGCCAAGAGTTGGATCACTGGAAATGGACCTGTCCTGGAGTCGAAGGACTTCAGGTCAGAGCCACGGATCTTATTGGCTCTAAGCTGAAAAGCCCTTCACTCAGCCCAGCCTCCAAAGTGACCACCACTGTTGAAAGAATGGCCAAGTAGGGTCAGTAACATTGCAGACAGAGCTGTAAATTTCCTATTGGAGATGCCACCTGCCTTTACCTGGCCAGCTCTCCTCCCAGGCCAGGTAAGTAATAAAAGTCAACAGAGTGCCTTCCCCAAGGAGGTTCACACCTCCCTTAAAATGTACCCTATGTAAAAAGATAAATAGGTCTAGGTCCCTTAACTTACAAGGCCTAAAGCCCACCAGGTTATTATCAAGCCCCTTCTATCAGGTTCTCTTTGCATCTCAATCAGAAAACTTATTTGTAACTTGGACAACACCTTTCTTGACTCCTCTAATAGCAACTCTGGACCCTGCCTGGCCCACTCCTGGGCCTCATTCCTTTGTAATTTTGTTGCTTATTAAAATCAGTGGTACACAGACATTCTGTACATATCCTGTGGGGGCAGCTGTAGTATCTTTTAAACAGTATTACCGTAAATAGTGTACTTCAAAATGTAAATTACCTTGTTTAAAACTGTGACTTTAACATCTGTATAATTAGTGCATATGGCATCTACTCTCCATTATCAGGATAATTCATTATTAGGTAAATTTGGCTAGTAGGAAATACAGTTCTGTGAGCAGTGTTTCCTATTAAATATCAACTACTATCTCAGTTACACATAACAGCAGCAGCTCCGCCTTGTTCAGAAAAAGTAAATGCACAAAGTTAAAAAGTTTAAAAGATATACTGCAAATAGCTAGTCATTATTCTGAGTACTAAAGTAGAGCAGAAATTAAATGCTGAGGATTTCTGTAAATTCTTTGTTCTCTGTAGTAGATCGCCGTTTATACTCCCAGCATGTGTGTACTGGTAATCCTCTCCCACACTAATGAGTGATTTTTCTCCCAGTTTTGGCTGGAATATGCTTTATTCTCACCCTGTCTCTATAGTACAGTGTCTGGTTAAGTGTTTACAGCTGGTGATAGAGCGAACCAAGGCCTTCGGCAACCAGGAGGTCAACCAAATGCTACTACAGGAATGTGCTCGGCTCCCCACCCAGGATACAGTGGCTTAAGACATCGCCCCATGGCAGTGCAGAGTGCCTCGTTGCCCCACATCAACAGGGGTGGCTCTGAAGACGGATCGTCATCCCTCTGTACCTCTTGGACTTTTGGGACTGATGTGATGGGCTGTGCGCCACTCTGGGAAAAAATGCTGCTTTTACGCTGATCACTCGGGCCTAATAAAAGATAACATGGCTGGCTAAGGTCAGGGAGGGGCTGGCAAGATAAAAAAAAGAACAGGAGGCCTCTCAGGGGTGGTTTGAGTCTTGGTTCAATTCTTCTCCGTGGCAAGCCACCCTACTATCAGGACTCATAGGGCCCTTGTTCTCCTGATTTTAATTTTAACCTTCAGACCTTGCATTGTTAACAAACTTGTACAGTTTATGAAGCAGAGATTGGACACCATTCAATTAATGGTCCAACAGTCCCAATATAAACCCTTAAATGTTTGTAAAACCTATAAAATGTCAGTCCAAAACCCATGATTGGGTTTTTCAAACATGTACAAAAACAAGGGGGGAATGAAGAACCAAAGTGACTCCATTTTAAAACAAAAAAAAAAGCAGCCTCCATTTCCCATAGCAGACCCGTGTCCTTGTAAAAGCAGGCATTCAGGCATTCCGGAGATATCAAAGCTTACCAGGGACAGCTAGCTCGGTAGACCAAGGACAGCACAGTAGAGATTGCTAAACAAGGTAACTCCCTGAGCCCAAAGCTTCCATGCTGTATGAACTCTTTTTTTCCTGCTGATGTAGCCCCTTTTTCCTTTAAAAACTCTCCCAAACAAAGACCGGGGCCTCACTCCTTCCTCCGCTGTGCAGTTTGGTTGGATGGGGTCCCTGTCGTGGCTTGTACTTCTGAATAAACCTTGCTGTTGCAGTTCGGTGTGATCGACTCTCTGGGGGTCTCTGCGGGGATCTAACGATCTGGGCACAACAGTGGCTCCAGGACTCCAGCAGCCCACTGGTGTGGGGTGGGGTGGAGGAGGTGGAGTTTCCCAAGGAAGTAACGGGGCTGGCTTTTTTGGAGGGGGGTCTTCAGAGTTGTGGTCTGGTTCTGGTTGCTAGCTTGAATTTTCCTCTTCCAAGTTCAAATCCAAGAGCTGTCTTTCCTCCCATCAGGGCCAGTTAGGGCAGACGTAGGAGGACACATATTATGCTTATTTATTATGGAATGAGGCCATTTCCTCTAAAGTCTCAGTATCCTTTTTTTTCATATTTGACAATTCTGTTAGGTAGGGGCTACAGTGAAATCAGTTCTTAGAAGATTTCTGTAGGAGACGCGGGCAATTCAGTGTGGGTGTGATGATTAGAACACATATGAATAGCAGTTTACATTGCCATAGGAAAACTTCCCCCATTCTACCTTGGCTCGGTACAGCTACTAACATAGAAGTAACAATGGCACTTTCTAGTGGTTTTACCCTGTGTGGCCATAGAGAAGATGTGTAAGATGTTAAAGTGCACAAAGCATACTGCTGTCACCAGAACCCAGCTGACTTCCTTCAGAGCCCTTTTCAGAATCTATTTTGTTATGCACTGTCTGACACAGCTTCTACTATGGAAACTCCAAGAGAGGTCTCTGTCTTATTCCCAGTACCTAGCACATGGCTTGGCATATGGTAATGATTTTCATAGTTTTTAAATTTGAAATGATTATTTGAGAAGTAGAGAGACAGAGGGAGGTAGAGAGCGCTCTTATGTACTGGATTATTTCCCAAATACCTGCAATGGCTGAGATGGGGCCAGTCAAACCAGAAATCAAGAACTCAATCCAGCTTTGCCATATGGGTGGCAAGAACCCAACTACCCAAGCCGTTGCTGCTCTCAAAGTCTGCATTAGGAGGAAGCTGGAGTTAGAAGCCAGACCTGTGTGTTGAACCCCAGGTACTCTGAATGTGGGATATAAATGTCTTTATTGCCAAATATCCTGGTAATGGTGTTAAAAGTGGAAGTGAAGGGGCTGGTGCTGTGGCTTAGCAGGTAAAGCCGGTGCCTGCAGTGCTGGGATCCCATATGGTGCTGGCTCGAGTCCCGGCTGCTCCTCTTCTGATCCAGCTGTCTGCAATGGACTGGGAAAGCAGTAGAAGATGGTCCAAATCTGTGGACCCCTTCATCATGTGGGAGACCTGGAGGAAGCTCCTGACTCCTGGCTTCAGTTTGGCCCAGCTCTGGCTGTTGTGGCCATCTGGGGAGTAAACCAGTGGATGGAAGACCTCTCTCTGCCTCTGCCTCTCTGTAACTCTGCCTTCCAAATAAAGAAATAAATCTTTAAAAAATGGAAGTGAGCGCAAGATTTGGTTCATTTGAGGATCTGTTAACAAGTTTCTAATCAGTGCTGAATTCCTTTCTCTCATATTTCAAAGGAAGGTTTTTTTTTTTTTTAAAAAAAAAGATTTATTTATTTATTTGAAAGGCAGAGTTTACAGAGGAGCAGAGGCAGAGGGATCTTCTGTCTGCTGGTTCACTCCCCAAATGGATGCAATGGCCAGAGTTGTGCTGATCTGAGCCAGAAGCCAGAGCTGCTTCTGGGTCCCCCACGGGTGCAGGGGCCCAAGCACTTGGGGCATCCTCCACTGCTTTCCCAGGCTAGAGCAGAGAGCTGGATTGGAAGTGGAGCAGCTGGGACTCGAACCGGTGTCCATATGGGATGCTGGTGCTGCAGGTGGCGGCTTTACCTGCTATGCCACAGCACCGGCCCAGGAACTTCTTAAAGTTTGCAGTTTCATTGACTGGCTTTTATTTAAATTGGATTAAAGTGTTTTATATGGAAAAAATTTAATATACTTTTCAGAATGCAACTGACAGGTACTAGCCTATGTTTATGGGAGGAAAAAAATCAATTACCTGAGACAAGGGGCCTAGATATCTTGGAAACATGTCTTGAGAACAACCCAACATTTGCAGATCAAAGGCCCTGCCCAATATCATTGTAAGGAAGGTCCCAAGTCTGGTGCCAGGAACCTTTCTGCCCAGTAATGTAACACCCAGGGAGGATCCTGCACTTGGGTGTTCTGCCTAGTAATCTTCCAGAGATGGGTAGGGAATATGGTTGAAAAAATTTGCCCATACCCATACAAACCATAGTCTAAATGCGGATGGGGGCATATACACTGACTTTTGGCTGAGCTCCCTTCTTGATGAGTCAGGTGCACTTCTTCATCAACCTCACTAGCATGCTTGCTGCCAGTCTCTTGTCTCTCCTCTGAATTCTTGTCCAATGGGGAGGTAAGGACTCCATTATAAATGTACCTGAACAAATGCTGTGAAGAGTTGGCCTGTCTTCCTGGGAGAAGTGAGGGATGATCCCAGAAGCTTAAAAGGCCTATTTGCCTGTGAGAAACTCCCCTTTAGACTACCTTGGTGATGTCACAGCTCTTTCCATATTTCAAGGGGAGAAGCAAATTTTGGAAGTGCTGAGCTTCAACTTCCAGCCTTACTGGCAATGCCGCTTTCTCTACCTTTGTCAAAACAACACACACACACACACACACACACACAACCAACAAAACACAACTTTGGGCTGAGTTAACAAATCAAACTCACATAAGACCACAGTTAGTTTGTTCTGAATTCCTGGGATCCTGTATGTGGGGAGTTCTGAAAGGCTTGTGTTCAAGCAGCCCAGCATCTGCAACCCCTGGAAATGTCGTAGGGTGGCTTGTCCATGTTCTTTTCTTCAGGGCAAGAAAAGAGTTCAAGGATGAGACTTAGGTAAAGCTTAGCAGAGAAACAAGATTTAGTTACATGCAAAGTGATGCATGCTCGAGAGAGCTACATTCTGTAAGGTTCAGGTCCATCCTTTTCTATGGCCTGGAGGCCAAAGGGATGGGCTTGGAGCAGAGCTTCTAAGAGCAGAAAGAGCATTTTCCTAGAAATTTTCTCACCTTACACTTTGTTTTTTTTTTTCACAGTTGTTAAAAAATGTATGAAGTGCCAACTATTTTTGGCTCAAAGAATTTTGTGATCTTAGATGTAGAAGCTATGGAAATAGGAAGTATGGAAACAAAAATGTCCTATCGGTGTTGAATAGTAAGGTATTAGGTGGGTGGGTGTGTCAAAGTGAGTTTAAATCTGGGATAGAGACCACTGAACTAACACACTTCATTGTATAACGTTGGGGGCAGTTGTGTACTCCCTTTGAACCAAAACTGCACTAGATTGTGAACAAAGCTTTGGAGAGAGCATTTCAGCATTTTATTTGCAGATACTGGCCTACCTACCAATCAAAACACAACTCCCTTCTAGGCAACCTGGAGACACACAGCTTTGGACCCAAGAAGGTTTGAGTATATACAAGGGTAGGGAGACATATTAGGGAGAGGTAAACAACCTAGACCTTTAGTTTGGTTCATAAAGGGTATGCAGTGATGGGAATTCCACCTGAGGGCAAGGGAAATTAGACCACCACTAGAAGGGCTGCCCTAGATCAAGGCCACCTTGGATAACTCAGCTAGAATTTCTCTGTCTAGGCCTTCGGGATTGGGAAGCAGGAGAGCAATTATGTTCAGAGACTTTCTGGAAAGTATCAAGTTTCTTTTGAACACATAAAACATTCATACCACTGTGGAACTAGCAGGGATCACCATCAGTGACACTAGTAGTGTGGCCTCTTTCAAGGCTCACACAAAAGCAGTTGATTAGACAAATCATATTTGCCCAATGTCTGTGTCAGCAATGAAGCCTGAAATGGAATTCTTGATTCAGAGAACAGAATCTTACAATTTCCCTCCTCTGCAGTGATTTAACACATACTCTCTGCTTACAATATAGCCATAGATAGAAGCTGTTTCCATTCATCATCTCTTTGGCAATATCCTTCATAAGGTGGATTGAATTGCTAAACCTGTTTTATGGAAGAGATGACAGCTTAGAGATAATAGAAATCTTCAACTCTTTCTCATCTATAACATGTAAAATTGTGTAAAAAAATCTGAGACAAAATTAGGACTCAAATCCCAGTGTCCAGTGCTTTTTAGCACAGTGTATACTAGGCAATGATCAAGAAAGGAGAGCTGGATCAAACACTTTATCATTCTACATTATAAACTGGGGAGATAATGTTTGCTGGCTTTTTTTCTCAGAAATGTCATAACAGATTTGAGATCATTGTTGTGAAAACTTTAGTAAATAAGAGCATACTATGGAACATCTTCGATGTCCCTCTTTAAATCCTAGTAACTTTTCAAAATGAGTTTATTTGCTCATGGAAACAAGCACTTTAAAGATAGTTGAGAAAGCCCTACCTAAAACCACAATCAACAGTTTCTGGAATCTATCTGACAATGCTTTCTGAATAGTTTGTTTCTGGGATGTCTTCTCCTTCGTAAGGAAAAATAGTGGTCTTAGATTCAACCAGAACAAATGGATGGAGAATGTCTAGATGAGTGCTGATAATATGTCTAAAAATGGAAGTATGTCCACTCTTCTTGGATGCATATCTTGGTGATGACGGGCACACACAGCACACGGTATCCTGGGAGGGCCCATCACCACTGTTGCCCTCTATTCCAGAAGTTCCTGGTGTGCTGGCAGTGAGGTCTGGGATGGGAACTGGGCACTCATGGATCTCAAATTGGTAAGTGGAAGCCGCACATCTACAAACTCTGCCCTTCTGTGAGTCAAAGGCCGAGACACCATACAGAGAATGGATTGGTGGTGAGTACAGATGATCTGTCCCTTCATCAGGTATCATCCATGGGAGCCTACTGTATTTCACTTGCTGACATCCCTACCGCTGACTTAAGACTCCTGAGACTAGGACCATAGATTCTAGAAAAAAATAATAGAAGATCCTTTTCAGGTACATAGGTTGGCCCCTTTTCCCATTCAAACCCTTCCATTAACAGACAAAGAACCAAATGTTTACATGAGAGTGTGTTGAAACCTTCAGATGATTTTGCTGAGACAACTTATCTGTGTTTGAAAGACTATTTTGGGCTGGTGCCACAGCTCACTAGGCTAATCCTCTGCCTGCAGCACTGGCACATCGGGTTCTAGTCCCGGTAGGGGCACCGGATTCTGTCCCGGTAGCTCCTCTTCCAGTCCAGCTCTCTGCTGTGTCTCGGGAGTGCAGTGGAGGATGGCCCAAGTGCTTGGGCCCTGCACCACATGGGAGACCAGGAGGAAGCACCTGGCTCCTGGCTTCGGATCGGCACAGCACGCCGGCTGTAGCGGCCATTTGTGGGGTGAACCAATGGAAAAGGAAGACCTTTTTCTCTGTCTCTCTCTCACTAACTCTGCCTGTCCAAAAAAAAAAGACTATTTTGCATAAAACAAGTTCTTAACCCAAAACTGGGAAGATGTTATTTCTTCCCTAAGCTTCCTGGCAGGAGATCAGCTGAAGGATTTTAAATATCAGCCTTCTGTGAGGTATTGCCCAATGTAAAAATCTGCCCAGGAATTTAATAGGGATGGCCTGAAATGTATCTGAAAAGATTAATTTTTAAAATATATATGTATTAATTTATTTGAAAGAACAACAGAGGGAGAGAGGGAGAGGAGGGGGAAAGGGAGAGCAGAGAAGAGGAGAAAAAGAGAAGAGAAGGGAAAGGAAGGGAAGAGAAGGGAAGGGAAGGGAAGGGAAGGGAAAGGAAGGGAAGGGAAGGGAAGGGGAAGGGAGGGAAGGGGAGGGGAGGGGAGGGGAGGGGAGGGGAGGGGAGGGGAGGAGAGTGGAGAAAGAACAAAAGAAATATCTTCAACCAGGGCTGGTGCTGTGGCGTAGTGGGTAAAACCACTGCCTGCATGTCAGCATCCCATATGGGCACCAGTTCAAGTCCCAGGTGCTCCTCTTCCCATCCAGCTCTCTGCTCTGGCCTGGGAAAGCAGTAGAAGATGGCCCAAGTCCTTGGACCCCTGCACCTGCATGGGAGACCTGGAAGAAGCTCCTGGCTCCTGGCTCCTGGCTCCTGGCTCCTGGCTCCTGGCTTTGGATGAGTGCAGCTCCAGCCATTGTGGCCATTTGAGGAGTGAACCAGCAAATGGAAGACAGACTTTCTCTCTCTCTCTCTCCCACCCCTGTGTAACTCTGCCTTCCAAGTAAATAAATAAATCTTTTAAAAAAAGAAAAAAAAGAAATATTTCAACCTTCCGGTTTACTACCCTAATGTCCATAACAGCCAGAGGTAGGTCAGGCAGAAGCCAGGAGCCAGGAGCTGCCACACGGGTGGCAGGGGCCCAAGCACTTGGGCTATCTTCTTCCTTCTCAGGCATGTTAGTAAGATGTTGGATCATAAGCAGAGCAGCCAGCACTGGAACTGGCATTCTGATATAGGAGTGACAGCTTAATCTGCTGCACCACAATACCAGCCTTAAAGATGAATTTCAGAAATAGGAAAAAAGTCTTTTCCTTATTCCCTCACCTCTCTCTTGCAGTGATAATGGACTTCCCTCCTTCAGAGTATCCAAAGGCTTCTCCACCACCCGGAATCCTAGAACAGCAACACTGTGGGGAGCAAGCCAGACTGGACTGAGTTACTGGAATTAAGACTTATTCTATGCATCTGCTCTCCCACAGTATGGCGCTGGGAGAGGAGTAAACAGCTTCTACCCAGCTGCCTCTCACCAACTTGACAAGCTGCAGGAGCTGCTCCTGATTGGAGGAGAGCGGCGTACTCGGCGTGTGGGCAGCCGAGTTAGGATTGGCGGAGGAGGACTATAAAGGAGGAGAGAGACGGCATGCACCAGGAACATCTAAGAGGAACATCTAAGGGGAACACCTGTGCAGCCCCCGAGAGAGCCGGCCGGCGGTGTGCCGCTCCCCTGCGGAAGTGGGGAATGTGGCCAGGGGGAACTGCCCTTCCACGGAGGTGGAAGGGATAGTAGCCAACCCGGGAAGAACCAGCAGCAAACCCGGGGAGGGCCGAGCAGACGAAAGAACAGCGCAGGGTCCTGTGTTGCTCCTCCACGAAGAGGGGGAGCGACATAATGGTGCCGTGACTCGGATATGAAGCCTAGGCAGCGTTTAGTGTCGTTCCTCCACGAAGAGGGGGAGCGACATAATGGTGCCGTGACTCGGATAGGAAACCTAGCTCGGATAGGAAACCTGACTCGGACAGGAAACCTAGCTTGGATAGGAAACCTAGGACGGATAGGAAACTTAGGAGGGAAGAAACGGGAAGAAATGGGAAAATATCGGAGAGAGAGAGATTAGCAAACAGCCTAGGGAAAAGCCGGACGAAAAAAGGTGCCGGAAGAAGCTATTGAAAGCCTAGGCATGGACTCAGATACGGATTACAGGGGGAAGCTGGGAGAAATCTCTAAGGTTGAAAGCGAAAGTGAAAGCTAGAACAAACAGACTCGGACGCGGACTGTGGGGAGAGGCCAGGAGAAATGAGGGAGGAATATTGTTGGAAGAAAACTTGGGGAAACATACCGGGTAGAGAAAAGTGTTAGGGAAATTGAAGCCGCGGGGGGCAGGCCGAGGCGGATACGAAAGCCACTTTGGGGTTCTCAAGTTAGCCCGGGAATGGGGGGCGAAAAGTTGAAACCAGAAGCTGAAACGTAAGCCAGATTGGGATCCGTCTGATTAGCCCGGGGAGCAAAGGACGGGAAGCCAGATCGTGGGGCGGAAACGTGAGCTGGGTTGAATTCGCCAGGTTAGCCCGGGGAACTTAGATTGAATGCTAGTGGCGGAGACGTAAGCTACGCTGTGTGACTCGCGGAGGCTGCCGCACACAGACAGAGCGTGCAGGGCTCAAGTAGATAGGGAACGCTGGGCTAGTGCGAAGCCGCGCAGATGAGAGGCGCAGGCTGAAGCGGCTCAGAGCCGGAAAGCCGCCGAGAAGCAGCCTCGGGGCGGGCGCCGGGAAGCCGCGGGGATAAGAGAAACAGAAGATTAGAAGTAAAATGAGAGAAATAGGAATGTTGGCAGATAGAGGTAAAATGGGAGAAATAGGAATGCCCGGAGATAGAGAAATAGAGAAATAGAAAGGCCTCCCCACCATACTGCAATGAGAAGGCTTGGATTCGGTCTGCCTGATTAGTGAGGCGATGAGCACCTGCGGGCGGCTAGCAGCTTATGCGCCGCAGGTCACCGAAGACAGGCACGAATTAACATCAATAAGGCCTCCCCACAACACAGCAATGAGAGAGCTTGGATTCGGTCTGCCTGATTAGTAAGGCGGTAAGTACCAGCAGGCAGCTCGACCAGAGTATGAGCTGCAGGTCACCGAAGATAGGCATGAACCAACACTAATAAGTCTCCCCCACAATACGGCAATGAGAAGGCTTGGATTCGGTTTGCCTGATTGTTAGGGCTTGTAAGCCCCTGCAGGCAGAGCAGAGCATGCGCTGCAGGGCACCGAACACAGGCACGCATCAGCGCCTAAAAACCTCCTCACAACATGGCGAAGAGAGGACCCGGATTCGGTTTGCCTGATTGATAGGACTTGTAAGAGCCTGTGGCAACTCTAGCAAGTAGAGCAGAGTGTGTGCCGCGGGACACCGAAGACAGGCACGTATCAACACCAAAAAATAAAAAGAAAGGGGGATCTGTGGGGAGCAAGCCGGACTGGACTGAGTTACTGGAATTAAGACTTATTCTATGCATCTGCTCTCCCACAGTATGGCGCTGGGAGAGGAGTAAACAGCTTCTACCCAGCTGCCTCTCACCAACTTGACAAGCTGCAGGAGCTGCTCCTGATTGGAGGAGAGCGGCGTACTCGGCGTGTGGGCAGCCGAGTTAGGATTGGCGGAGGAGGACTATAAAGGAGGAGAGAGACGGCATGCACCAGGAACATCTAAGAGGAACATCTAAGGGGAACACCTGTGCAGCCCCCGAGAGAGCCGGCCGGCGGTGTGCCGCTCCCCTGCGGAAGTGGGGAATGTGGCCAGGGGGAACTGCCCTTCCACGGAGGTGGAAGGGATAGTAGCCAACCCGGGAAGAACCAGCAGCAAACCCGGGGAGGGCCGAGCAGACGAAAGAACAGCGCAGGGTCCTGTGTTGCTCCTCCACGAAGAGGGGGAGCGACACAACACCACTTCTAAGACACAAAAGAACTTCAAGCTTTGCTTCTCAGGTGGTCACACAGTGTCTTCGTTTTCCTTTTCAAGGTCAGAGAGCCCCGAAGCTGTTAGAATTTTAATTGAAATGTCCTCCCTACAATCTTCATGTTAACTTCAAAATGTTTTGTGACTAGAAATCGAAACTCCAGCAGTTGACAGTTGAGGTGTCCTTTAGCTTCAAAATCAAGTAAGATTCACCACTGAATTACTAGAAACAGACATCAGTTTTTATTGTTATATACCACACAAATTATGAAACACCACCACATGTGTAATGTATGTGATCATATATAACTCAAATGCACGTCCTCCCCACCTCCCAGTCCTTCTGGCTAACGTTCAGGATTGTAGTGTTGAAGGGGAGTGTGGTCAGTAAAATGAAAAACTCTGTGTTTACCTTGATGCTCCTTGTGTGCATGCATTGAAACTAAAAGAACACTTCTCCAGTTCTTGACATTGGCACTGTCTAGGGCAAGCACTTGGTGTTAAAACCGGCCTACGTCTGGTGCCGAGAAGATCCTCAAGTCACAAAAGACACACCTACAGATATCACGACCTGCCACATATTTTCATTTTGGATACGAGATTTGTCAATACCGATCTCACAGTGTGAAGATTAAAATGGGATAGAGCACTCAGCAGACTCATAGAATGGCAGATGTCCTAAATAGCACTCTGGCCTCAGAATCAGCCCTAAAGGCATTCGGATCTGGTTGAAAAGCCCATGAGAGTATTTCAGGCATGGAAAGCCAAGACACTCTGGCAAAAGATCTCTGTGAGTGAGATCTCAGTGGAAAGAACAGGTCTTCAAAGAGGGAGGTACCTTTCTCTGAAGGGAGGAGAGAACCTCCACTTTGACTATGACCTTGTCTAAACAAGATAAGAATTGGAGAACTCAGATGGCTTCCATAGCCTTGGGAACTCATGACTGGAGCATAGGGAGATTACTGATGCCATAGACAGGAGTGTCAATTTGTAAAGTCAACAACAGGAGTCACTGTGCACTTACTCCTCATGTAGGATCTCTGTCCTTAATGTGCTGTGCATTGAGATTTAATGCTATAACGAGTACTCAAATAATATATTTCACTTTGTGTTTCTATGGGGGTGCAAACTGTTGAAATCTTTACTTAATGCATACTAAACTGATCCTCTGTAAAAAAAAAAAATTATCAACTCCCAACTTGATTCTCACTGGGATTAAACATGACAATAGGTCTGATCTGATTTCATCATCATTTAAAAAAATCATCTATTATTCCTCACTTTATGTTTCTGTGAGGGAGCAAACTGTTGAAATCCTTACTTAATATATACTAAGCTGATCTTCTGTATATTAAGATAATCGAAAATGAATCTTGATGTGAATGGAAGGGGAGAGGGAGTGGGAAAGGGGAGGGCTGTGGGTGGGAGGGACGGTATGGGGGGAAGCCATTGTAATCCATAAATCGTACTTTGGAAATTTATATTCATTAAATAAAAGTTTAAAAAAAATGGGATAGAGCGATGTCAGCATTGCATTCATAGTAAGCCCTAAATCAGTGAGCGCTTTAAAGCCACAGCACTTCTCTGCAACATTTTAAGGCACTTGAGTAACTGGAAAGTGTCCCTGACTCTGGTGATGAATAGTGGTGATGAAAGCAACCAAGGAAGCCCTGCCAAAGCAAGTGATAGGGCTGTGGGTGAGCCGCAAAATGTGTTAGTCTTCTCCCTCAGTAGCTAGGGCTGGGAATATGAGAAGGAATGTATAAGGTGAATAGATCACATACTACTCCTCTCCCCAAGTTACTAACCTGTTGGAGGTGAGAATACACATACCTCTGTGAATTTACCAGCAACTGTAGCAGTTAGAGGTTCACGTGCCTTCACAAACTGCTTTGAGAATGCAACTATCTTCTGAGTGTTAACTGAATTTCTTACATCACTAGTTTTTAGTAAATGTATATTTCTCATTTGAAAAGCATAGTATATAAAAATGAGGTTGTATCAAAATGTTTGTGCAGGGGGCCAGTGCTGTGGTATAATGCAGGTGCTATAATGCAGGTGCTAAGCCTGCACCTGCATTTCTGGCATCCCATATGGGCGCAAGTTCTAGTCCCAGCTGCTCTTCTTTCAGTCCAGCTCCCTGCTGATGGCCTGGGAAAGCAGTGAAAGATGACCCAAGTGCTTGGGTCCCTGCACCCACATGGGAGACCTGGAAGAAGCTCCTGGTTTCCCTCCCTCCCTCCCTCTCACCCTCCCTCTTACCCTTCTTCTTTTTACCTTTCTGTCATTTAAACAAATTTTTTGAGTTAGCATATTTTATTTATTTTTAAATTTTTTTAATTTTTTTTTGACAGGCAGAGTAGACAGTGAGAGAGAGAGAGAGACAGAGAGAAAAGTCTTCCTTTTTCCATTGGTTCACCACCCAATGGCCTCTGCAGATGGCACACTGCGGTCAGTGCACCACGCTGATGTGAAGCCAGGAACCAGGTGCTTCCCCTGGTCTCCCACGCGGGTGCAGGGCCCAAGCACTTGGGCCATCCTCCACTGCACTCCCAGGCCACAGCAGAGAGCTGGCCTGGAAGAGAGGCAATCGGGACAGAATCCAGTGCCCCGACCAGGACTAGAACCCGGGGTGCCAGCGCCGCAGGCGGAGGATTAGCCTATTGAGCTGTGGCGCCAGCCCAAGTTAGCATATTTTAAACTTACATTACAGTAAAAAGGCTTAATACTTCAGGGAGTAAGAAGTTTACCAAGTAAAAATCAAAAAGACTCTAATTTAGTGGGAATATAGACAATGGCTATAAATAATAATTGAGTGGAAAAAATGACCATTTCACCCATATACAATTTATTTGTCATTCATAATTTCTTTCAATGAAATAGAACCAATGACAATGTAACATCCAGATATTTCCTCTGTGGTTACAAGGTAATAATTTAGCTCATTTAGACTTTTAGCCATTTCTTCTTAACAGGTTATGCACAGGTATGACTTCATGCAGATTGCAATGCAAATCATCATATATTACATTTTTGGTGTTCTATTAGTTACCACAGAAACTAATAGGGAAAATATATGGTATTTGTCTTTTGTGGCACTCGCTTATTTCACTAAGCATAATTGTTTCCAGTTGCATCCATTTTGTTGTGAAAGACAGGATTTCTCTTTTTTTTTGTGGCTGAATAGTATTCTATAGTGTATATATACCAAATTTTACTTATCCAGTCATCAGTTGATGGGCATCTCGGTTGATTCGTATCTTAGCTACTGTGTATTGAACTGCAATAAACATAGGGGTACAAATAACTCTTTCATATGCCAATTTCATTTTTCTTGGATAAATTCCCAAAGGTGGGATGGCTGGGTCATATCATAGATGTATTTTTGGATTTCTGAGGAATCGCCATATAGTCTTCCATAGTGGTTGCCCTAGTTTACACTCCCACCTGCAATGATTTAGGGTACCAACTTCCGTACATCTTTGCCAGCATTAACTATTTTTCAATTTTTGGATGATAGCCATTCTAAATGGGGTGTGGTGAAACCTGGTTGTTTTTATTTGTGTTTCCCTGGTGGCTAGTGATCCTGAGCATTTTATACTGTTTCTGCTGACCATTTGTATTTCATCCTTTCAAAAATGCCTACTCGTGTCCTTTGCTCTTTTTAGCTAGCTTGTTTATTTTGTTGTTCTTGAGTTTCCTGAACTGTTCATGGATCCTAGAAAATCCATTATCAGTTGCATACTTTGCAAGTATTTTCTCCCATTCTGTTGGTTGCTTTATTTTGTTAAGTGTTTCTTTTGAGTGCAGAAACATCTTTTTTTAAAAAAGATTTTATTTATTTATTTATTTAATTGAAAGTCAGAGTTACACAGAGACAGAAGGAGAGGCTGAGAAAGAGAGAGAGAGACCTTCCATCCGCTGGTTCACTCCCCAGTTGGCCACAATGGCCAGAGCTATGCCGATCCAAAACAAGGAGCCAGGAGCCTTCTCTGGGTCTTCCACGTGGGTGCAGGGGCCGAAGGATGTGGTACATCTTCTACGGCTTTTCCAGGCCACAGCAGAGAGCTCTGCCCCTCTTTGTCTCCCTTAACAGTTTTGTGTTAAAGTTTATTTTGTCAGATATTAAGATGGCTACGCCCACTCTTTTTTCATTTCTGTTGGCATGGTATATCTTTTTCCAGCCTTTCACTTTCAGTCTGCATGCATCTTTGTTGGAAAGATGTGTTTCTTGTAAGCAGCAAATAGATGGGTTTTGTTCCTTAATCCATTCAGCCAATCTGTGTCTTTTAACTGGAGAGTTGAGGCCATTAACATTCAATGTGACTATTGATAAGTAGTAACTTTGCCCTGCCATTTTCCCAGAGATGTTTTCTAATATATGCTTTGAACTTCCTGTGATCTTTTGCTGTGAGGTTTCCTTCCTTTACCTTCTTTCATATTGATGACCATGTTTCTGTGTGTAACACCTCTTTAAGCATCTTTTGCAGGGCTAGACGAGTGGCGACAAATTCTTTCAATTTCTGTTTGCTATGAAAGGTCTTTATTCACAAATGAGAGCTTTGCAGGATATAATATTCTGGGCTGGCAGTTTTTCTCTCTTAGTACCTGGGCTATGTCTCGCCATTCCCTTCTAGCGTGTAGGGTTTCTGATGAGAAGTCAGCTGTGAGTCTAATTGGAGATCCTCTGAGAGTAATCTGACGTTTGTCTCTTGCACATTTTAGGATCTTTTCTTTATGTTTCACTGTGGTGAGTTTGATTACAATGTGTCATCATGAGGATCTCTTTTGGTCATGTTTACTAGGGGTTCTATGAGCTTCCTGTACTAGGATGTCTCTGTCCTTCTCCAAACCTGGGAAGTTCTCTGCTAGTATCTCACTAAAAAGGCCTTCTAATCCTTTCTCTCTCTCCATGCCTTCAGGAACTCCCAGAACCCGAATGTTGGGTTTTTTAATAGTATCCTGTAGATTCCTAGCCATATTTTTTAGATTTCTAATTTCCTCTTCTTTTCTTTGGTTTGACTATATACTTTCCTGTTCTCTGTCTTCTAAGTCCGATATTCTCTCTTCTGCTTCACTGACTCTGTTTTTAAGGCTCTCTAATGTGTTTGTCATTTGATCTATTGAGTTCTGCATTTCATTTTGGTTTCTCTGCACTATCACATTTTCCTGTTCTACTAGTTTCTGTGTTTCATTTTGATTCCTCCTTAAGACTTCATTTTCACGAGAGAGATTTTCTATCCTGTCCAGTAAGGATTTCTGTAGTTCAAGAATTTGTTTTTGAGAACTTCTAAATGTTCTTATCATAAATTTTTTGAGATATGTATCTTGTATTTCTTCTATCTCATCATCTTCATAATCTTGACTTGGGGTGTCTTATTCATTTGGGGGTGTCATAATGTCTTCCTTGTTCTTGTTTCCTCAGTTTATGTGTTTGTTGCTTGGCGTTGTTGAGATATTCTTTGGATTCTTCTTCCCTCGCTGTGGTGTTTTTTTCTTGTTATACTATTATTGTATTAAGTGGACTGTCTGCTTTTGATGGAGCCTTAGAGGCTTCAGATGGGTGTGGCCAGAGAGCTCTGTTTGGTTCTTCAGGGTTAGGGGTGTGCCAAAGGTGACACACCCAGGTTAGGCATGGTAAATTTCTCTCTCTCCTCTCCCTCTCTCTCTCTGATCCAGAAGGGAAGTAATTCTGCACAGCTGAGCGGAATTGAAGGTAGTCAGCTTCTGATCTCTGGCTCCTGTGGGTATAACATTTGTCTGCTCTTTCCCAAGGACCACACAAAGAATCTGTTCTGCCCTCAGTGTGGGCTCAAATTCCCCTACAGTCTCTCACTGGGTTGCCAATTTTACCAAATTGTAGCGTCTCTGGAGAGTACTCACGTGAACTCTGTGATTTCTCTCACCCACTGTCTCTTTTTTCACTGCCTCAGTTCATTAGCTCCACACATTCACTAGGTCCTAACCTCCTGTTATTTCACACACACACACACACACACACACACACCCCAGAGTCCAGTTTTTCCACTTGGCTTTGGCAGGTGCAGCCTGGAGGTCGCACAGCTTTTACGTATGTCCAAAATGGTACCTGCTCTTTGTCTTGCTCGCCTTTGAGAGGTGAGTGGAGAGAGAGAGACTCGTGCCTGTACCAGTCCTTTCCCTCTCTGTCTCTCTCTCTCTCTTCTCGAGTTAGCCTGGTGAACTTTTCCCCATGGTGCTTCAGGCCTCATTCCCTCTAGGCTTCTCCTTCTGCTTTCCTGCCAGTGTCTCAAGCTACTGAGGTTTTGGCTCACCTCGCGTTCCAGCGCTGCTGTGTAGATTCCGCGACTGGTGTCCTGAGCTGTGGGCTCCCACGCTTTCTACGCAGGTCCACCGTGAATCACTGGTTCTGGAAGAGTTTCCTCTGCTGTTTCTTCCACAACTCTTCCTTGAACCTGCAGTATCTCAACTTTTATTAAACTGTCTCTTCCCGAACTATCAGTGTGCTCCCTTCCTATTCCGCCATCTTGCCGGACACCCAAGCTCTGGACATTCTTACTCCATAATGTGGTAACTCAAAATCGTCTCCGCCCACGTTTGCTGTTCATGATTAGCATTTTCTCATTTTTTACTATTGTACATTATGTCTGTGCCTGGGGTAAACCTAAGGGTAAGCTTTAGATTCTCTTGCATCTTTTCTGAGCCTGAATCTTTGGGTATTTGTAGTCACTTTCTCAGTTTTTCCATACATAACTTGCAGTTGCTTTTAAAGAAAGATTTACTTATTTATTTGAAAGGCAGAGAGAGAGAGAGCAAGGAGGAAAGAGAGAGAAAAAGAAAGAGAAAGAGAGAGAGAGAGAGAGAGAGAGAGAGAGAGCTAGAGAGAGAGCACTTCCATCTACTGGTCTACTTCCCAAATTGCTACAACCATCAAGTGTGGAACGAGCCATAGCCAGGAGCCAAGAATTCCATCCTGGTCTCCCACTTGGGTGGCAGGGGTTCAAGAACTTAGGCCGTCTTCTGCTGCCTTCCCAGATACATAAGCAGGAAGCTGGACTGGAAGCAGAGTAGCTTGGACTCAAATCTGTCTCTGGAAAGTCCCCAAACATGTACATTCTGATGGCACTGCATCTTGTCCCTTTAGTCACCTGACCTCATGCCTCTGTGAACTGCTCTCATGGCAATCTCAGAACACAGAATGAGGACATGTTCTCAAGGGAGAGGCCCAGCTGCAGCCTCCCCTGTTGGCACCTGAGTGTCTGAGTCCTCCATGGGTTATTGAAAGTATGAACTTTCCTTTGTGGTAAGCATCTTTGGGAAGAGTGGCCAGCTCCCCACTGAGAGCCAGTGAGCTGTTTCAGGGTGATACTCATGTATTTGGGAGTTGTAGATTTATTTGTGGCTATGTTATTCTACAATATGTGTGTATGTAGCTTTATATGTATACCTTTCTAGAAATTACAATAGTAATGAATTCTTTCCTCCTAGGAGTTGGAGCATTCTGTACCCAAGAATACACCTACACAGGTAAAGGATCCATTTCCTATCTGTAGACTCTTTCAAGTATTTTTTTTTGACAGGCAGAGTGGACAGTGAGAGAGAGAGAGAGAGAGACAGAGAAAGGTCTTCCTTTGCCATTAGTTCACCCTCCAATGGCTGCCGTGGCCAGTGAACTGTGCTGATCCGATGACAGGAGCCAGGTACTTATCCTGGTCTCCCATGGGGTGCAGGGCCCAAGCACTTGGGCCATCCTCCACTGCACTCCCTGGCCACAGCAGAGAGCTGGCCTGGAAGAGGGGTAACTGGGACAGAATCCGGCGCCCCGACTGGAACTAGAACCTGGTGTGCCGGTGCTGCAAGGCGGAGGATTAGCCTAGTGAGCCACGGCGCCGGCCTTCAAGTGTTTTTGTAAAAGGAAAGATGTGGGTCCAGAGTGTCTCCCACAAGTGAGAGAGGCCTAGGGTATGTGGATCCTAAATGTTTCCAAGTCAGTGAGCTGGCCCTTTGCTTGCCAGGTTCACTTTCCAGCTCAAGGGAGTGTGGGCCAGACTCGGTGGTCTAATAATGCTTGGTAATACCAGTCTGGAGCTGTTCCTGGGCCCTACGAAGTCCCCTAATTCCCATCTTGCTGCCTTTCCTTCATGGCTATCCTCAGTCTGGCACCATAGCACCTTAAGTCTGTGAGTGCTGCCTCCAGGGTAGTTTTAGGAAATAGAGTGAGACGTTCTCAGGGGAAAGGCCCAGGTACGGCTGTCACTCGTGGATCTCAGGTCCCCTTGGGTATTCAGAATATGTGCTTTGTTTCTCTGGAAAGAGTGGCCAGCTCCACACTGAGAGTGAAGTCCCTGCTGTCGGGGTGGTTCAGTGACATGGCCGTGCAGATTGGTGTCAGACAAGGGACCCTGGACTTGGCAGCAGAAGGACTCCATGGGTATTTTTGCCTCCCAGCTATCCAGAGAGGGGGAGGAGATCTCACTGTCATGAGGACAAAAAAGATTATCTGTATGTCAAATTGTGTGTTTCCCTGCCTGATGTGTGTTGTTTGTTTCCATATGTATACTTTCAGTTTATAGATGCATATATTTAGGAATCATAGATTTTTCTAGCTATATTACTTTTTCTGACATAGAGTGATGATAGTGATGAATCCATATTCCTAGGATGTTGAAGGTTCTCAGCTACAAGGATGTAGCCAGATGGGTCCTGGAAAATTTTTCTGTAATTTTAAACAAGTGTGAGTAGTTACACAAACACACAGAGAAACACACACACATACATCTTTAGAGGTTCATTCAGTGTTTATGAACATTTACATAGTTGTGTAGCCAAAGATTTTTTGGAAGTTGGTTGTTTCCCTTTGGACATCATACAGGGCTCATTCTCTCACCAACAAACCAAGAGATGTCTGGAAACTTGCTGCTTGAGGTGGGACAGGACGTGGGCTTTCCAAGGCCTTAGGTCCTACTTTGTCCTGGGTTGTACATGAGCAATCCCCATTCCCACTTACCTCTAGCAGTTGGCTAAACCTCTTTGCCCAAGAGAGTTGGGCCCTAAGTTAGAAACACTCCTTATATATCTTAATGGGTTAGCAGGACTGAAAGTCGCCCTCTGACCTGGTGAGCTGGATCTCTTTTATGTCTTGTTGTTCAGAAGGCTGGTAAACCTGCTGTGGGCCCAGAATGCCCCTCCAAGACAAGCGGCTTACAGCATGTAGGTTCCGTGTGTTTCCCAGAAAGCTAGTGTGGTGGCCCTCCAGCTAGCCTGGTCCATATCTCTAGGACAAGTTCATTTTGGCTGAGTCTGGCTCCCAGAGTGTGTAATCTTCAGGGATGGTGGCCAGAGCTGACTCTGGGGAGTGTGCAGATCCACATTCTGGTGGCACCATGGCATAGCTGACCCTGCAGCCAGGTGTCATCTTCCTGGTACCTGCCTATCCTGCCTAAAAGGAAACCTCAAAACCCAGAGGAAGGGCCAGCATTATGGCACAGTGGGTTCAGCCACCACCTACGATGCCAGCATCCCATATGGGATTCAAGCTGTGTCTTATCTGCTCTGCTTGCTATCCAACCCTCTGCTAATGCAGCTGGGAAAGAAATAGAAGGTGGTCCAATTCCTTGGGTCCCTGCACCCATGTGGGAGACCCAGATGGAGTTCTAGACTCCTGGCTTTGGTCTGGCCTAGCCCTGGCTTTTGTGGCCATCTGGGGAGTGAACCAGTGGATGGAACATCTCTCTGTTTCTCCCTCCCTCTCTGTAACTGTGCCTTTGAAACACAAAATAATCATTTTTTTTTGGTGTTTAAACCCAAACATTATTGCTTTTGTGCATATCAGCATTGAAGGGGTGACGGAAAACACTTCTTTTCAAAAGGTCATAAACCCAGTGTGCATATATAATTTAACTATAATTAGAGCACAAATAAAAGGAACACAAGGGATTTATAACTCTGCTCCTCTTGCTCTTCAAAGTGAGCTTTGCTTTGAATTGCCATCGTGTTTCTGTGTGAATTAGACAGATGCACAATTTTATATTCCTTCCAAATAAAACAATCCAACCATATAAATAATCCTTCTTTATCAGCCTTTTACGAAAGTAGGTTGAGGGCCCCAATGGCTTGGGCAAATCCCTGTAGCTCTTGTGTTTTTTTTTTAAGATTCATTCATTTATTTGAGTCGGAATTACACAGAAAGAGAAGGAGAGGCAGAGAGATAGAGAGAGGTCTTCCATCCGATGGTTCACTCCCCAGATGCCGCAATGGCCAGGGCTCCAAAGTCCGAAGCCAGGAGCCAGGAGCTTCTATTGGGTCTCCCACACGGGTGCTGGGGCCCAAGCACTTGAGGCATCTTCTACTTTCCCAGGCCATAGCAGAGAGCTGGATCGGAAGTGGGGCAGCTGGGACTTGAACCAGTGCCCATATGGGATGCCAGCACTGCAGATGGTGGCTTTACCTGCTGTGCCACAGCGCCGGCCCCATCTCTTTGTTCTGTGCTAGCCTCTGTAATGTCAGGATAAGTTGGGTGCCCACAGGGCTGCAAAGGTGAGTGCAGTGGGATGTTCTCCTGGAGTGAAAAGGAGCCTCAAAATGTGACTCTCTCACCCCCTTCCTAATCATCCTGAGCTGGAGGAGGTCAGGGATGGCCCTGTGTCTCCCCATGGCAGAGAGTCTCCCTGTTGACTTTGGGGATGGGCAGGCAGGGATGTGGGCTCTGGAGGGAGATGTTCAGCAGCTCTGGCGGCTCTCCCCAGAAACACACGACCAGCAGCTCCCTCTGATGACGTTCGTGTGCCAGTCCTCCCCTTCTGATGAAAGCAGCCACTGGGGGCTCAGCCTGGGAGCCCTAGGGGCTGCCATGGAATGGGGATGTGTCCCTGGGACCACCTCAGGGCACATCCTTTA
This sequence comes from Oryctolagus cuniculus, assembly GCF_051225735.1. Lineage (NCBI taxonomy): Eukaryota > Metazoa > Chordata > Mammalia > Lagomorpha > Leporidae > Oryctolagus > Oryctolagus cuniculus. The sequence continues at coordinate 60,914,293 of NC_142883.1, forward strand.
CTTGCCTGTGTAGATCCTGAACATCCATTAGTGTCTACTTGATGGATCAAGGCTGATGGCAGCCTCTCCACTTCTGGGCTCCATTTTGTTGGCTTCCCTGAGGTATCACAAAGAATGTGAAGCAGTGAAGTCCGTGTGCACTTATTTCTCTGCCCCCCATCTTCCTGCTCCAAACTCACATTTCCTGTTCTTCTTGGTCAAGGTCCTCCATGTCCAGAAGACTTTGGGGATAGTTCACGTCCAGGGAACATGTGGACACCTGGAAAGAAGAAACAGTGTGAGTTTCCTGAACCAGGCATTAAGGAAAAGCCCTTTCTTAGGGGACATGGAGGCCAGAGTCAGACTTCCCTGGAGTCCTCCCTCCATGGACCCTGGGACCCTGCCTGCCTGTCCCCAGCCCAGCTCCCTGTGTGGGCAGTCGGGTTCCTCAGCAGTGTTTCATAGTGCAGTGTGGGGGTGAGGAATAAGGGCAAGGCTGATGAAGGGAGAGGGGAGGGCTGCAGAGAGACTGGATCAGCATCCACAGTGCAAGGACATCCACTGCCTGGATGCCACCAGGTCCTGCAGGATGCGAATCATCCACTGTGGTGAGGTGGGAATGTGGGAGAAGCAGGACCAGGGGCTTGTGAGCAAGAAAGCGAGAGAATCAGAAAAAAATGAAAGAGGAATCACTCACCCCCCGATTGCCACACCCAGTGGAAAGTTCAGGTGCTGCCCCATAGCCTTCCATGTGCACCAGAGCAGGGGTGTTGAGGTTGCCAGAGAGAAGGAAAGGGGAGAGTTAGACTTGAGGTGAGGACTCGGATCCCTGCTGCTGGTTGGATGATGTGGGCCAGCCTTGGGAGCCCATGTCTATATCCCTATCCCAGGCCTGGATGTCTTCACCTCTGCAATGAGCAAGTGGATCTCTGAACGTTCACCTCTTCTTCCTGCCCTCAGCTCCCATGACTGTGGCCAGGAAAGGACCCCCGTGTCATCTTGTTACTCCATAGGGAGCCATGTCCATGACATGATCTCTGTAACACACTGTTTTCCACCCTTCATCTTTCCCTTCCTCTATTCTCTCTCCTAATTATTGCCAGTCTCCTTTGCATTCGTCAGCCTGCACGAATCAAATTGCCATCGGCTATGAGAGCTTTGTAGGTAAAATGGCACTGTGGTCATGCCAGCGTCCCCCCAGAGCACTGGTTAGTGTTCTGAATGCCCCACTTCTGATCCAGCTCCCTCTTAACGGGCCTGGGAATGCACCAGAAGATGGCCCAAGTGCTTGTCCCCTTGCCACCTATGTGGGAGAAGTGGATGGAGTTTCAGGCTCCTGACTGGCCTGGCACAGCTCAGGTATTGGGGCCATTTGTGAAGTAAACCTAAGGATGGGAGAGCCCTTCCTCTTGTTTCTCCTTCTCTTTCTAATACTGTGGGGCTTTTTAAATATTTATTTATTTATTTGAAATGAGGAGTTACAGAGAGAGAGAGGGAGAGACACAGAGATCGTCCATGTGCTGGTTCACCCCTCAGATAGCCGCAATGGCTGGGACTGTGCCAGATGTCAGGGGTCAGAAGCTTCTTCTGAGCTCCCATGTGGGTGTAGGGCCCAGGGACTTGGACCATCTTCTGCTGTTTCCGAGGTGCATTAGCAGGGGGCTGGATTGGCAGTGGAGCAGCCAGCACTCAACCCAGCTGCCATATGGGATGCTGGTACTGCAAGCTGCCACTTAACCTGCTTCACCATTCGCCAACCCTGTCACTGTGCCTTTTTAAGAAATAAATAAATGAATGAATACTGCTACCCACAACAGTAAGTCTATAGATCCCTTCCTAAGAGGGGAGCAAGTGTAACAGGCCTGGCTCCTGCTGGCTCCTGGGAAAGCTGATGAGGAACAACTGCAGGTGTTGAATCGCTGTTCTGTGTCTGAGGAAACCTCAGGGAGTGTGAAAATATTTATTTCTCACAATAACCCCTGTGTTCCCTGACCCATATGAAAAGATGACCCCAAGAGGAGAAGAAATTTAACTTGTTCAAATTCTGGTAGTCTGCCAAGGAGGCAATAAATGAGACTTGCCAGTGATTTCACTGCAGGCCTGAGGGCACGGAACGTGCCTGGCCTGAGTGGAGGGGGGAACAGGGCAGCACTGACTAGAGCAGCGTGTCTGAGGGGACCAGTGACCCCCGGCCCTGCTGCTCAGAGGCCCTCCACAGAGCCCAGCACATTCCAGAAGATGAGGTCAGCAGGACCATGAGGGCCAGTGTGTGCGTCCAGCCCAGAACCCCCTCTGGGAAGCCTGCACAACCATGCTGCATCTCCAGTGGCAGCTGGATGACAGCCCATCATGCAGCCTACTCCAGACACTTGACTTGGGCGAGATGTGGAAGCTGAGATGAACTCAGGGTTATGCCCTCTCCTCACAACTGGAAGTCAGTCAGCCCAAAGGAAGTATTTAACTCACCCAGCCTGGGCAGGCCTTGTAAACTGGAGTAGACAATGAGGACAGAGCATGAAGGTGCTGATCCACGGACTGGCCATGCAGAGGGAAGGGTCCACTAGTCACTGTCGGCTGGCACTTGCTACAAGGACTCTGTAGGTTCCAGCCGGTGCCTGTGAGAGAGGGCGCCCACTGCATCCCCTGTCCTTGATGCAGCAAGGAGCCCTTCCTCAGAAGCAATGCAGCACCTTGGTCTTGGACCTGCCAGCCTCCAACAGGAAGAAAGAATTTCTGTTCCTTGTGAATGACTGAGTGTCAAGGGTTTTGTTGCTGCGCACAAATGGACTGACAATGGTCAGTGCCAAAGTCAAATACAAATCTCCTGCGCTAAGTTCCTAGTCAGTGCTGTCCCTCATGACACAGTGGATTTCAGCTTTGCCTTGGCAAAGCCAAGGATGGTGGGTATTAGAGAAAATTACATTTTTCATTCCAAAGGAAGAAAACTCAGTTCTCCTCATGCCCATGGAAATAAAACCTGTTGCTACTGTGCCAATCCCATAGAAGAACAAAGCAGACTTCTATGTACACTGCCTCTCTTTCCTCCTGACTTCATGTGTCCTCTCAGGAGTCCTAAGAGGCAGGTGTACTCCCATTGTTCCCTCTTAATGACCCCCGGTCCTTATGGGTGTTGCTCCGTACCTGAAGAGACTTCAGCTTCACTGTAGGACTTGGAAATGCTCTGTGAGGCCCAATCTTCAGAGACACAAAGACAGACAATAAGTGTTCACAGAGGTGTCTCACCCATTCCTCCCCTCACCCCTGTGCACATCCTGGATCACACAGCATGACCCTGCTCCGCCTCGGTGCTCTCAGCCCCTTCCTGGGCTCTGTGGCCCTGCCCCTCAGCCAGACATTGACCACAGCTTCAAGTGTTCCAGTGAGGGAGAGGAGCTGACGGCTCCTCCTCTCAATGTCTCACTTTCCCCACGCCTGAATGACAGTGGCTCCAGCCTCCATCTGAAAACCCCCCAGATCCCACTGTGCTGTGCATGCTCTGAGCTTTATGACTGCATCCCCAGTTCCCTTCCACAGCAAGGAGCTGGCATCAGGTGACCATGCATGATAAAGTCCCCAGGGTAGTCCCCCCTATGTCACCATCTGGACTATTCCTGCTACAGGGAGTGATTCCAGAGTACGTACCATTTGTCATTCCTACTGTGGTCACCTGTAATTAGAAGACAACACTGTAAGGAACAGATCGAGTTGTGTGCCGTGACCGCGGGTCTTTCATTCACTTGGTGCCATTGAAACCAGATGGGGAAGAGCAGTCCCATGGAGGGAACCCCAGGACAAGAACAGAGAGATCCTAGTTCATGCCAGCAGACACGAGCTCTTCACACATGTCTGTTCGGTGCACTTTGGTTGGCAGTATTACAGAATTCGCAAAGGAAGGGATATGGTGCTGAGGAAAATCTTGCTATGTCCAGTGCCAACTGGTGCTGCCATTTTGCTCGTTGTGTCCTGAGTCAGCCCTCAGTAGATACAGACTCTACTGCAGTTGCTCCCATAAAGCACAGGGTGTGTGATTGACCCTACCTGTGTTTGGATTTTTCTTTCTGTTTTATTAAGAAAGCAGCCAAGGAAGGAGCGTTTCTGTTTTAGAGAAAGGTGGGGCACCTCACCTCAGTGTGTGGAGATTCTTTATCCGCTGTGTCAGCAGGAAGCTCCGCCTCTGCATCCTCCTTGGGCACTAGGAGGAAATAGGGTAACTGTCAGTACAGGTAGAGCTGCCCCTCAGTGACCCGAGGAACACTGATGGACATGGGCGTGGGGCGAGGGTTAAGGCAGAGCAGACGAGCAGGAAAGAAATGAGAAGCAGAGCCTTTGGCTTTCTAGCAAGAGGCAGCTTCATCCAGGTGAAGCAGTCCACTGAAATCGGGTCAGTACCACCGTGATTGCAGTATTTCAGGAAAAATCCTAGGACGCTTCCTGTCTGTTGAGAACCGGACCTAAACTCCCACTGCTGTCTTGGTGTCTCTAAAGGTCATTTCTTCTCCTGGCACTTACTGTATTTGAATATATCACCTCTCCTATCAGCTTCTGAACACGCTAAAAAGCAACCTTTATTGGGAGTAGGGACTCCATTGTATGAAAACATCCCATTATATTCAGGTATTCCACAGTCCCGCATTATCAAAGCAATTAAATAAGATTTAAAACACTGAAATCCAAATGTATTCCTAATGTATTTAATGGGTCTTGTGACCTCTTTGTCTTTCTTTTCTATATGATATGTTTATGTCCATTGAACGGGCGGCCCAGGCCTGCTATCTAAAGCAACAGTGGGATAGTTGATGAAAGAAGTCAGCATGTGGTGGGCAGTGGTGTCTCTCAAAGACTGCACAGGAGATTTGAGACAAGGGTGATGGACACAAGGCTCACAACATCATTGTAGTTTCAGTCCTTATTTTGCGCTGTACGCTCAGGGAGAATTCTACTGCTGGGTTTGAGCATTTAATTCCACAGCTTGTGTTGATCATCTGTTAAATTCAATAACATTTCTCCCTTATCTTTCTCTGCTTTGGCCAGCTGCTGAGAAAGGGCCTTGGCCTTGCCATTGGTTTACCTTCACTGCGAGAATCTGTGAGTTGACCAGAATTTTTGTTTATGTTTCACATTCATGATGATGTAGAAGCCTGCAGTTCAGTGTACCCATTGCTTCTTGGGTTATTTGACCTTGGAGCTCAGCTTGTAATCATGTATAACATCTTGGATCTCTATAGTTATGATAACTCTTGGGGCATATGTAAGTCCTGGACTCCCTTTCATGGTGTTGATAGTTATCTCATGACTGAGTGCTGACTACAGCTCAGTAGCCAGGAGGTCAGGGTTCATACTTGCTTTTCTCATTGGGACGTGAATGTCTTGGGCCACTTCTTTATGTATTATGTCATGTAAGGAGTGGAATGGAACCTACCCTTCAGACACATGTGGGGAGACGGCTGAACGATTCACTTACATAAAGTGCAGAGGGAGATCAGATATTTTTGAGAACCAAGACTTGAGTTGTGCACGTTGAAAAACATGTTCTGGGGAAATGCACACACACACACACACACACAAATGCTTTCAAACACATTCATGACCACTCATATAGATCTCACAACACTGATGCACACAAACCTAACACCATCTACATGGCAAAGCTATTTCCAGGGCCTGCCATACGTAGCCATAGATGTCCCTGGCCCATCAGTTTCTTTCTCCACACCCCCAGTCCTTTTTCCACCAAGAAACTGGAATCAGGTTGGATCACCAGAAGAAAGCAGGCAGGAAGTTCCCTCTCCCATCCCTTCGATCGTTCCTCAGCAGTAGAGGGATTCTAGAATATGTAGGGTTTTCACTTGCTCTTGAGGTCATCTGCAATCAGAGAAAGGAAGTCACTGTGGGACAGCCGTGTTTGCACAAGTCTTTCCTCTTGCTGACCTTGGGAAGCCTGAAGGGACATAGTGTGTGAGGCAACTGCCCTCAAATAAAGCACAGATGGCACTTGTGTGCCTGCAAGATACAAGCTTTCCACATGTCCATTTAGGTTGGCAATTCTTTTTTTTTTTTTTTTTTTGACAGGCAGAGTGGACAGTGAGAGAGAGAGACAGAGAAAGGTCTTCCTTTGCCGTTGGTTCACCCTCCAATGGCCGCTGCGGCCGGTGTGCCGTGCTGATCCAATGGCAGGAACCAGGTCTTATCCTGGTCTCTCATGGGGTGCAGGGCCCAAGCACTTGGGCCATCCTCCACTGCACTCCCTGGCCACAGCAGAGAGCTGGCCTGGAAGAGGGGCAACCAGGACAGAATCCGGCGCTCCGAAAGGGACTAGAACCCAGTGTGCCGGTGCCGCAGATGCAGGATTAGCCTATTGAGCCGTGGCACCGGCCTAGGTTGGCAATTCTAACATTGATTTGTAAGAACAAAAAGCTGGGGGCTGGCATTGTAGGGCAGTGGGTTAAGCCACCCCATTTGATGCTAGCATCTTGTGTCAGCATACCCGGCTGATTTTCCTATTAATGTGCCTGGGAAGGCACTGGAAGATGGCCCACGTACTTAAGTCCCTGCTACCCACATGGGAGACCCAGGTGAATTTCCTGGCTTCTGGCTTCATCCTGGCCTGGCCCTGCCTATAATGGCCATGTGCGAAGTGAACCAAAGGATTTAAGATCTCTCTCTCTCTGTCTTTCCCTCTTGCTTTCTGTTACTTTGCCTTTCAAGTAAACACTTGAGGGGCTTCATCATCTGCCCAAAGTAGATGCTTCACTCGCAGGACCTTTGAGTCACTGGAGACTGAATCCATTCAGCTGAGTTCATATTTGAGAAGGTGTAGTTACACCTGCGGGTGTTCTTTGAAGATGAAAAGGCAGGACCAAGATGGGAGACAGCCAGGAGATGGTGGGGGAAGAAATTCAAGCACTGCTGTAGCTATCCAGAAAGCCCTGGGTTCCAGGAAACCAGAGGAAGCTGGGAACGGGCAAGGAAAGGTTGTCCCTGGTGGATTTCTGAGGGAGTCTGCCTTGCCTACACCTGGGTTTCTGACACCCAACCCTCAGACGTGAGACAGCATTTCCTGATTTTCAAACCAACCAACCAACCTGGTCCTTAGTTATGGCCACCCTAAAAACCAGTACAGACACCTTCAATCAATGAGACTTGATTTGCATTTAGAGCAATTTCCACAGTAAGAGAACTACATTCTGTGGTTCACATGAAGAAGTTTCCGAGGTAGACCAAAGTGTGAGCCCTATCACACACTGTACTTATTTAAATATTGCATGTCATACAGAATATGCTACTAAGTCATTAAGGGATTGCACTAGAATTCAGTAAAGGAAGATTGCTTGGAAAATTCCCCAGCAAGTATGGAAGCCAAATAACATACTGTCCAAAACAAATGGATCCCTAGTAGACTCTGTGGTAAATTTAAATTATTGTGAACAAAACAAAATGCAGAAATCAATGTAATAGAAAATAGGAACTCAACAGCAAAAACCAAAAAGTCAAAAATCGTTTCTTTGAAAAGCTCAGTAAGATTGTGAAACCTCTCCCAATCCAAGCTCAAAAAAGAGGTAACAGTGTACTGCTACATCCTTACCATGGATGGTGTGGACAGTAAATGGAAAATAAAGGAGTGCTTTGCATACTGTGTGCTCACAAAGCAGACAGATACCATGAAACAGACTGATTCCTTTAGAGTCAGAAACCACTTCTGCTAGCCAAGCTGAGATCTAACCAAGCTGAAGAGGCCTTTGTAACTAGGAAAGACATGAACGCATAAGTTTGCAACAAAAGGTATCAGGCCTAGATGGATCCATTGGCCAATTCCAGCCAATTCTTACCAAGAAAAACATTGTCCCCAAACAAGCAAGGGGGAAGCTGTATATACCTGGGAAAGTTGCACAGACCCTCACACCTCATCCCCACCCCCACCCCTGTGCCTAAGCTCCCTGTGTGAGATGTGGAAATATTGATATGTTCTGTTCGTGGTTTTGAGCTCCAGGGATTAAAAACAAGTGAAAACTTTCCAAGTTGTCGCTTCACTATTGAATTTGTTCAGTCTTCAAATGCCTGGAAGAATAAGTGAGTCATGTGGGGGTGACTGAATACAGGGAGGATTCTAGGATGACTACCGAAGAGGGGAGAGTGAAAGTCACTCTTCCTCCTTCCATGGGTAGAAAGCTTTCTACCTCCTGGAGAATCTCTGTGATTGCCCAAGGATTAGCTCTGAGTTATGGCAGATTAGCAGTTGTTCCGTGTGATTTGTAGTTGAGCAAGTTGAAGTTTACAGATTGACCGTTGCTTGTCCAGAGCCCCAAAACTGACAAGTGATGGATCAGGGGCAGGATCACTGTTGTGTCCCTAGTGGACAGAGAACCCTGAACACCCGAGATGTCTTCTTCCTGCCCCCAAGAACCCTGGACTAGGAGCTCCTCTACTCTCTCAAAGCCTCCAGGACCAGGGTTTCCTAGGGAACACCCATGTTCTGGAAGAAGTGTCAGAGACAAGAGAAATTGTGAGCCAGATGTCTCCTCTGGGTTTCTAATCCTGACCTAAAGTGGGACACTTCCCTCCAGGACTTTCTCTCTGAGGGTCTGGAGAAGCCCATATTGAGCCCTTCGTGGTCTGGCATCTTCACACTGTCCCCTGTCTCCCAGCCTTCCCCATAATCAGATGACCACCCCATGGCCCAGTGGTCAGGGCATCCCCCAGCAAGTGCCATGTTAGGGTGAGCCATGAATTCTCTTCCTTGCCATGGCCTTGCCCACATGCACACTTAACAGAAATTCACCTGAAATGGTGCCATGTGGGCGGGGCCTCAGGGACCTTCCTTTCTGTGATTCCCTGTGGTTTGCCTGTGGTTTGTCCTCTCCAACAGGTTGACATTGACACCCATCACTGTGGTGGTGTAGGATGGGGCTTTCAGCAGTGATTAGAGTTGAAGGGGATTCCTGTGGTTGTCTCAGGACTGAACTGGTCAGGACCTGGGTGGGTCATCAGGAAGCAAGCTCAGCCCCTCCCACTGTCTCTCTTCTGCATGGTCCTGCTCTTCCACTTGTGCACCATGGTAGGATACAACCTGGAACGCTTACCAGATATGAGCACCTGATCTCCAGACTCCCACCATTGACAACCCTGAGCTCAAGGATCTTCTTTCCTTTATAATTTACCCTGTGTCTGGTGTGGTTTAATTTCTCAGAACACTAGGAATTCCTGCTCAGAAAGTAGCTGAGCAGCCTCAAATTTCTGTCTGAGAAAGGGCAGTGTCTGTGTCAGCTCTGGTGTGCCCATGACCTTCCTCACCAAAACTCAGTCCTTAGGAAGCCCTCACCTCTCTCTAGAGCCTGCAGGGACAGAAGACACATTCCCTCTCCTGTCAGAGAGGTCAACCCATTGTCAAACCTTCTGCATTCAACCCCATTTCTCCCTGCAGACCACCAAGTACGTCCCCTCTCTTCTGTCTTCAGATGTCCATCTCGTTGACCCAGCCACACTGTCCCTCCTCCCCACTTCCCTGATAGTCCCCAAACAGCAGGGTTCATGTGTTCACCCACCCCGTGGAAATCCCAGCCTGACATCCCAGTTTCTTTTCTCATGTGAAAAAATATCTCTGGATTACCACTGTTCTTATAGTCTTGGTCTCAGATGGTGACCTCTGAAGAGATGGGCATGAAAGTTCCCTCTTGAGTGATGTCTGTTTTGTGTTTGGTCTCAATTTCTCCTGACCTGACGAAAGTAGTGTGGTTTCTTCCCTCTCATCTATTCTCTCAAATAGCTGTGAGCAAACTTGACATTAGGAATAATGTGTATTTTAAAATATAGGAAATATTTACAACAGCAAATAAATAGAAGCCCTGAAAGTAGAAAGTGAGTAATACTAACCTCCAGATTTATAGATCTGTAGACAGGTTGGAGTAGGGGAAGTGAAAGTCCCTGAGGAAAGTGTGTCATGCAGCACGTGCTGGCCCCCTGGAAGAAACAGCCCCGTGGAGGTCTCTGTGACTTACCTGCTGAGCAGCAGTTGTGATTCCCCATCTCGGACCACTCTGGCCGTGAAGATGTGGACGGCACTACTGCGTTCAACTGTGAGCCTCTCAGCTCACAGAGTGACAGTTGGAACGGAAGGCTGATGTCACTCAGCACATTACCGTGGTGACAGGACACCATATAGTTTTCAGAGTGAGGCCATGCCCCACTGTACGTGATGCTGGGCTGCTGTCTACACAGCTATACTTTTCTATGTCCAAGTGTGTCATTGGACAGTCCCAAAATTTGTTTCTAAACCTGAATCCAAGACCCACACACTGCCATTCTCTGCTTGTGACAGTAAGTTGAATGAATAAAAAGGACCTGTTTTCAATCATGGCATTTTCAGCGTGAGGCTGGCATAGCAAACATGTTGAGAGTAGAAGGGGTTCATTCCATGCTTGATTTGAGATCCCATTATTATCCCGTGACATATCTAGATCAAGCAGTTTATATTTGTTCTAAATTAAATTAAAAATTGATTTATTAGGAATTTCACTTTAAAATCTCCCTCACTCTTAATCAAATTCTTCATATGATCATTGCTTTAACAAAATACCTGGGGTTGCATAAATTGTAAAAAAGAAAAAAAGGAAAAAGGCTTCATGAGAGCAGGCATTTGGGCAGCAGTTAAGGTGTCCCTTGGTTTGCCCACATTCCATATCAGGGCCTAAGTAAAGTCTGGGTCCAACCCTGAGACCACCTTGCTGCTACTGTGCAGCCTGGGAGGCAGACAATGGCTGCTTGAGTAGCTGGATTCCTGCCACCCACACGGGAGACCTGCATTCACTTCCCAACTTGTGACTTTGGTGTTGTATATTCATCTTCATTTGTTGGGATAATACTTTTAATTTCTGACAGGCTCTGGTGTTGAATTTTTAAATAAAAATAAGTATTGCTGGGATGGCTCTGTGTCACAGTGGGTAAAGCCACCACCTTGCAGTGCTGGCATCTGGTATGGGCACTGGTTCAAGTCCTGGCTTCTCCACTTCTGATCCAGCTCTCTGCCGTGGCCTGGGAAAGCAGTGGAAAATGGTCCAAGTCCTGCATGGGACTCAGAAGAGGCTCCTGGCTCCTGTTCAGATCAGCTCAGCGCTGGCCGTTGTGGCCATTTTGCGAGTGAAACAGGATGGAAGACCTCTCTGTAACTTTGCTTTTCAAATAAATAAGTAAATCTTAAAAAAAAAAAAAAACAAAAAAATAACAAATTGCTGCTTGGTCTCAAGGTGTTTGTGAATACTCCACACACCCTTGTATTGTGAATTGCCAGTTGAATGTGCATTTTGATCTGGGAACATGCTCTGTAGGATTTATGATAGTTAATATTGCACAGATTGTTGCTTGGACACTGAATGTGTTAAGTGCACCAGTGTTTGGCATGGTGCTGTTGAGGAATGCACTATTCTAGACGTATTTCTTAGATGCAGGTGATTGATGATGCTTCAGTTCAACCCTGAACTCACAGGCGCCCTGGGTTGATTGGGCACGAGGCTGTAACCAGCTCCTGGCTTGTGCATTGTCAATTGACATCCCCAGACCTTCCAGGAGTTGGACTATTCCTCTTTGCCCAACAGTGGAGGTTCTGGACTGGACCCAGTGCTTATGCACCCACCTGGCTATTAGGCCCACGCTCTGCCTTGGATCTAGTGAGGTGAGTCTCATGTGTTGTGTTGCCCAGAATGGTGGTACAACCACACTTGAATCCTGTCGCTATGCAGATAAAGGAACAATTTTCCTGGTTTTTTAGACAGCTTTTTGTCCAGTTATGTACTTGTCTTTATCTAATTGTTTGTAAGAGGACATGGCCAAGTATTTTCCAAGAGGGTTATTTTTGTTATAGACAACAGAAAGGTCTCAGCTTCTCAATGATGAACGAAGAGACACCTGGAAACCTTGCTGGGCTAAGATCAGAGGTGACCTGGGCTGATACAGGCCGTTGTTCTTACCTAGGACTTTGGGGAGGCCTGTGGCATGTGGCTTAGGAGTATAACTAAAAGAGGTAGTCAGTTGGTCTTTTAAGTAACCTGTTCCCTGCCTTTAGGACAAAATAATTTTGGCCTGCCTCGGCTCTCTTTTAAGTCCTGTGGCCTTAGCCTGGCTATATGAATTCCCCATCATCCGCACTGTTGTCCTACCTGGCATGGCTCTCCTGTAGCCTGGTTTCATGTTACCGCATGCTTTTATGTACTGCCTGCCTCCAGAGGAACCTGACAGTGCATAGTAATGGAAAGTTCTCAGGGGATAGCCCCAGCTCCAGCCCCTCCTCTGCTCTCAAGTTGGAGCCTTGGTGGTTTATTGAAGAGATTTATTGAAGAGATGGTTGCATACCCTTGGGAAGAGAGGCAGTATCACCACTTGGAGTGAGGTCCTTTTAGTCAGGGATGGTTCAATGGCATGGGAATGTGTCTAGTGAGTGGTGTCTGCCTTAGTAATCTGGGGCTGGCAATGAAGGGACTCTCTGGGTGTTTATGCCCCATGCGCTTGCCTTTAGGGGAGTAGAGGTCCCAATGGTCCTTGACCTGGGAGATGGATTTTGTGTGTTTCCATGGATTATGTGTATATTGGAGGGTCTCCCTGGGTGTTTATGACCTCAAATTTGCCAGTAGGAGTACAGAGGGACCAGTGATCCCTGGAGAAATGGACTGTGTGTGTGTATGTGTGTGTGTCTGTGTGTGTGTGTAGACAAGGCATGTTTCTAAGTATTTGGTGAATATTTATTCATATATTTAATACTTTCTTGATAGCAACTAATGATTTTGGGAGCCATGTATTTATTTCTGTATTACTTATTTGTTTTGGTAACTTTTTGTTCCAGAACATTTTTTAATCTACAAAAGAAAATTTGTGAAGTAGTACAAAGAGTTTATGTATACCCAATACCCGGATTTCTCTTTTATTAACATCTCATATTAGCATTGTATGTTTTTGCAATTAATGAACCACATCCAGCTTCCCCTATTTGTTTTCCAAATTCCTTCTATCCTCCCCACCCCTCCCAGTGTTTAGTAATCAACATTCTGTGTTCACATTGAATTTTATTTTGCTTCCACAGATGAGGGAGAACATATGATATTTGTCTTTCTGGCTTATTTCACTCAGCGTGATGTCTTCCATTTGCATCTATTTTGCTAAAAATGATAAGATCCCATTCTTTTAATGGCTGGATAGTGTTCCATTGTGTGTATATACCACTTCTTTTATATCCACTCACTTTTGGGGTCCTATCCAAGAAAACATAGCCTACTTCAACATCTTGAAGTACTTGCCCTTGGTTTTCTAGTAGCTATTTTATAATTTCATGTCTAACATTTAGATCTTTGATCCTTCTTGAGTTGATTTATGTATTTTGAGAGATAGGATTCCAATTTTTTAAAAGATTTATTTATTTATTTTAAAGGTGGAGTTACAGAAAGGCAGAAGCAGAGACAGAGGCAGAAAGAGAGAGAGAGAGAGAGAGAGAGAGAGAGAGAGAGAGGTCTTCCATCCACGGGTTCATTCCCCAGATTGCTGCAATGGCCAGAGCTGTGTCGATCTGAAGCTAAGAGCCAGGAGCTTCCTCCAAGTCTTCCCACATGGGTGCAGGGGCCCAAGGACTTGAGCCATCTTCTACTGCTTTTCCAGGCCATAGCAGAGAGCTGGTTCAGAAGTGGAGCATCCAGGACTTGAAGCAGTGCCCATATGGAATGTTGGCAGTGCCGGCGACAGCTTTACCCTCTACGCCACAGCGCTGGCCCCAGGACTCTAATTTCATTCTTCTATGTATATACCAAGTTTTGCCAGCACCATTATTGAAAAGGCTGTCCTTTCCCCATATTCTTGGTGCCTTTGTCAAAGATCAGTGGGCTGTTTTCACATGTCTTAATTTCTGAGTTCTCTATTGCACTTCATTGATCTGTGTGTTGGCTATTGTGCCAGTTCTGTGGTGTTTTAGGTCCTGCACCTTTGCAGTTTGCTTTGAAATCAGCTATTGGGACACCATCAGCTTTTTGTTTGGTTTTGCTCAGAGTTGCTTGGCTCTTCTGGGTCTTTTGTGATTCCAAATGGATTTTTTGGTTGTTTCTTCTAATTGTGTAAAGAATGTCATTGATGTTTTGATTTGCGTTGCATTGAATCTGTAGGATTATTTAGGTAGTACAGACATTTTGATTACATTAGTTATTACAGTCCATGGGCATGCAGTTTGTTTCCACTTTTTTTGTGTCCTTGGTGATCTCTTCTGTCATTGTTCTATATTTTTATTGTAGAGATCTTTAACTTATTTGGTTAAATTTCTTTCTAAATATGAATGGAAAATTAGCAGGCAGTATACTAGCCAAGTTCAATGAAGAGAGTACACCTGACAGACCAGGTGCTGATCTAAAGAAAGAATTGAGAACCTAGTCTACATTAAGAATGGATTTTTACAGGAATTCAGTATGGCCAGGTGTCATATTGCTTGTAAGAAAGCCTTAAAATGCAGAGTGAGGGACTGGCATTGTGGCACAGCGTGTTAAGCCACCAGTTGTTAAGCCACTGCCTGTGTGCCAGCATCCCATACGGGTGCCATTCAAGTCCTGTCTGCTCTGTTTCCAAATCAGCTGCCCACTAATGAGACTGGGAAAGGAGCAGAAGAAGGCTCAAGCCCTTGATCCTCTGTTCCCACGTGGAAGACTCAGATGGACTTCCAGGCTCTTGGCTTTAGCCTGGCCGTTGCAGTGATTTGGGGAGTGAGCCAGTAGTTGGAAGATCTCTTGCTCTCTCTCTCTCTCTCTCTCTCTTTCAATCTCTATCTATTATCTATCTATCTCTATTTCTATATCTCTATCTTTATCTCTATTTCTCTCTCCATCTCTCTTTGTAACTCTGCCCTTCAAATAATCTTTTAAAAAAAATCCTGATATGGAGGCAAAGTTCTCAGGGGAGAGGCCCAGCTTAACTCATTTTTAGTATTTGAGAAAGCTCTTACTGGTTTCCATTATGGCTGTACCAGTTTATGTTCCCATTAACTGTTCACCATAGTCATATTAAAAAGGCATGGTGATATGTAATAGAAGTTTTTATTTACATTTCCTGGGGGGATTAGTGATGTTGAGTGTATTTCCATGTATCTTTTGTACTTGCGTATGTACTCTTTGAGATATGTATGTGGCTGTCTTTGCTCCATTTATTTTTTTTTAACTTTTATTTAATGAATATACGTTTCCAAAGTATGAATAATGGATTACTATGGCTTCCCCCCCATACCGTCCCTCCCACCCACAACCCTCCCCTTTCCCACTCCCTCTCCCCTTCCATTCACATCAAGACTCATTTTCGATTATCTTAATATACAGAAGATCAGCTTAGTATACATTAAGTAAGGATTTCAACAGTTTGCTCCCACACAGAAACATAAAGTGAAAAATAATAGATGATTTTTTTTAATGATGATGAAATCAGATCAGACCTATTGTCATGTTTAATCCCAGTGAGAGTCAAGTTGGGAGTTGATAGTTTGTTTTCTTTTCTTTTCTTTCTTTTTTTTTTTTTTTTACAGAGGATCAGTTTAGTATGCATTAAGTAAAGATTTCAACAGTTTGCACCCCCATAGAAACACAAAGTGAAATATATTATTTGAGTACTCATTATAGCATTAAATCTCAATGCACAGCACATTAAGGACAGAGATCCTACATGAGGAGTAAGTGCACAGTGACTCCTGTTGTTGACTTTACCAATTGACACTCCTGTCTATGGCATCAGTAATCTCCCTATGCTCCAGTCATGAGTTTCCAAGGCTATGGAAGCCCTGTGAGTTCTGCTCCATTTATTAAGGAAATTACATGGTGTCTTGTAATACAGCTGTTGGAGGTCCTTGAATGTTTTGAGTGTTAACCCCTTATGAGATGAGTGATTTGCACTTGTTGTCTCCTGTTCTGTAGGTCATCTCCTCACTCTGTTGGTTGTTTCCTGTGCTGTCAAGAAGCTTTGTGGTTGGAGGCATCACATTGGTGTATTTTCATTTTTGTTCTCTCTGGTTTTAGGGCCAAATCCAACAAACATCCCAGTGAACATCAACATCATGAATTCAAAAAATCCTTTTTCCTATTTTTTCTTGATGGAGGTGGTTTAGGTTTAGAGTTTGAAACCTTCCTCTTGGCCAGTGCCACGGCTCACTTGGCTAGTCCTCCACCTGCGGCGCCAGCACCCATGGTTCTAGTCCAGGTTAGGGTGCCAGATTCTGTCCTGGTTGCCCCTCTTCCAGTCCAGCTCTCTGCTGTGGCCCAGGAAGGCAGTGGAGGATGGCCCAAGTGCTTGGACCCTGCACCCACATGGGAGACCAAGAGTAAGCACTTGGCTCCTGGCTTCGGACTGGCACAGCACACCAGCTGTAGCAGCCATTTGGGGAGTGAAGCAACGGAAGGAAGACCTTTGTCTCTGTCTCTCTTGCTGTCTAACTTTGCCTGTCCAAAAAAAAAAAAAAGAAAAAAAGAAACCTTTCTCTTCAGTCTTAATCCATTTTGTCTTGAGTCTGTTGGGAAGCCACAAGCCCTTGATTCTGCAGCAGGAAAACCTAGAAACCATAGTCAACTTTATCAAAAGCACACTGCCCAACCTGGGCTTGGTACAGATGGAGAAGACCATCAACCAGGTGTTTGAGATGGACATCGCTAAGCAGTTACAAGCTTATGAAGTCGAGTACCACATGCTTCAAGAAGGGCTCATTGACTCCTCCCCACTCAGTGAAAACCAAGGAATGGATAAATGAGAGAAAACCAACAACAGCTTACACAAACAGAACCTTGACCTCCTTGAACAATTGCAGGTGGCAAACAGCAGGATCCAAAGCCTGGAGGCCATGGTGGAGAGCTGCTGAGCAGTGAGAGCAAGCTGAAGCAGGCCCTGTTGGCACCATCTACTGCTTTCCCAGGCCATGTCAAAGAGCTGGATCCGAAGTGCAGCATCCAGTACTTGAACCAGCAGCACTCATATGGGATGCCAGCACTGGAGGCCAGGTCTTTAACCTGCTATACCAGGCTCCAGCCCAAATCTAAAAACATTGTTGTCATCCACTCATAGATCTCACTGCAGTGACTATGCATCTATTTCCTTTTGGTTATAATTTTCCTGAGCAGTTCTGCTGCCTGAGAGCAGCACTTTGTTTCCAGTTGGGCTCTCTCACTGGATGCTTCCTAATTGTACGGGTGCCAGTGAAAGGCTGCCAGGACAGATAGATCAGTCGGGGTCCCAGCACTGGTTCTGAGGGTCCCCCATGAGGAGTTCCCCTGCCTCCTAAGGCCATTCTGCTTTTCCACACGCTGCTGTCTTCACTTCTGGACCTGCTGATCTGAACCATCCCTAGCATGCACGTACACACAGGAGACTAGACCAGCGCCTCCACCGCATGCCTCGGCAGCATTTCTGAGGTCACTGGTACACATTATGGAATCCGTGAATTCTTCCAGCCTGTGCTTGGAGTGCTCTGGGACAGGTCACCTGTATATGCTTGCAGGGCGTCAGAGGCTGGAAGGGCTTGTATGACATTGTCCTGCATTTGTTGTCAAGTCATGCATGTGTGTATGTGCAGGGGTGCTTAAGATGCAGCTGTGACCAGGCTCAGCCATTCCTTCAATGGGAGTCCATGGAGAGTGAGCACTAGAGCATCCCCAGGCTACAGGAAACCAGGAGTTCATTCACACAGTCCTGCTGTTAACTTTACATGTGTGAGGATCAGTGTTTTATTTCCAGGAAACCCAGTCTGTAGTGTGTGTGCATACATCTTTAATTCTCAGGAATTAGATTCATGATGTTATGTGAATGATAGGATTTTATTTATACATTAATTTTTTACATGGGAAAAAAAAAGTCAAGGAGTTCTTTCCCTTTGAGAATTTATTTCAAAACAGTGCATTTAATGGCAACATGGGTGAATCAGTAAGAGGGTCCTTGGCCATCATGTATCAAACACAAGGAATCGTAGCATGCCTGCTTTCTTTGTCTGAAATTGGCAAGATCGTATTGTGCTAGCGTTGTGGGCCTAAGTATATATGACTTTATGTGTATCTGTCTTGTAATCTTAGGAATTCAAGAGGAATAATGATCACTAATAAATGAAAAAAATTTGTGTAGTTAAACCAGATTTTTCTGAAGATTGATATAAAGTGAAAATTATTATCTAAATTCAAATGACACAAATATAAGTAGAAAAAAACACTAATTTTTTATTTTGTGACTCAAATAAACCAGAAGAAACTCAGACCTAATGATCCTATGAATGAAATAGTGACAACAGAGAAAGGGTAACCAGTAACTTAGAGGAAGCATTTTGTAGACACACAATAAAAATAACTCCGTGAGCTCCAGGATTCTGACACTGCCTCTCTGTATAAAGGGACTGAATCTAGATTTGGGAACTTGGGGGCTGTTGTCCTCCATAACAGGACTTCTACTGAGTAAGAATAATCAGGTCAGACTGATTGAGAGGGGAGGTTCATGAAGCAATGAACTACAGAGGCAGGAGATTAGGTGTTGTATTATTTAGCATTGCGCAGAAACAACTGAGAAAGCAGGGTGAGGCGAGACAGGCATTTCTGAATGCTGTTGCTCATTCAGAATTTCCAAAACCTAATTTTCTGTAAAAAGGATGACAACAACATATTGATGGATCATACAAGGGTACCAGAGGGAGAATCAGTAATCGAAACAAAGAAGGAACCACGCCACACATGAACAGACTCCGATCTTGCTGTCCTTTGTGTGTGGAGCAGAGTCGTTTTCAGGATGAAGGAAAAATCACCAAGACAATGGTACCAAGCGTGAAGGGACATCATTACTAAGAATCAGGGAAACTCAGAAATGGATGGGCAGGACTCAGGAAAGAAGAAGGAAAACAGGAGAAAATAACATCAGCCTTGAAATGCAAACCACAAGAAACACAGGAACAGACTGTGCCTTAGAAGAAGCAGAAGGTGACATAAAGGGAAATACTTACTGTTAAGAACAGGAATTTTACTGAAGATTTCAGAACACTAGAGGGAAATACCAAAGGTGAATCCATGCATGTGTATGAATGGGATTCCTGGAAGAGGGAACCAATGCAGTGATCCAGACTAATAATTAGAATTCAGACTTCTTCTGCTATGAAGTATACTCCCACACTACTTCACAGAATCCTGGGTCTGACTTTGAGTGACTGATGTCACTGATACTCTAGTAGCATCTGTGAATTAAAAGAAAATGTGTTCATGCATCTAGAGTTCAAGGATGAGCGGCACAGGAGGAAATGAAAATGAGACTCTCACCAGTCTTGTAGAGACAGCGAGTCTGGGACAGGGGAATAAAATGTATTTAAGATACTCAAGAAGAGAAAGGATAAGTCAGGAATTTTGTGCCATTCAAGCTGACGTTAGGTGAAAAATGCTTTGGCGTCCAGGTGGTCATGAGAGGTCTTGGGTGAGATGGACCTCATGGTCCCTTCCAGAGGAGGAGCAGACATGAGACAACACAACCACTAGGAAGTCATTGCTGCAGCACAGATTGAAAAGACCACGCCTGGCAGTGACTTTCAGTGGAGACCACAGCTTTCCGGTTCCTTTCCAGAGAGTGCTGGTGAGGGCACTCACTAGGTGACTGCTCCCGGACCCTTTGAACTTATACCTTTGCTAAGCTTGTTTTCCTACACTGTGCTTTATTAGACAAAACCATATGAAACCAACTGGTGCTCGGTGATGATTTAATATCAGAGCTCGCAGAGGACTGGTGAGGAGGGCCGTGGCTGCTGTTGTGTCTCCTCCTGTGTGGTTCAAGCTTCCGATGGTGTGGGAAGCTCCAGCTCCTCTGGGTCCAAGGACTCCACACTGCAGACTTCCGAGCAGCTGAAGATGTCTGCAAGAAAGACACAGGAGCAGGGGTCAGTGGGGGGACAGGGATGCAGCAGGGGTGTGGGCAGTGGGGTGGGAGTACAGCACTCACAGGGCTCCTAATCTCAGGATCTCCCGAACTCAGCAGCAGTCAGGGTCCTGGTCACTGAGGCCCATTTGCTAGGGCGAATTCCCCCAGGCATTCATGGGACAGCCTTCAGGGAGGTGACCCCTTAAACTGTGAACTTGATGCACAGGAAAGGGCAAGTCTCTCAGGCCCTGGGATTTCTCTCTCTCTCTCTCTCTCTCTCTCTCTCTCTCTCTCTCTCTCTCTCTCTCTCTCATTTACTAAATTTCCAAAGTACAACTTTTGGATTGTAGCGGCTTTTTTCCCCCATAAACTCCCTCCCACCGCAACCATCCTATCTCCCACTCCCTCTCCCATCCCATTCACATCAAGATTCATTTTCAATTATCTTTATATACAGAAGATCAGTTTAGTATACACTAAGTAAAGATTTCAACATTTTGCACCCACACAGAAACACAAAGTATAGAGCACTGTTTGAGTACCAGTTATACCGTTAATTCACATAGTACAACACATTAAGGACAGAGATCCGACATGAGGAGTAAGTGCACAGTGACACCTGTTGTTGGTCTAACAATTGACACTCTTATTTATGATGTCAGTAATCACCCGAGGCTCTTGTCATGAGCTGCCAACGCTATGGAATCCTATTTTTTTTTTGGACAGGTAGAGTTAGGCAGTGAGAGAGAGAGACAGAGAGAAAGGTCTTCCTTCCATTGGTTTACCCCCCAAAAGGGTGCTATGGCCAACGTGCTGCGGCCGGCTTGTTGCGCCAATCTGAAGCCAGGAGCCAACTTCCTCCTGGTCTCCCATGCAGGGGCAGGGCCCAAGCATTTGGGCCATCCTCCACTGCCTTCCCAGGCCACAGCAGAGAGCTGCTCTGAAAGAGGAGCAACCGGGACTGAATCCAGTGCCCCACCCATGACTAGAACCTGGGGTCCCAGTGCTACAGCAGAGGATTAGCCTAGTGAGCCACGGCGCTGGCCTGGGAGCCTCTTGAGTTCGCCAACTCCCATCTTGTTTAGACAAGGCCATAGTCAAAGTGGAAGTTCTCTCCTCCCTTCAGAGAAAGGTACCTCTTTCTTTGATGGCCTGTTCTTTCTGCTGGGATCTCACTCACATAGATCTTTCATTTAGGTCATTTATTTTTCCCCTGAGTGTCTTGGCTTTCCATGCTAAAATACTCTCATGGGCTCTTCAGCCAGATCCGAATGCCTTAAGGGCTGAACTGAGGCCAAAGCACTGTTTAAAACATCTGCCATTCTGTGAGTCTGCTGTGTATCCTGCTTCCCATGTTGGATTGTTCTCTCCATTTTAGTTCTATCAGTTCGTATTAGGAGACACTAGTCTTGTTTATGTGTCCCTTTGACTCTTAATCCTATCATTATGATCAATTATGAACTGAAACTGATCACTTTGACTAGTGAGATGGCATTGGTACATGCCACCTTGATGGGATTGAATTGGAATCGTCTGGTATGTTTCTAGCTCTACCATTAGGGGTAAGTCGATTGTGCATGTGCCAAACTGTACATCTCCTCCCTCTCTTATTCCCACTCTTAGATTTCATGGGGATCACTTTTCAGTTAAATTTCAACACTTCAGAATAATTGAGTGTTAATTAAGGAGTTCAATCAATGGTACTAAATAGAACAAAAAAATACTAAAAGGAATAAAGTAGTAAGTTGTTCCTCGACAATAAGGACAAGGGCTGATCAAGTCACTGTTTCTTATAGTGTCCATTTCACTTCAACAGGTTTCCTTTTAGGTGCTCAGTTAGTTATCACCGATCAGGGAGAACATATGATATTTGTCCCTTTGGGACTGGCTTATTTCACTCAGTATGATGTTTTCCAGATTCCTCCATTTTGTTGCAAATGACCGGATTTCATTTTTTTTAACTGCTGTATAGTATCCTATAGAGTACATGTCCCATAATTTCTTTATCCAGTCTACTGTTGATGGGCATTTAGGTCGATTCCATGTCTTAGCTATTGTGAATTGAGCTGCAATAAACATTGAGGTGCAGACAGCTCTTTTATTTGCCAATTTAATATCCTTTGGGTAAATTCCAAGGAGAGGATTGGCTGGATTGTATGGTAGGGTTATATTCAGGTTTCTGAGGAATCTCCACACTGGCTTCCATAGTGGCTTTACCAGTTTGCATTCCCACCAACAGTGGGTTAGTGTCCCTTTTTCCCCACTTATTCAGCAGCATCTGTTTTTGGTAGATTTGTGTAAGTAAGCCGTTCTAACCTGGTCCTGGGATTAAAAAGCCAAGGCCTACTCCCCTGGGTCTGATGACACAGGGTGGGGCCGTGATCCTGCCCAGTCTGACCTCACCATCAAGATCCAGGATCCAGCCTGTGACCCACATGTTAACTACAGACAACTGCCCCAGCTCTTCGGTTTCCTTCCCTAATCCTGCAGAACTTCTTTCTATCCTCCCTGTAGATCTGATCTCAAGCATGTAATTGGAAACAATTATTTTCTGGCATTAAAACCATATCATGATTGCTTTAGTACCTTTCAGCATGGAACTGGGATGGAAGCCACTTCTTCTGAAAGGGTCATAAAACCAGTGTGTGTGTATAATTGAAGTGTAAAATCAGAGCACAGACGAGAAGAACAGAGGGACTTGTGGCCCTGTTCCTGTCACTCTCCAAAGTGAGCTTTGCTTTGAATTGATGTCAAGTGTTTCTGTTTGAACTTGACAGCTAACCAGATGATTTTATATCCCCCCCAATAAAACAGTTTAAACATATTTTAAAAAGCCTCGGTCGTCACCCTCTAAGAAAAGGGGCTGAGGGCCCCCTGAGGATTGGGGAAATCCCAGCAGCCCCTTGTTCTGCACTGGCCTCTAAGTGGTGTCAGGATGGGCCGCGTACCCACAGGTCTGCAAATGTGGATCTGTGGTCTCTTCTGGTGTGAAAAGGAGCCCAGAGGTGCCTCCCTCTGTCCATCCTCACCTCATTGTCTCGAGGTGGAGGAGCTCAGGGACAACACCAGTGTCCCACCACAGCTGGTGAGGCTCCCTGTTGGCATCCATGTCGGGCAGGCAGGAAAGTGCCCTCTAGAGGGAGGTGTTGAGTGGCTCTGGTGGCTCTTCTAGAAACACCACCACCCGTGGCCACACTGAAGCCATTCACATGCCAGTCGTACCAGCACCCCCAGCCTTCCCTTCAGATGAAAGCAGCTCCTGGGGGCTCAGCCTGGGAGCCCTAGGAGGATGTGTCCCTGGGACCACCTCAGGGCACATCCTTCACTCACCTGCGTGGATCCTGAATAGCCATTCCTCTCCACTCTCCAGGTCAGCCTCGACGGCAGCCTCTCCACCTCTGGGCTCCAGTTTGTTGGCTTCCCTGAGGTGTCACAAAGAATGTGAAGCAATGGAGTCCATGTGCCCTTACTTCCCTGACCCCTGTCTACCTGCTCCAAACTCGCAATTCCTGATCTTCGTCGAGGTCCTCCATGTCCTGAAGTCTTTGGGGATAGTTCACATCCAGGGAACATGTGGACAGCTGGAAGGAGACAAGTATGTTTCCTAAACCAGGCATTAAGGAAAAGCCCTGTGCTGGGGCACATGGAGGCCAGAGTCAGACTTCCCTGGAGTCCTCCCTCCATGGACCCTGGGACCCTGCCTGCCTGTCCCACCCCAGCGCCCTGTGTGGGCAGTCGGGTTGCTCAGCACCGTTTCATAGTGCAGTCTGGGGGTGAGGAGTGAGGGCAAGGCTGATGAAGGGAGAGGGGAGGGCTGCAGAGAGACTGGATCAGCATCCACAGTGCAAGGACATCCACTGCCTGGATGCCACCAGGTCCTTCAGGATGCGAATCATCCACTGTGGTGAGGAGGGAATGTGGGAGAAGCAGGACCAGGGGCTTGTGAGCAAGAAAGGAAGAGAATCAGAAAAGAGATGAAAGAAGAAATCACTTACTCCCAGATCGCTGCTCCCGAGGGAATGTTCGGATGCAGCCACATAGCCTTCCATGTGCACCAGAGCAGGGGTGTTGAGGTTGCCAGAGAGAAGGAAAGGGGAGAGTTAGACTTGAGGTGAGGACTCGGATCCCTGCTGCTGGTTGGATGATGTAGGCCAACCTTGGACCCCATGTCTGTATCCCTATCCCAGGCCTAGATGGCTTCACCTCTGTATAAGTGAGAGGATCTCTGAACTTTGCCTTCTTCTTCCAGCCCTCAGATTCCCATCACTGTGCCTAAGAAGTGTCACCTTGTTCCTCCATAGGTAGCCACTGGGTCGGTGTGTGCAACTCATTGTTTTCCATCCCTCGTGTTTCCCTTCCTCTGTTTTGTCTCATAACTCTTGTCCATTTCCTTTGTCCTTGTCATCTTCTACCAATCATATTGTTGTCTAATATGGGAGCTCTGGAGGCCAAGATAAAGATAAACTGCCACCTGGGGCTGGCATTGTGGTGCAGCAGGTTCAAGCGCCACCTGTGGGGACCCCTCCATGGGATCACTGGTTGGTGTCCCTGCTCCTCCACTTCTGATCCAGCTCCCTGCTAATGTGCCTCAGAAAGCAGTGTAGGATGTTTCGTGCTTGGGCCCTGCCAGCTGTTTGGGAGACTCTGATGGAGTTTCGGGATCCTGATTCATCCTGGCCCAACCTGCTCATAGAGATTCTATAGGGACTGAGCCAGTGGATTGAAGATTTCTCTCTACTTTTCCCTCTTTGTCTATAACTCTGCCTTTCAAGTAGTAAATAAATCTTTAAAAAACGTATTGCCATGCACAGCAATACATCTATAGATCACTTACATGAGGAACAAGTGTCATGGACGCTTGTTGGGCCTTGGGAAGGTAATGAGGACCAACCCCATATGTCTGGGGTAACCTCATGGAGTTTTGAAATATTTAATCATCACAAGAATCCCATGTTTCTTGATCCAGTTGAAAAGATGACCCAAAGAGGAGAGGAAATTTAATTTGTTCAAATTCTGGTAGTCGGCCAAGGAGGCAACAGGGTATCCACAGCAGGTGCATTCTTGGCCATATCAATAAATGGGACTTTCTAGGGTTTTCCTGAGCAGTGGGAGGACTGGGAAGTAGGACATTGGCAGGCCTGAGGACAGGGAACGTGCTAGGCATGACTGGAGGGGGAACAGGCTGTGTTTGAAGCAGTGCATCTGAGGGGAACAGTGATGCCCAGTCCTGCTGCCCAGAGGCCCTCCACTGAGCCCAGTGCAATCCAGCAGATGAGGTCAGCAGGACCGTGTGTGTGTCCAGCCCAGGATCCCCTAACACACATCCTCTGGGCAGCCTGTACAGCTATGCAGTGTCTCCAGTAGCAGCTGGACAATGGCCTGTCACACAGTCTACTCCAAACACTAGACTTGGATGAGATGTGGAAGCCAAGATGAACCCAGAGTAATGCTTGGCCCTCACAACTCTAAGATGCTGGGGCCTCCCCAGTCAGCCCAGAGCAAGTATTCTTTAACTCAACTGACCCTGGGGGTGTGTGTGTGTGTGTGGGTGCTCTTCTTCCTTCTGCCCTGAGCTGAGGATGAAGCAAGGAGCCCTTACTGAGACACAATGGCAGCACCTTGCTCTTTGACCTGCAACCTTGTAAGAAAGAAATTTCTGTTCCTGATTAATTACAGAATCTCAGGTATTACGTTGTGGCCAGAAATGGACGAAGACAATGGTCAGTGATAAACCCAGACATCTCTTGTGTTCAATTTGAAGGCAGTGCTGTCCTGTCACAATGCAGTGGATTTGATCTTTGCAATGGCAAAGCCGGGGTGGTCAGTATAAAAGAAAATGTAAAGTTTTAAATAGTAAAGCAAGAAATGATAGTTAACAATTTCTATTGCTCCAATCCCATGGGCATAAAACCTCTTCCTACTCTATAATTAATATAAAAAAGAACAAATCAGACGTCTACATACAATGTCTTTTTTCCTCCTCTGTTCCTATGTCCTCTCAGGGGTCCAAAGCAGCAGATAACCCAAGCATTGCCCTAATCTGACCCTCTGGTCTTTGTGGGTGTTGCTCCTACCTGAAGAGGCTTCATCGTCACTGGTATAGTCTGAAACGCTCTGTAAGACCCAATCTTGAGAGACACAAACACAGACAGTAAGTGTTCAGAGAGAGTCTCGCCCGTTCCTCCCCTGGATTGCTCAGCATGACCCTGCCCCTTCTCTGTGCTCTCAGCCCCTTCCTGGGCTCTGTGGACCTGACCTTCAGGCAGACATTGACCACAGCTTCAAGCCTTCCAGGGAGGGAGAGGAGCTGAGGCACCACCTCTCAACATCTCACTTTCCCTAGTGCACTGAAATACGGTGCCTCCAGCCTGCATCTGAAACCCCTCACTCTTTTATATACATATTCCTATAACCATGCAGCAATACCTCTGTGATTGTTTTTTTGTAGAGAACTGTTAGTGGCTTCAGAGGAACATAACTAGGGTAATACACACAAACTGCCAAACTTGTGCACTCAAAACTGTAACACATGGGAACCCACATAGATAAAGCCCACCCCCATGCACAAGCCAGTATCTTCCAGGGACCCCAGGAATGATCATTACCCTTTATCAGGGTGTTAATTTCCCACCAGCACACTCCTAGTCCTCTGTCATAGCAGGAATTGGGCATCAGGTGGCTTTCCACACTAAAGCCCCCAAGATAGTCCCATCTGTGCTGTCATCTGGACTATTCATACTACAGGGAGTAAGTGATTCCTGAATACATACCATTTGCTGTTCGTATTGAGATCACCTGTAATTAGAAAATGGCACCATGAGGGTCTGAACACTCTGTGTCCCTTTGCACCTGTCTTTAATGCCCTTGGTGACACTGGGAAACCCCGTGTGAAAGAGTGGTCCTATGGAGGGAACCCAAAGATGTGAGCAGAGCGATCACACTCAGGCCAGCAGGCATGAGCTCTTCATGGGGGACGTGTCTCTCCAGTCCACTGTGGTGGGAAGTCACAAAATTCCTTTCAAAAGAGGAGAAGTGCTGCAGAGAAAAGCTTGCTGTGGTCCAGTCCTGACAGTCATTTTGTCCCTGTGTCCCACGTCAGCTCTCTGTTGGTGTAAACTCTCCCTCTCAGTGGCCCTCACTGTGCACAGGGTGTATCATGGACCCTATCCATGGTCAGATTTTTCTTCTCTTCATCTGGTTGAGAAAGGAAGAAGCCAAGGAAGGAACATTTCTGTTTTAGAGGAAGGCGGGTGCCCTTACCTCAGTGTACTCTGGAGTTTCTTTATCCTCCGTGTCACCAGGAAGCTCCTCCCATGCATCCTCCAGGGGCACTAGACGGACATATGGTGACTGTCAGTACACTGGTGCGTCAGGGAGCATTGGTGGACATGGGCATGGGGCGAGGGTTAAGGCCAAGGAGAAGAACGTGAAAGACCTGAGAAGCAGAGCCTTAAGCTTTCTAGCTCAAAGCAGCTTCATTCATGGGAACTATTCGGGGTCAATACCACTGAAATACCACAGTTGCTGTATTTCAGTAAGAGTCCTGGGACGACTCCTGCATGTTTAGAAGCCAAATAAACTGCTACTGTTGTCTTGATGTTTCCCAAGGTCACTACTACTCAGGGGTCAATATCTGTTTATTGTATTTGAATATGTCATCTCTCCTATGAGCTTCTGAACTTAATTAAAAGCAACCGTTAGTGGGAGAAGGACTCAGTTGTAGGCAAAGCAACATGTTCATTTATTGCCAATCGCTAGTTGTCAACACGGGTAAATAAAGATTTTAAAATGCTAAAATTCTGCCATTTACAAATGAACACCAGTTATCACGTGGTAACTTTTCTCCTGGCCTTCCTTTTTTATTACTATAATGGTACATCTTTGTGGAGTGTAGCATAGGAATTCATTATATGCAGACAGTGTGTGATGATCAAATCAAGTGGGTTTACTTTTCCAGTTTCCTCAATATGTTTTATATTCTTTTGATTAATATTAAATGCTTTCACCTCTTTGGAGTATAGTGTGATGTGTCAGATATGTAAAGACTGTGTATGGTACAGATGAGGGCTGTTAGCATTCCCCTTCCTTATTATGACAACTTTGGAGCCATTGAGCTCCTCTCTTCTATTTACTCCATTTATTCCTCCTGGATATTATGGGCTATTGTAAACTGCTGGTCTTCCTTTTCCACGTGATGTGTGCATACCCCTTGAGTCAACAGCCTCCCAGGCTCATGCAACCCAAAGCCAACGGCAGGATCATGGATCAAGGAAGTCAGCATGTGGTGGGCAGTGATGTCTCTCACCATGCTGCACAGGGGATTTGTGAAGGGTGACGAGCTCAAAAGAACCCTTCAGGGTGTGCGCTGCTGGGTTTGAGCAATGATTTCTAAGGCTCGTGTTGATGATCTATGAAATCCAATCAAGTGTCTCCCTTTTTCTTGTCTGTTTTGGCCAGGTGCTGAGGAAAGACTGGACCTGACAGAGGTGGACCTTTGCTGTCCACCATGGTGCCACACAGCTCTCAGAATCTGTGAGTTGATGAGGATTTCTGTCTGTGTGTTTCATGTTCATGATGCTGCCAAAGCCTGCAGTTTGGTGTACCTATTGCTACTTGGATCATGTGACCACAGAAATCAGCTTATAATTATGTACAGCTTTGGGATCTCTGTGGATCTGATAGTTCTTGGCACATAAGTACTGGAACTCCCTTGCATGGTGGTGCTGGTTATCCCATGGCTGGGAGTTCACTGCAGGCCAGTAGTCAGAAGGATCAAGCTGGGGACTTATTTGCCTCTCTCACTTGGGCCTTCAAGGTCTTGGGCAATTTGTGTTTGCATCATGTCTGTGTAAGCTGTGGAAATGTAACTTACCCTTCCGGCATTAGGTGGGGATGGGGTTGAATGGGTTCATTTACATAGAGTGCCGCCAGTGATCAGATTCTTCTCAACTTTTGAGAACTTGAGCTCTGCATCGGAATGCATTTTCTAGGGAAAACACACACACACACACACACACACACACACACACTTTTAAAAAACATACATGATCAATCATAAAAACCTCACAACACTGATACACACAAACCCACACAATCTCTAAATGACCCAGCTCCTTCCAGGGCCTGCCTTAGATGCCCATAGCTATGCACTGGCCCATCTGTTTCTTTCACACACCCGAGATCCTCTTATCCACCAGGAAACTGAAATCAGGTTGAATCACCAGGGGAGAGCAGGCAGAAAGCTCCCACTCTCTCCTCCCTTCGGTTTCCCTCAACAACCGAGGGATTCCAGGATACATACCGTTTTCGCTGGATCTCGAGTCCGTCTGCAACCAGAGAGAGAGAGTCTCTGTAGGACCGCATTCTGTCTGCACAGGGCTCCTGTGGGAAACCTGATGGGACACAGTGCATGAGGCAGCCGCCCCCAGATAAAGCACAGAGCACACTTGTGTGCAAGACACGACCTTCCACAGGTGATGGCGCATGTCTGTTTGCTTGGCAAATACAAGATGCTCTTTTAAGAATGAAAAGTGCTACTGAGGAAATGCCCCGTACCACATAGCTTGGAAACGCTGCTGTCATTTTTTTAAATTTATTTGACAGATAGAGTTAGACAGTGATAGAGAGAGACAGAGAGAAAGTTCTTCCTTCCGTTGATTCACCCCCAAAATGGCCGCTATGGCCGGCGCGCTGCACTGATCTGAAGCCAGGAGCCAGGTGCTTCTCCTGGTCTCCCATGTGGGTGCAGGGCCCAACCACTTGGGCCATCCTCCACTGTCTTCCCGGGCCACAGCAGAGAGCTGGACTGGAAGAGGAGCAACCATATGGGATACTGGTGCCACAGGCAGAGGATTAACCAAGTGAGCCACGGCACCGACCCTGCTGCGGTCATTTTTGAAGACCATCTTGAGTCAGGTCTCACTTAATAATAGGCGAGCACTTAATTTATACCAACAGGAAAATTGTGGGAGTCATCTGCAATGTATGCAGCCAGATTTTCAATTTGAGAAAGAAAATTGATTGTAAACAAAGAAACAAAGGCACCCATACCTTGCCAAGCCTTCTCCTCTGCCCTGTGTTTGGTGTGTTCTTCCACCAGGTCGTCGGGGGCAGCTGGGAGGACACAGGGTAACTGTCAGTAAATTCGAGCTGTGGACAAGTTAGGCAGGGACACTTGCCTATGTGGACATGGGACTAGGACTTGTGGGTTGGTGAGCAGTGAACAACATGGACAGTTCTGTGCTGCACTCAGTGACAGAGCAAGAAAAAAAGCCAGCCCCACGCCCACAAGCAATTCAGAAAGGCCACCAGAAGTGGGCTCTGAACTGCTCGTGGACACTTTGGGGCCATCCTCGTAGGTGGGTGAAAGAAGGCCAAGCAGAGGGGCGGGAAATAAATGAGGAACGGGGTCTTGATTTCTTGCCCAAAGCAACCAAGTCAATGTGAAATAGTTTGAGGTAGTCACGTGCTGTAGTGCACTGACTCCTTTGCAAGGTCTCATCACTGCTCCTGCCCATTTTGTAGGCCATGGAAATCCCCAGTTTTTCTTGAAGTGTTCCAACATCACTTACCTCCATGGCTCAACATGAGCTGCTGCCTCATTGGCTGTCTGTTCTGTTGGGTATTTGTATTTTGATATTTTAAGATTTATTTTATTTCTTTGAAAGGCAGAGACAGGGAGAGAGTGGGGGTGGGGAGAGAGAATCTTCTATCTGCTGGCTCACCCTCCAGATGGCTGCAATGGCCACGGTTAGGCCAGGCTGAAGCCAGGAGCCTGGGTCACCTCTGGGTCTCATATGTAGACAGCAGGGGCCCAGGCACTTGGACCATCCCGCACTGCTTTCCCAGGAACAGTAGCAGGAGCAGGAACAGCAGCTGCTGGGACTCAAACTGGAGCTCCAGTAGGGACAGGCTTTCCTCATGCACCACCGTGCCAGGCCCTCTGTTGGGTGTTTTAAGTTGCTATGGGGAAGCAGACATATTACTTATTATTTTAATCATTTGGAAGGGAACACTGCAGTGGCATGAATTATTTGACAATGCTGGCATACCTTATTCCTGTGTGCTGCAACTGTTGTCATCATACCCACTGTAAATTCTGCAGTTATTAAGAAAGAAATCTACCTTCCCCTCTCCTTCCATCCCTGGCTTATCTGTACTTTCAGTTCCTTTGGTTTGTTTCTTGTGGACATGCCACTTTAAGTGTTTGCCTTTAGTGCTTGCCTTTTTCAGTAAGCATTGTGTGTTACCACGTTCGTCCATGTTGTGGTATACATCAAACTTTGATTGTCTATATACTCCATTTTCATCACACGTTCATTTGTTGGTGGACACTGGGAAATACTCCAGTTCTGTGTCTCCACCTGCTGCCTGCTATGAGCGCTGGGGTGGAGAGATACCTGCTTGCCCCCTGCTTTCCACTTTTTGGTGATTTATACCACAGGTGGTATATGAGGTGAGAAACTACCTGATAGTCCTTAGGTACATGATAGGGATTCATGTCAAAAATGAAAGCAACTCAGTTAAAAATGGTAAATTGACACGTGCACAGTGAAAGTATCCTGGTAGCCAGCATGCATAGGGAGCAGTGCTCAACACCGTCTGCTGTAAGGAACCATGAACTGAGATGACAATGAGTCCAGGAACCATGAATCAGGATACTGTGACCCAGGCATCCCACTGCCACAGAGAAGGCCAACAAATGATCACACCCACAGCTGTGACAAGGGCTCACAGCGTTGTGCAGAGAAAGTGCAACTGTCCAATGGTGCTGTCAGTGAAGAGGATGTGGTAGAACCCTGTCTGTAGGCCACATGTGCCTGCTTGATGAAGAGGGAGAAAGGCATAGTTCATGCTAGAGAATTGCTGGACCTTGGAAACATGGTGCTGGGTGGGAGAAGCCGCACACCAAGGGTCACCTTTCCTGTGGTTCTGTTTATATGAGAAGCATGTCGCAAAGAAATTCAGAGACAAAGTACATTCATGATTGCCAGGGCCTGGGATTAAGTGAAGGGAAGAGATTGCTCAGTGATAAGTGGTTTCCTCTGGGGTGGTGGTGAAATGGTTTTTGAAATCTTGGAGGTGTCTGCACATCCATGCAAATATTTAATAAAACGACATCAGTGTTTGATTTAGCAGGTGATTTTTGGGATGAATCCTTTACACATCAGTAACATAACAAGAAAATGGTCCCAGAACCTGCATCTTAGTGTAGTGGGCAAAGCCTGTCTCCTGCAATGCCAGCATCCCATATGGGCTGGCATTGGGTTCATGTACCAGCTGCTCTACTTCAGCGCAGCTCCCTGCGAATGGCCTGGGAAAGCAGTGGAAAATGGCCTGAGTCCTTGGGCTCCTGACACCATGTGAGAGACCCAGAAGAAACTCTTGGTTCCTGGCTCTGGACCAGCTCAGCTCTGGCTGTTGTGGCCATTTGGGGAGTGAGCCATAAGATGGATGATTCTCTCTCTCTCTCTCTCTCTCTCTCTCTCTTTCTCTTTCTCTTTCAAATAAATAAATAAATCTTAAAAAAAGGAAAGGGCCCACCTTCCAGGCTTAACTGACATCAGAAGAGCTTGAAGGTCATCAGCTCTGTCCTTACAACAAGAAGAAGTCTGAACCAAGTGGAAACCGAAGGCTCCACTTAGAACCCTGACAGTGGAAGTTCCCAGGCGAGCCGCCACCTGAAGTTTCTGCCTGCAGAGGGCAAAGCTGACAGGCACAGCCGACATTGTCTCACTGGAGAGGGGTCACGGAGCCAGTTGCTCACAGGAACGCATACATGGGAATGGCCTGCAGAGGCTGTGTGTGCACCTGCTTCCCAGTGAGCACCCGCAGGGTCCAGTCTCACGGGGCCACCACACTCTCACAGGAGTGTGCTCCACGAGTCCACCATTCTCATGCTGAAGGTCAGAGGAAGTCCACTGTGGGCTCAGGTTAGGGGGAAATTGCAACTGGAAATAGTCGGATGGGAAAGCTCCCAGTGTGAATTATTCTCCGGTAGACAAAAAACTGAGATAGAGCATAATATGACATAATGCTTCCCTTCTCACTGCCAACAGGGTGTTCATGCAACAGCAGTGAATGACAGTGGAGCAGCAAATACGCCCGTCCAGGAACAATCAAGGCAGACGCTCTCCAACTGTCTACAGCAATCTTTACTGTGCATGTGCCTACAACAGAGCGTCAAAATCCTTGAGGCCAAAATTAATGGAGCAGAAAGGCAGACCAGTTCACGGTTATCATTGAAGACTTCAACACCACATCACAAGTTACTGCCAGGCCCAGTAGGAGGGGACAAGTGAAGGCAGAGTGGCAGAGAACAACACCAGCGTGGGATCCGTCGTGCTCCCCTGCCAGATATGTTATCATATCGTCATGTCGTCACAGCAGGACCTGGGAAGAGGACCTTCGCTGGCCACGAAGTCACTGGAGGTTGAGTCACTTAGGTTGAGTTCATACTGGAGTAGGGTGGGCCTGTTCTCATCTGACCAGTGTTCCTACAAGATGAGAAGAGAGGCCCGGGGTGGGAGAATGCCATGGGATGGTGGGAGAAGAAACGCAAGGGCTGCAGTACCCACCCAGGAGACCCAGGGCTTCCAGGAGCCCGGCACAAGCTGGGAAGTGAAGGAAAAGGTTCTCTTATGACTTTCTGAGGGCGCCTGGCCATACTTGCACCCGGAGTTCTGACACCCAACCTGCAGACTCACGAGACAATGTTTCTCATACTTCAAACCAACCAACCAACTTGGACCTTGCTTTGACACTCTAGGAATCTAATCTGGGCACCATCAGCCAACCTGGTTCTATTGCCATTTAGAGAAATTTCAGCAGCCAGAAACACATTCTTCTCTGGGTCAGATCAAGTTTCCACGGTAGACCAAAGAATGACTCCTTTCACACACAGTACTTAAAATAATACGTGTTATACAAAATACACTACTTAGTCATTACGGCATCACACTAGAGTTCAATAAGGAAAGATTGCTTGGAAAATCCCCCCAATAAATATGGAGGCTGTATAACATACTCTCTGAAACAAATGGGTCCAATGTAGAGTCTATGGGAAATTTAAACTATTTTGAACAAAAATAGTCTGTGGGTTGTATTGAAGCAGTGCTCAGGAGGAAAATGTTACCACTGAATGAAAGACATTAGAAAATGAGGGTGATCTTCTCTGGCTCTCCTTCTATCTCTGAGACTCTGGCTTTCAAATAAACAAATAAAAATCTTTACAAAAAGAAAAGAAATGAGGATGATTTACAATAATAAGGGATTCTTATGCTCTGGGAAACCAGAGGGCCAAAGGGCAACACAATGCATATTACACATATAAAAGAAACCAATGTGATAAAAAAAAATAGGAACTCAATAGGAAAAACCCAAAAGTCAAAAATCAGATCTTTGAAAAGATCAGCAAGATTGTGATACCTCTCCCTCTCCAAGCACAAAAAAAGAAGAAACATTGTATTGTCACATCCTTGCCACTGATAGCAAGTACAATAAAAAGAAAATAAGGAATTACTTTGCCTACTGTGTGCCCACAGATTGGACAGATTCCGTGAAACAGACCGATTACTCCAGAGTCAGAAACTACCCACACTAAGCAAGGGGAGATGGACCCTCTGAAGAGCCTTTATAATTAGGAAAGACACGAATGTATGAGTTTGCAAGAAAGTAAGGTGCTAGGCTGAGATGGATTCATTGGTCAATCGCATCCCATTCTTACCAAGAAAACGTCATGCCACATAATCGTAGGTACTTACCCAGTCAACGTTAAGAATAATGTCCTCACAGAACCTGCCACAGGAATGCTCCAGGTGGCCTTCTTCCTGCTTGCTGAAATCAGAAGCCACTAAGAAGTCCTCTAATACTTGGAGGACCATCAAAGATGGGATGTTGCTCAGTGATGACAATCACTCAACAATCAGCCTACAAAAAGATTTAAAAGAATTCCTAGATCTGTCGCCAAGTCACAGGGACCTGCAGACTCAGTGGCTGCAACTCTAGGAAATTCTGAATAGCACGAGTATAAATGCAGTAAAATGACCAGTCCTGGGTCGTGTTCTGAGGTCTTTCGGGGGTTCTGGGAGACACGGGTAGAGATGAACGGGTGATGCTCAGGTCATGTTTAGGGCAGTGAAACCACTGTGTATTGCTGGTGAGTGACCTGAGGCATCTGTGGAACTCAGAGAACTCTACCACCAGAGTCAGTCTTGGTGCCAACTTCAGAGCTGAGTAATAGCGACCTGTCACTGTTGGTTCAGTTTCTATAACATATGTATCCTACCAGTGGAAGTGTCAATAGAAAAAGGGAAAGTGGGAATTCAGTATGAGAACTTTCTGAACTCTATATTCAATTTGCATGCTCATCTCCAACTGTTACTATTAATGCAGAATCTGGTGACACTGTCTCAGGAAGAGGTCTGCTTCAGCCCCTGTTGCACCATCAGGTAAATGTCTGAACATTAGCCTGAGAGGTTGCCATTGACAGTGAACCCAAGGTTAAGTTGTTAATACAGCTTTCCCCTGTACTGGGCACCCTGCTGATTGATTTGACCATTTTACTGTGCGTACATGGAATAAAAGATAGCATAGGATTTTTAAAGCTTTGTCATCACCATGAGACCTTGAATAAAGTAGAATCTTGACTTTTAAATGAGCTTGATGATCAATTTACACTGTACCTTCGTCGACTCCTTCACAGGGTGCATCCTGTTCTTTGGCAAGACACGGATTTTTCTGACTTTCTCGATAGGACGGACGGTAGATATTCTTGACTTCCGAGTTGCTTTTCTTCTTAAACTCTGGAGACAAGACCCTGGAACAGTATGACAGTACAGACAGCTGTTGACATCCCACTGGCAGGAGACCACAGGGAAGTGTGTGCTCATTTGGCTGAAGTTCTAACTTTGGTGCCAGTTTTCACCTTGAGTATTACAGAGCCACCTCCAGAATCAGAGTTGGATACTAGGCAGATGTGCAGTGTGGTGAACACTTCTACTCAACAGTCTGATAGTGCGGGTGAATACTTCACTTGAGATGAGACTGTGGACAGGCATCAGAAGATAGTGGCTGAGAGCAGAGGGGCTGGTACCAGAAGGTCTGTGTTCAGCTCCTGGAGGGAAGCTGCATGTACTTGGGAAAGTTGCACAGGTACCACCCCTAACCCCACCCCCACAGTGTCTCAGGTCCCTATTACGAGATAGAGAAATAATGCTATGTCCATGTGTTGTGTTGTCAAGCTCAGGTGATTAAAAACACGTGAAGCTTTACCGAGCTGATGCTGCATAATTGTCTGAAATTGTTCACTCTCCAAATGTCAGAGAACGAGTGTGTCACTCGGTAGTGGCTGCATACAGGGAGGGTTCTTGGATGACCCCTGAGGCAGATAGGGTGGGAGTTCCTCTTCCCCTGTCCATGGATAGGAAGCTTTCCACGTGGAGAATCTCTGATTTCCCACGCAGCCCACAGCACAGCCCCAAGCTATGGGCAGCTCAGCAGCCATTCCATGTAATTTATAATTAAGCAAATGTAAATTTAGGGATTGTCAGTGACTTGTCCAGAGTCCCCACATTGACAGGTGATGGATCTGGGGCAGGATCACTGTGTTTTCCTGGGAGACAGAAGGCTCTGAACACCTGGAATGTCCACTTCCTGCCCTAGAACCCTGGGCCAGGAGCTCCTCTCACTCTTTCTCAAGTTCTCCAGGACCAGGCTTTCCTTGGGAACAGGATGTTCTGGGAAAAGTCCCAGAGACAAGAGAAACCACAGCCCACTGGTGGGGGTCATGAGCATGAAGGTGCACACTCAGAGCTGGTACAGCCTCTGCCCCTCTCAGACAAGTATTGGAGGCTGCTGAGCTACTTTGTAAGAAACACAGGTCTACTTAAGGCTTCTGTGGCGTTAAAAACACCTGACTTTCATCAACACTGAGCCCTAGGAACTCCTCACGCCTCCAGAGACCCTGCATGGACAGGAGGCACAACTCTCTCTCTTGTCAGAGAGGCACCTGTCATCAAGCCTGCCCCCTCCAAATCCAGTATTCTGCCTGAGGACCACCAGGCATGCCGCTTCCCTCTCCCTTTAAATGTCCCCATCACTGACTCAAAAGCACTGTCCCCCTCTGTCCCACTTCCTTGAGAGCCCCAAACAGCAGGGTGCATGTGTTCATCCAACCCGTGGAAACTCCACCCTGAGATCCCAGTTTCTTTCCATTGTAAAAACAAAAATCTCTGTATTCAGACTGTTCTTACAGACTTGGTCTCAGATGGCAACCTCTATATTCAGAAGAGATTGGCTTGAAAGTTCTCTTTTGTAAGATGCCTGTGTTGTGTCTGGTCTCAATTTCTCCTGACCAGATGAATGTAGTATGGGTTTCTTCAGTCTTTTCTCTGGAGAGGTGTGAGCAAACTTGGCATTAGAAATAAGGTATTTTCTAAATTTAAGATGTATTTATACAAATGCTGTTGAGTTTCTGTGTTTTTATACCCTGCAAAAATGCTCAGGGTGAACAGCCATCAGGGAAACGCAAATAAAAAACCACAATGAGATTTCACCCCACCCCAGTCAGAATGGCTGTCAACTAAAAATCAAAAAATAACCACTGCTGATGAAACTATGGAGAAAAGGTACCCTAAATACACTGTTGGTGGGAATGGAAGCTGGTATAGCCATTGTGGAAGACAGTGTGGAGATTCCTCAAAAAATAGATCTGCCATATGATCCAGTCATCCCATTTCTGGGAAGATACCCAAGGGAAACGAAATAAGCATGTGAGCGAGTTATCTGTACCCCTGTGTTGATAGCAGCTCAATTCACAATAGCTAAGGTAGAGAATCAACCCGTATTTCCATCAACTGGTAACTCATTAAAGAAAATGTGGTACAAATATACACGATGAAATACTACTCAGCCATAAAAAAGAACGAAATTCTGTCTTTTGCAACAAATGTATGCAATCGGAGACCATTATGCTTATGAAAGAAGGCAGGTCCCAAAAGACAAATAGATGCTTTCTCCGGTTGGTTGTAGCTAATATATAGAGTACAAAAAACATAATGTATATCAAGCTAAACTGACATCTTATGATTTGATTGTTGTCTACAGCTCTCGTCTCTACCCTTGTAAAACAGAGATCTATCTACATTTTACTTGTGGAGATCTTTGGTTAAAGGAGTTTTGAACCGGTGATTGTAAAGTAAATTGAAATTTTAGTCATTGCAAAAAATTTAAAGAAAAAAATAAGAGAAAGGTAGGAGGATGGAATAAGGGAGAAAATGTTGTATTCTTGGAGTCTTATCTATGAAATTCATGAAATCCATTCTCTATAAGTAAATTTAAAAGCAAGTCAAAAAAGAACTCAAAAAAGAAATATTTGAACAATAAGCTTAATGGCTTGTGATACCTTTCTTACCCCTTGGCCTATTTCTACATCATCAGGTATATCTAGATCAAACAACTTATAAGTTGTTCCATATTAAATTAAAATTGTATTCTTAGAAATGCCATTAAACATCTCCCTCATCTTTTATTCCATTGTTCATATTCCATGTTTTAGCAGAATATCTGAGGCTGCGCAGACTGACAAATGGGCATCAGGACTGCGGGCACTTGGACGGCCGTTAAGCGGTGCTTTGGGATGCTCCCACCCCTACCAGAGTGCAAATTCTCAGGTCACGGCTCCAGTCTGGAGTCTACGTTGCGGCTACTGTGCAGCCTGGGAGGCAGCCGATGATTGCTTGAGGAATCGAGTCTGCCACACACATCGCTTCAATTCCCAACCCCTGACTTCAGCCTGGCCCATGCCTGGCTGTGCAGACACTTCAAGAGTGAACTGGTGTGCTGGCGCCGTGGCTCAATAGGCTAATCCTCCACCTGCGGCGCCGGCACACCAGGTTCTAGTCCTGGTCAGGGCGCTGGTTCTGTCCTGGTTGCTCCTCTTCCAGTCCAGCTCTCTGCTGTGGCCCAGGAA
The DNA here is from genome assembly GCF_051225735.1 of Oryctolagus cuniculus. Lineage (NCBI taxonomy): Eukaryota > Metazoa > Chordata > Mammalia > Lagomorpha > Leporidae > Oryctolagus > Oryctolagus cuniculus. The sequence goes on from NC_142883.1 coordinate 60,953,102, forward strand.
GGCAGTGGAGGATGGCCCAGGTGCTTGGGCCCTGCACCTGCATGGGAGACCAGGAGGAAGCACCTGGCTCCTGGCTTCGGATTACCCACTTGGGGGGTAAACCAACGGAAAAGGAAGACCTTTCTCTCTGTCTCTCTCTCTCACTGTCTGACTCTGCCTGTCCAAGAAAAAAAAAGTGAACTGGTGGATAGGAGATAACTCTGACTGTGTCTCCTTGTCTCTAGGCCTTTCAAACAAGTAAGGAAATTCAGACGCAAATTGAGATGCCCACGTCCCTTATTGGAGTTCCTGCACTGGTACCTGGCCGCATCTCATGACTGAAGAACCCTCCCAGAGCAGGCCTTGGGAGATGGCTAGGATGGCTCAGAAATGATATGACTGCCACCCTCCTGAGAGCTCTGGGTTGTGGTCCTGGCTCCCAGCTCTGGCCTGTGTGCAAGCTCGTGTGGGCATTGTGGAGTGAGTCGGTGGAAGGGAGGGAGTGCTGTCTCTCTCCAGTCCTCCCACCTCCTCTGTCACCCTCTCCCTCTATCCTCTCCCCTCTTCCCTTCTCCATCTCTGTCACTCTGCCTCTATAATTTAAGATGCTTACTTAGAACACACACATACACTCAAACACACACACACACACACACACACACACACGGAGCCTTGAAAGCCGTGCTCAGACTGCCTCAGAGAGAATGGTCATCAGGGAGCCCATGTGATGTGACCACCGTGGAGTCAGGACCCAGAGAGCAGGGAAGGGCAGTTGTCCTCTCTCAGACAGGTCTCTCCCTGGGTCCCGTGGGAGCTATGTTAATCCCTTCAGTGGCAGCCCACGGTGACCTCATTACTTCATGCTTGTCTCTGCCTCTTAAAATTTCCTCTTCCTTCCAGCATCGCTACACTGGGGACCAAGCTTCCATCCCAGAAACGTTTTGGCGACACACTCAGACTGCACCACACAGAGCACTGTCCCCCAGCTTCTAGAATTCATAATGGCAGATACTGATGCGGTGAAACCCCGCATCACCGCAGATGGCGCTGCTTTTCCTCAGGGATCACTCGGCCGCACGGGCGGGTGGGCAGGGGAGGGGAGGGAGAGGCAGTGTTCTGTTGTTCAGCAGGGAGACTCGTAGGGTCTGCAGCTCGAGAGAAAAGTTGTGTGTGAGCATGGGGGGCAGTGGGCAAGGGCAGACAGAGAGACAAGGAGAGAGAGAGAGAGAGAGAGAGAGAGAGAGGCAGTGACTGAGTAGAAGGAATAAGTTCTTACGTTGCCCAGCATGGTGGAATTTGCTGCAGTTCACAATAATCTCTTTTGTGAGCAAGTAGAAAAGGGGAGTTCAAAGGACCCAAAACTAAAGTGATGATAAACAGAGGAAAACTTTACCTTGATTCGGTGAGTACCTGTTGTCCACATTTATTGATCTGTCACACCATAGTCAATAACTATTGGCTGTTACTAAGTGCTGGTCTCCGATTGTTTCAAATGTTTAATGAGAGGACAGTGGTGCAGGATCTGTCTTGTTCATCACACACTGAACACGCAGATAGAAGTGGAGTACGTGCAGGCCAAGCCCTGGAACGAAGCCCGCACAGTGTCGGTGCTGCTTGGTGCTGGGTCAGTCGATGCTGAAGGTTCTGCAGCAGTGTTCCAGAAGCTTCTTCCAGAGCCGGGCCTCGCGGGGAGTGACGGAGGGGAGGGAGGAAAGGCAGATTTCTCGTCCATGTCTGTGCCTTTTACCTCCACTACACCCATGCTGTTTCTCTTGTTGTGAACATGGAATTTTCTTTCAAACAAAATTTGATAAGATTAAATATAATAAATACATAAATTATATGTAAATATATAAATTGTTTATGTGATTATATAAAGAAAATAAATATACATATTATGAATATAATCATGCTATTTTGCTCCTGGCCTAAAGGGAGAGCAGTCCAGAGGAGACATGGTGGTGATGGCCCACATCTGCTTGTTGATGCCTGGGGTCTGAGGGAAGAGCTAGTGGCTGGGACTGAATCCACAGCGAGGAGCTGGCATCATCTGGAGACACCGTCGCTCAAGACCAGCAGTGGAGCTGGGTTCAGACGGAGGGCTGCAGGAAACCTCCTGTGTGGCCTTGGCGTCCTGCAGCAGGGGAGCCCGGGGCATGCAGAGTGCTGGTCTGGTCAAGGGCTCCACAGGTGAGCGACACCAGTGACCTGGCAGAGGCCCCTGGCATTTCCATAGAACTCTGGAAGTCCCACAGAGTGCCTTCCACACGTGGGACAGTGCTGGGCAAACCCAGGGGCCGCTCTGGTTCAGAGGGAGGAGAGACGCCAATGAACATGTGTAAATCAGCCATGCGCACAGACTACTTTGTTCTGTTCCTTAACATCTGTACAAGTTATTTGCGATACAGGATGTGAGATGCATAAAACATCTGCAATGGCCTCTTGCTTCTGAACTTGACTTATGAATATATTAGTGTTCTGTGTCTTGCAGCTTATTTGGGGAAGGATGACCAGAGTCTTTAGAATAGATCTAAAACTTCAGACTTTGATGTCACTCACCACAACATTGTCTGGAATTCCAAAAATGTTCCATCAGCGGTGATCTGGGTCTTTCTGGATTTGACATTTGATAGAAGTTGGGTAAGTGAATATCATATATTTTTCCTATGTGACCCTGTCATTCAAGGCATAGAATTTATCTGCGATGTCACTGCCAATTAAAACTGAAAACAGGCAGAGGATGTAACGATGCTGAGCAAAGAGCAAATATAATTTCGTTGTCCTCCAAGACACATATCGACAGTCGGTTTCTGCTGTTAGGATTACCTGAAAAATGCCTTCCTCTGTGGGCCTCAGTGAGTACCACGCAGAGAATCCAGGAACTCAAAGGGGAGATGTAACACAGAAACTGTCGGTCTGCTCTACAAATGAAATACTGGCAAGATGATAAATGGTGCCTTCAGCCTCTTGTTTCCAGATTGTGCAGACGGGGCATTTAAGTAGCAGATTCTTCCATAAATTTGAACTTCTTTCCATGGCTGTGCTACTACCTGGTTCCCTTTTCAGTTGACTTTAAATGACAGTGGGGCAAGTAGTTATGTCCTTCGCATTTCCATAAAATGAGAGTTTTGCTCAGTCTTCACAAACCACAAAAATTGTTCAGTAGCATGCAGTTTAACTTTTATGTTTGTAAAGCTTCTATTCTTCTTGTAATTTTATTCCTTTGCTGTCTGAGAAGATAAATGTATAATTTCAATTTTTAAAGATTTTATTTATTTAAAAGGCAGAGTTAGAGAGAGAGGGAGAGACAGAGAGAGAGGTCTTCCATCCACTGGTTCACTCCCCAGATGGTCACAATGGCCGGACCTGAGCCAATCCAAAGCCAGGTGCCGAGAGCTTCTTCTGGTCTCCACGTGGGTGCAGGAACCCAAGCACTTCAGGCATCTTCTACTGCTTTCCCAGGCCATAAGCAGGGAGCTGGATGGGAAGAGGAGCAGCTGGGACACGAATGGTGCCCATCAGGTATACGGGTGTCATAGGCGGAGGCTTAGCCTACTATGCCACAGCACAGCCCTACAACTTGCATTTTTTATTCAGCATTTCATTAACAATGTTTAACTCATTAAAAATAAGCTGCAGAATCATAGCATTAAGCTGTACAGATGCATGGAAATGTGTTTAATCTGGCTGCTCCTACAGAATGCCTGTATTTCCCTCATCTCAGTTTTTGGTTGTTATAATATATAATGCTGAAATCAATGTTCTTTCCTATAAATGTGTGGCACAGCGGGTCAAACCGCCACCTGCAATGTGTGCATCCATATTGGCGCTGGTTCACACCCTGGCTGCTCCACTTCCAATCCAGATTTCTGCTAATGGCCTGAGAAAAGCAGAGGAACCTGGCCCAAGTGCCTGGGCCCCTGCCACCCACTGGGGACACTGGATTAACCTCCTGGCTTTGGACTGACCCAGGCTTGACTTGTAGCAGCCATCTTGGGAGTGAATTGGCAGATACAGATTCGATCTCTCCCTGCCCTCCTTTGTAACTCTAGCTTTCGAATAAATTTTTAAAAGAATAATAAAATAAGAGACATAAAATTGTACATGTTTAACAGGCACTATGTATGTTATGGGCAAACAAAATCCCTAATGCACACTCATTGGAAGAAATGGTACCAATTTTGCCATCTTGTTCTCTTGTGAATGCTGTTTAAACTATGTGTCAAGGTCTTGGTCGTTGCCTCCGTCTTCTGAACTTTAAGCCTGAAATACCGTCTCCAGCCCCACGTGACAGGATCGTGTCGATTGTTGGAGGACTTCCTGGTCCACCGGGGCTGCGCGGCTCTGGGCGCCCCTGACAGGCCGCTCTCCTGCAATCCACGACCCCAGACCTGGGGACTGGCCCGCGCGGCCGAGGTCGAGGGCGGTGTCCCTCGTGCAGCGGGGGCAGTTGTGCTGGAGCGAGCTCCGAGGCGGACGTCCCAGGGCCACGCGGGATGTCCTCTCCCTGCCCGGCGGGAGGGAGGTGGTCCAGGTCCGTACACCTCCATGCTCCTGTCTGGCTCTGCCCCTGTACGTTAGTGCCGGTGGTCAAGCGCCCCCCATCGTCCACTTTTATATCGTCCAGTGAGGCCGGCCAGGTGGCGGGTCCGGAGGGGGAGGTGGGGGTGGGGGAGTGGGGGCCCAACGGATGCTCGGACGGTTACAGTTGGGGCTGATTGACCGGTGCGTGGTAGGAGTTAGCGGTTGGGTGGGTGATAGGGCATGAGGCTTGCTGTGGTAAAATAATGCTTATGTAACTCATTTTCTTTATATAGAAGTTGTAGTGATTAATATACAGATACTGTGTGTAATCACAGATACTAAGATACGTTGAATATATATAACAAATATGCATTGTATAAATCTTAGTACTTATATCAGAATATTAGAATGCTATGATTATTTAATTATTAACATTGTTATAAATATTAGAAACCCACAGAGGCAGGACCTGCAGCTATGGAGAGTTGACTGCATTGTTCCAAAGCTGCAGCCCTCACTGAACAGGTAAGCTTAAGTCATTCCATCTGCCACAGCCACCATTTGGCTCCAAGTGTTTGATGGAAACCAGTGAGAGCCAGCACAGTGGCTCACTTGGTTAAACCTCCGCCCACAGCGCTGGCACCCCATATGGGCGCCGGGTTCTAGTTCTGGTTGCCCCTCTTCCAGTCCAGCTCTCTGCTGTGGCCCGGGAGGGCAGTGCAGGATGGCCCAAGTGGTTGGGCCCTGCACCCACATGGGAGACCAGGAGGAAGCACTTGGCTCCTGGCTTTGGATCTACGCATCGCCGGCCATAGCAGCTATTTGGGGGGTGAACCAATGGAAGGAAGACCTTTTTCTCTGTCTCTCTCTCTCACTGTCTAACTCTGCCTGTCAAAAAAAAAAAAAAAAAAGAAAGAAAGAAGGAAAAAAACCAGTGAGTGTGCATTGCACTGAATGGGAAACAAGCCCACCTGAGTCCACCCAAAGGATGAACTCAGAAACAAGAAGGAAACAGTAGGCGAGGTGTTTATTGATACCTGGTCATTTTTAACAAAGGGTTTACTTATTTATTTATTTATTTATTTGAGGGGCAGTTTCAGAGAGAAGGAGAGATAGAAAGGTCCTCCATCTGCTGGTTCACTCTCCAAATGGCTGTAAGGGCCAGAGCTGGGCCAATCTGAAACTAGCAGCCAGGAGCTTCTTCTGGGTCTCCCATGTAGGTGCAGGGGCCCAAACAATGGGGCCATCTTCCACTGCTTTCCCAGGTGCATTAGAAGGGAGCTGGATTGGAAGTGGAGCAACCAGGACTTGAACCAGCGCCCATAGGGGATGCCAGGCTGCAGATTAATCTGCACCACAGCACTGGCCCTAGGGATTCATTTTGTGACACCATCAGAATGAAGAGATATATTTCTTCTTTCATTTATTAACGTTTGTCATGAATAAAATATTGAATCCCTTTAGATGTCTCTGAAATGAAAGGATTTGTTGAGTCATAACAGATGCCAGCCAGGAAGAAAGGACTGGTCTTGGACAAGTTCCAGCAGCCCTTGGCACCAGGGGTGGCCAGCACTGGAGAGCTGTGTGTCAAATCTACACAGCTGGCATATTTCACACTGCAAGTCTGGGGAGAAGAAAGCATGCATGGCTCCCACTGAGCCTGCACTGCCTACAGATAAGAGCAGTGGACAAGCACAGAGCACATCTTTAGTATTCAAGGAGAGTGCATGACTTGGTGTTGCTGGGTGAAGAATGGAGGGGGCTTGTGGCGTAGCAGGTAAAGCCACTGCCTGTGATGCTGGCATCCCGTATGGGTGCCAGTTTGAGTCCCAGCCACTCCACTTCTGATCCAGGTCCCTACTAATGTGCCTGGGAAAGCAGTGATGGATGGCCAAGTACTTGGGCTCCTGCACCTATGCGGGAGACCTAGCTCCGGCCGTTGTAGGTGTTTGGGGAGTGAACCAGCAGATGGAAGATCTCTTTCTCTATGAGTCTCCCTCTCTAGCTCTGTAACTCTGTCTTTCAAATAAATAATTTTTTTTTTGACAGGCAGAGTGGACAGTGAGAGAGAGAGACAGAGAGAAAGGTTTTCCTTTGCCGTTGGTTCACCCTCCAATGGCCGCCCTGCGGCCGGCGCACCGCGCCGATCCGATGGCAGGAGCCAGGAGCCAGGTGCTTTTCCTGGTCTCCCATGGGGTGCAGGGCCCAAGCACCTGGGCCATCCTCCACTGCACTCCCTGGCCACAGCAGAGAGCTGGCCTGGAAGAGGGGCAACCGGGACAGAATCCGGTGCCCTGACCGGGACTAGAACCTGGTGTGCCGGCGCCGCTAGGCGGAGGATTAGCCTAGTGAGCCGCGGCGCCGGCCCTCAAATAAATAATTTTTTTGACAGGCAGACTGGACAGTGACAGAGAGACAGAGAGAAAGCTCTTCCTTTTTGCCATTGGTTCACCCTCCAATGGCCACTGCGGCCAGTGGGCTGCGGCCAGTGCACTGCGCTAATCCGAAGCCAGGAGCCAGGCACTTCTCCTGGTCTCCCATGGGGTGCAGGGCCCAAGCACTTGGGACATCCTCCACTGCACTCCCTGGCCACAGCAGAGAGCTGGCCTGGAAGAGGGGCAACCGGGACAGACTCCAGCGCCCCGACCGGGACTAGAACCCGGTGTGCCGGCGCCGCAGGTGGAGGATTAGCCTAGTGAGCCACGGCGCTGGCCAATACATTTTTTAAAAAAAGGAAAAGTGGAAAGAACCCTTGATGCCCTGCTCCTGGGTGCTGAGTGGAGGCTTAATGCAGGTGTAGGAGTGGGGAGCAGCTTTTTCTTGCTATTTCTGTTTTGGTCCCAATCTGTTCACTGGACTGCTTTTTTTTCTTTCTCCAACCTTATAAATACATTTAGGACATCTTAGAATTGTATCAGTCTCTAGACATGAGACAAGAGAATTGTATGCCAGCCTTCTCCTACTCATTCCTAATGACAGACAGAGACAAGGAAGGATAATGAGTTCACCTGGAAGGTTTAGGATATAGTGTCCGGGTCTGGGCCTATCCGTGTCCCTGGGGAGTCTCAGACTCCCACCTTGCTGTCCCACCCCACAGCGCTGCCCTTCAAGACTGATGCCATCTCACCTGGTGCATTCGTGTACTGCCCCCAGGATAATCTCAGAGCACAGAGGGAACTCAGCCAGCTCCAACCACCCCCACTGGCACTCAAGTCTCTGAGCCCCATGGGCATTCAAACACGATTTTCCTTCTGGTGGACATCTTTGGGAAGGATGGCCGGCCCCTCACTCAGAGTGAGGTTTCTGTTGTCAGGGCAGGTTCAGCGATGAGGTCTTAGTGACTGGTGTTAACCAAGAGCTCCTCTATGTGGTAGCAACAGTGCACCTGGGGTGTTTATGCTAGTAGGGGAGGGGAGGACCCAGTGGCCCATGGACAAACAGATTAAGTGTGTGTGTGTGTGTGTTAGATTACATGTGTCTTCCTACATTGTGTGCACATTTATTTGTATATGTACACTTTCCTATAAGCTCATGTATTTTGAGTCAGGTTTATTTCCACCTGAATTGTTTTTGAAACATATGTGTCTGTATGTCTGCATCTCTAGAAAAAATGTCCATGAGGAGTTGTTGCCCCCAGGATACTGAAGCGTGTCAGTGACAAGGACACAGCTACCCAGGTAAGGGAATAATTTTCAGTGAGTATTTGTTCAGTTATATGCATGTCTTTGGAGGTTTGTTCAATAGTTACATGTATTTACATAAGTGTATATAACCAAAGATTTTTCCAAGTGCATTATTTCTACTATGTGCACCTGTAGGTCTCAACTCCCAATTGGTAAACAGAGAGCCATCTGGAAAACTCACTGCATTGCAGTGGGAGAGGACCCAGACTTTCCAAAGTCTTAGGTCTTCCCTTGTCCTGGACATATCCATGGGCAGTGCATGTGCCCACCCACCCCTAGAAGTTGGGCTAATGCTCGTTAGCCAGGAAGAGTGGGCCCAAAGTTAGACACACTCCTTATGCATCTCCTTGGGCTAGCCCCCAACACTCACCCTCAGACCCAGTGACATGGGCCTCCCTTGTGTCCTGCTGCCCACTAGTGCTGGTTAACCAGCCACGGAATCCACAGTGCCCCAGCAAAACACGGGAGGTTTAAGACATGCAGTTTCTCGGCCGGCGCCATGGCTCACTAGGCTAATCCTCTGCCTGTGGCGCCGGCACACCGGGTTCTAGTTCTGGTTGGGGCACCGGATTCTGTCCCGGTTGCCCCTCTTCCAGGCCAGCTCTCTGCTATGGCCAGGGAGTGCAGTGGAGGATGGCCCAAGTGCTTGGGCCCTGCACCCCATGGGAGACCAGGATAAGTACCTGGCTCCTGCCATCGGATCAGCGCGGTGCGCCGGCCGCAACGTTCTGGCCGCGGTGGCCATTAGAGGGTGAACCAACGGCAAAGGAAGACCTTTCTCTCTGTCTCTCTCTCTCTCTCTCACTGTCCACTCTGCCTGTCAAAAAAATAAATTAAAAAAAAAAAACACATGCAGTTTCCAAGACTGTGAGGTGGCCCTCCAGCCAGCCTGCTCACTCTCTCTAGAACAAGGATGTTTGGGCAGGGTCTGGCTCTTTCACACGGTGTGGCCGTCAGGTACTTGGGCCGTTCCCTGGCTCTAGGAGTTCACCAGACACACACTTTCAGCCACACAGTGTCAGAGCTGTTCTTCCAGCCTGGAGCTGTCATAACTGCCCACAAGAAAAGCCCCGATCACAGAGAGAATGTTCTCAGAAGTGACACTGCTCCAGCCGCCTGTCTGCACCCAGTCTCTGCAGTGCCAAGGTGTTGAAGACATGGTTTTCTGCCGGCGCCACGGCTCACTAGGCTAATCCTCCGTCTGCGGCGCCGGCACACCGGGTTCTAGTCCCGGTCGGGGTGCCGGATTCTGTCCTGGTTGCCCCTCTTCCAGGCCAGCTCTCTGCTGTGGCCCGGGAGTGCAGTGGAGGATGTCCCAAGTGCTTGGGCCCTGCACCCCATGGGAGACCAGGAGAAGCACCTGGCTCCTGGCTACGGATCAGCACGGTGCGCCGGCCACAGCGCGCCGGCCGCGGTGGCCATTGAAGGGTAAACCAATGGCAAAGGAAGACCTTTCTCTCTGTCTCTCTCTCACTGTCCACTCTGCCTGTCAAAAAATAAAAATAAAAAAAATACATGGTTTTCCTTCTGGGGAAAATCTTCGGAAAGCACAGTCAGGTCACACTCAGAGGGAGGTCCCTGTGGTCAGGGCTGCTGCCGTGACAACACTGGTGACTGGGGTCCTGCAAGGAACCCTGGATGCCAAGGGTCTCCTTGGATGTTTATGGCCATCGTAATTGCCAGCAGCAGAAGGAAGGGACCAGTGGTCACTGACGAGAGAGCGAGAGAGAGATAGGGAGGTTGTGCTTCCTTGATGTATATGTATATTGAATTTTATATGTTCATTTTTCGTAAACTATGAACCATTGGGAACCATAGTTTTATTTCTGCCTGCATTATTTCTGAGGACATATGTGTTTATGTATACCTTTGTGGTTAAAAAAAAGTCATAATCTCCCTCTCCCTAGGATAATGAAGCATCCCAGGTACAAGGATATGAGTATAAAGGTCAAATTAAAATGTTCTACATTTTATAGCACATGTGAATATTTATTCAGTTATGTCCATCCGTTTCATGACTTGTTCAGTACTTGCATATGTTTGCCTCAGTCGGTATCACTAAGTGTTTTCGTAAGAGGTAAATCTTGCAGTACACTCCATGCAGACCTCAGCCTTCCATTTATGAACCAAGAGACATCTGGAACCCTGGCCAGATGTGACCCTACATGTTCATGTGACCCTACATGAACAATTAGGGTCCCTAATGTGACCCTACATGAACAAGTGCACGGGAACTTGACATCTCCACCCTATGCAACAGTTAGAATAACCCTCTTCACTCGCCATTGGATGCCCTAAATTGGACGCACTCCTTACGCATCCACACGGCCCAATATGCTGCATCACAAGTCACGTTGCCCAGAAGGGATTGTAGACCAGCTGTGCATCCCGAGTGCCCCTCTGAGAGTGCAGGAGGCCTAAGACACATGGTCCCTGCTTATTCCCCAGCACCCCAGGGAGCTGGCCCTCCAGGTGGCTATGCCGTTCTCTCCAGGACAGAGGAGTTCGAGGGCAGACCATGCTTTCAAACTGTGTGTGGCATTCAGGGACTGGGGTCTCTCCCTGGCCCTTGGGAGCCCTCAACCTCCCTCTTGCTGTCCTACCTGGACAGTTGTCCCCACAGCCTGGTGCCACCTTACCCTGTGGCTATATTTGCTTCCTCCAGGGTAACCTCAGAACACAGAGTGAGGGAAAGTTCTTAGGGTAGACACCCAGCTCCAGCCAACCCCATCAGCACCCATGACTCTGGGTCCCGTGGGTTACTCTGTAAATGGCTGGTCCTTCTGGTACATACGATTCCAAAGTGTGCCCAGCTTCCTACTGAGAACAGGCTCCCTTTTGGTCAGGGCGGTTCAGGGACATTTCCCTGGTGATGGTGTCAGCCAAAGGCTCTTGGTGTTTATGCCCCAGACTGACTGTAGTGGAGAGGAGAGCCCAGTGAGCTATGGACAAGGACATTGTGTATATGCCATTTGTATGTGTTTGCCTTTGTTGTCTGTATATTTAATTTGCATATGCACACTTTCTTGTTATAAACTTAAGTATTTGGAAACTGAAGGTTTACTTCAATCTCTATTACTTACTTCTGTTATATATATGTTTATATATTCCCTTGTATATACATTTTTGAAATAATGATATTAATAAATTCTTCCCTCCTAGAATGTTGAAGTATCCCAGACACAACAGCACCATCACACAGGTACAGGAACAATTTCCTACATTCCTAGACTAGTGTGATAGTGACATTGTACACACGTCTTTGGGGGATCCTCAAAGTTTATGTACATTGATTTAATTGGATGTAGCCTAGGATTACTCCAAGAGCATTATTTTGGCTACAAACACCCCAAGGATTCAACCTCCCATTGATGAGCCAAGACACATCTTGAGCTCTGCATGGATGGAGGCCACAGGGACTTTTGGCTGACCCAAACCCCTGATGCTGGACTAGACATTGGCCTTGTGTGGGGGTGCTTGGCTCCCCACTGCAACAGTTGGGGTACCCTCTTCTTCCCACAGTGGAGGCTTCAAATCAGACACAGTTCTTTACAACAACATGGGGAGGTCCAACACTTACCTCTGACCTGGTCACGTGGTCTCTCACATCCTGTGTTACCCACAGGTGAGGTACCCCAGATCTGGGTCCTGAAGCCCCCTCCAGAGGTGGGGAGGGCTAAGCATGTTGTCTCCAAGCAAGACAGGTAGCTGGGCCTCCAGGTGGACTGGTCCATCTCTAGGGCAGGGAAGTCTGGGGAGACCCAACGATCCTATGTTATGGCCCCCATGGTTGCCAGTGGGGAGAGATTTAAGTGTCTGTGCGTGTTCCACTGTGTGTTTCTCTGAGTTGTGTGTATATTTAACTCACTTATATCCAGTTTTTCCATAAACTCAAACTGTCTTGTAATCTTAGGAATTCAATAGGAATAAAATCACTAATTAATAAAAAAATTACTGTAGTTTAAACCAGATTTTTCTGAAATGAGATTGATATAAAGTGAAAATTATTAAATTCAAATGACACAAAACTAAGTAGAAAAACACTGATTTTTTAATTTGTGACTCAAATAAACCAGAAGAAACTCAGACCTAATGATCCTATGAATGAAATAGGGACCAACAGAGAAAGGGCAACCAGTAACTCAGGGGAAGCATTTTGTAGACACACGATAGAAATAACTCCGTGAGCTCCAGGATTCTGACACTGCCTCTCTGTATAAAGGGAATGAATCTAGATTTGGGAACTTAGGGGCTGTTGTCCTCCATAACAGGACTTCTACTGATTAAGAATAATCAGGTCAGACTGATTGAGAGGGGAGGTTCATGAAACAATGATGAACTACAGAGGCAGGAGATTAGGTGTTGTATTATTTAGCATTGCGCAGAAACAACTGAGAAAGCAGGGTGAGGCGAGACAGGCATTTCTGAATGCTGTTGCTCATTCAGAATTTCCAAAACCTAATTTTCTGTAAAAAGGATGACAACAACATATTGATGGATCATACAAGGGTACCAGAGGGAGAATCAGTAATCGAAACAAAGAAGGAACCACGCCACACATGAACAGACTCCGATCTTGCTGTCCTTTGTGTGTGGAGCAGAGTCGTTTTCAGGATGAAGGAAAAATCACCAAGACAATGGTACCAAGCGTGAAGGGACATCATTACTAAGAATCAGGGAAACTCAGAAATGGATGGGCAGGACTCAGGAAAGAAGAAGGAAAACAGGAGAAAATAACATCAGCCTTGAAATGCAAACCACAAGAAACACAGGAACGGACTGTGCCTTAGAAGAAGCAGAAGGTGGCATAAAGGGAAATACTGTTAAGAATAGGAATTTTACTGAAGATTTTAGAACACGAGAGGGAAATACCAAAGGTGAATCCATGCATGTGTATGAATGGGATTCCTGGAAGAGGGAACCAATGCAGTGATCCAGACTAATAATTAGAATTCAGACTTCTTCTGCTATGAAGTATACTCCCACACTACTTCACAGAATCCTGGGTCTGACTTTGAGTGACTGATGTCACTGATACTCTAGTAGCATCTGTGAATTAAAAGAAAATGTGTTCATGCATCTAGAGTTCAAGGATGAGTGGCACAGGAGGAAATGAAAATGAGACTCTCACCAGTCTTGTAGAGACAGCGAGTCTGGGTCAGGGGAATAAAAATGTATTTAAGATACTCAAGAAGATGGACAGAAAGAGGGCGGAGCCAAGATGGCAGAATAGTGAGGGCGCGCACCGACAGTCCGGGAAAATTTAGTTTAATAAAAGGGGAGTTATGGTAGCCTCAGAAAAAAGAACCAGGAAAATGTTGCAGAGGAAACTCTTCTGGATCAAGTGGCTGTGAATCGGAGGACCTACTGGGAGAACAAGGTCGCCCACTGCGCGGAAGCCGAGCCGCGGGACCGAGCCGCGGAAGCCGCAGGGTCTGCGCGCCAGTGCTCGAAGAGGAGTGCATGCCACACAGACAACAGCGGGGAGACTTGGGACGTCCAGGGCTCCGAGTCCACACAATGGCACTAGAAGGGGAGGTGAGCTCAATAACCCAAGACATTGGTGGGGAAACGGGGGTCAGAATCTAGAGGGGGGCCGGAAAGTGCAGCAAACTCACTACCGGAAAGAAGGAAAAAAGCTTGGGGGTTTCTCTTTCCCCTAACCTTGGAAAGGTTGCAAGGCTGCAAGGCTTGAAGAATTCACAAGAGACAAAGCGCAGGCCCCCTCTCTGGATTTACATATCAACGGGGGAGAGCTAAGGAACTGAGTCACTACAATTCAGTAGCCTAGGCAACCCAGTGGGAGTCCAAAGGAGCCTAAACAGACTCTGTGGGTAGAAGCCAGAGACTGGAAGCTAAATACCATCAGTTCTGCACAGCCGTGCCTTGCAGTGTTACTTACCCCCTGAATAAACAAAATAAATAAATAAATAAATAAATAAATAAATAGAGAGAGATTTACCACGCATAACCTGAGGATGTCACCTTTGCACACCCTTAACCAGGAAGAACCAAGCAGAGCTCTCAGGCCGCACCCATCTCAAGCCTCCAAGGCTCCTCCAACAGCAGGCAGTCCACTTAACAGGGACATAGTATAAAATAAAAAAAAACGCACAGTGATGAAAGAAGAATTAACTATGCCAAGTAACAAACACAGAAATCGAGGGAACAAGATCAACCATGACACTATGATGCCTCCAAATAAACAAAACACCCCAAACCAAGATTATGAAGATGATGAGATAGAAGAAATGCAAGATATGGATTTCAAAAAATTTATGATAAGAACATTTAGAAGTTTTCAAAAGCAAATCCTTGAACTACAGAAATCCTTAATGGACAAGATTGAAAATCTCTCTCGTGAAAATGAAATTTTAAGGAAGAATCAAAATGAAACTCAGAAACTAGTAGAACAGGAAAGTGTGATTGTGAAGAGAAATGAAGAGCTCAATAGATCAAATGACAAACACATTAGAAAGCCTTAAAAACAGAATGGGTGAAGCAGAAGAGAGAATATCGGACTTAGAAGATAGAGCACAGGAAAACATACAGTCAAACCAAAGAAAAGAAGAGGAAATTAGAAATCTAAAAAATATTGTTGGGAATCTAGAGGATACTATTAAAAAAACCAACATTCGAGTTCGAGGAGTTCCTGAAGGCATGGAGAGAGAGAAAGGATTAGAAGGCCTTTTAGTGAGATACTAGCAGAGAACTTCCCAGGTTTGGAGAAGGACAGAGACATCCTAGTACAGGAAGCTCATAGAACCCCCAATAACCATGACCAAAAGAGATCCTCACCACGACACATGGTAATTAAACTTACCACAGTGAAACATAAAGAAAAGATCCTAAAATGTGCAAGAGAGAAACGTCAGATTACTCTCAGAGGATCTCCAATCAGACTCACAGCAGACTTCTCATCAGAAACACTACAGGCTAGGAGGGAATGGCGAGATAGAGCCCAGGTACTAAGAGAGAAAAATTGCCAGCCCAGAATATTATATCCTGCCAAGCTCTCATTTGTGAATGAAGGTGAAATAAAGACCTTTCATAGCAAACAGAAATTGAAAGAATTTGTCGCCACTGGTCTAGCCCTGCAAAAGATGTGCTACACTCAGAAACACAGAAACACGGCCATCAATACGAAAGAAGGGAAAGGAAGAACACCTACCAGTAAAAGAGCATGGGAAGCTCAAAGCATATACTAGAAAATATTTCCGGGAAAATGGCAGGGCAAAGTCACTACGTATCAATAGTCACATTGAACATTAATGGTCTGAATTCTTCAGTTAAAAGACACAGATTGGCTGACTGGCTCAAAGAACACAACCCAACGATTTGTTGCCTACAAGAAACACATCTCTCTAACAAAGAGGCATGCAGACTGAAAGTGAAAGGTTGGAAAAAGATATTCCATGCCAACAGAAACCAAAAAAAAGCAGGTGTAGCCATATTAATATCAGACAAAATAAACTTTAATACAAAAACTGTTAAGAGAGACAAAGAGGGACACTATATAATGATTAAGGGTTCAATTCAACAGGAAGATGTAACTATTATAAATGTATATGCACCTAATTACAGGGCACCGGTCTATTTAAAAGATATGTTAAGGGACTTAAAGGGAGATTTAGATTCCAATACAATAGTACTGGGGGACTTCAATACTCCACTCTCAGAAATAGACAGATCATCCGGACAGAAGATCAACAAGGAAACAGCAGATTTAATTGACACTATTGCCCAAATGGATCTAACAGATATCTACAGAACTTTCAACCCTACATCTACAGACTTCACATTCTTCTCAGCAGCGCATGGAACCTTCTCTAGGATTGACCACATACTAGGCCATAAAGCAAGTCTCAGCAAATTTAAAAGAATTAGAATCATACCATGCAGCTTCTCAGACCACAGCGGGATGAAGCTGGAAATTAGCAACTCAGGAAACCCCAGAAAGTATGCAAACACATGGAGACTGAACAACATGCTCCTGAATGAACACTGGGTCATTCAAGAAATCAAAAGAGAAATCAAAAACTTTCTGGAAGTAAATGAAGACAACAACACAACATATCAAAACTTATGGGATACAGCAAAAGCAGTATTGAGAGGCAAATTTATAGCAATAGGTGCCTATACCAAGAAATTGGAAAGGTACCAAATAAATGAGCTTTCAGCGCACCTCAAGGACCTAGAAAAACTGCAGCAAACCAAACCCAAATCTAGTAGGAGAAGAGAAATAATTAAAACCAGAGAAGAAATTAACAGGATTGAATCCAAAAAAAACATTACAAAAAATCAGCCAAGCGAGAAGCTGGTTTTTTGAAAAAATAAACAAAATTGACACCCCATTGGCCCAACTAACTAAAAAAAGAAGAGAAAAGACCCAAATCAATAAAATCAGAGATGAAAAAGGAAACGTAACAACAGACACCACAGAAATAAAAAGAATCATCAGAAATTACTACAAGGACCTGTATGCCAGCAAACAGGAAAACCTATCAGAAATGGATAGATTCCTGGACACATGCAACCTACCTAAATTGAACCATGAAGACATCGAAAACCTAAATAGACCCATAACTGAAACAGAAATTGAAACAGTAATAAAGGCCCTCCCAACAAAGAAAAGCCCAGGACCAGATGGATTCACTGCTGAATTCTACCAGACATTTAAAGAAGAACTAACTCCAATTCTTCTCAAACTATTCAGAACAATCGAAGAAGAGGGAATCCTCCCAAATTATCTCTATGAAGCCAGCATCACCTTAATCCCTAAGCCAGAGAAAGATGCAGCACTGAAAGAAAATTACAGACCAATATCCCTGATGAACATAGACGCAAAAATCCTCAATAAAATTCTGGCCAATAGAGTACAACAACACATCAGAAAGATCATCCACCCAGACCAAGTGGGATTCATCCCTGGTATGCAGGGATGGTACAACATTCGCAAATCAATCAATGTGATTCACCACATTAACAGACTGCAGAAGAAAAACCATATGATTATCTCAATTGATGCAGAGAAAGCATTTGATAAAATTCAACACCCTTTCATGATGAAAACTCTAAGCAAATTGGGTATAGAAGGAACATTCCTCAATATAATCAAAGCAATTTATAAAAAACCCACAGCCAGCATCCTATTGAATGGGGAAAAGTTGGAAGCATTTCCACTGAAATCTGGCACCAGGCAGGGATGTCCACTCTCACCACTGCTATTTAACATAGTTCTGGAAGTTTTAGCCAGAGCCATCAGACAAGAAAAAGAAATCAAAGGAATACAAATCGAGAAGGAAGAAGTCAAACTATCCCTCTTTGCAGATTATATGATTCTGTACTTAGAGGATCCAAAGAACTCTACTAAGAGACTATTGGAACTCATAGAGGAGTTTGGCAAAGTGGCAGGATATAAAATCAATGCACAAAAATCAACAGCCTTTGTATACACAAGCAATGCCATGACTGAGAAAGAACTGCTAAGATCAATCCCATTCACAATAGCTACAAAAACAATCAAATACCTTGGAATAAACTTAACCAAGGACGTTAAAGATCTCTACGATGAGAATTACAAAATCTTAAAGAAAGAAATAGAAGAGGATACCAAAAAATGGAAAAATCTTCCATGCTCATAGATTGGAAGAATCAGTATCATCAAAATGTCCATTCTCCCAAAAGCAATTTATAGATTCAATGCAATCCCAATCAAGATACCAAAACATTATTCTCAGACCTAGAAAAAATGATGCTGAAATTCATATGGAGGCACAAGAGACCTCGAATAGCTAAAGCAATCTTGTACAACAAAAACAAAGCTGGAGGCATCACAATACCAGATTTCAGGACATACTAAGGGCAGTTGTAATCAAAACAGCATGGTACTGGTACAGAAACAGATGGATAGACCAATGGAACAGAATTGAAACACCAGAAATCAACCCAAACATCTACAGCCAACTTATATTTGATCAAGGATCTAAAACTAATTCCTGGAACAAGGACAGTCTATTCAATAAATGGTGCTGGGAAAATTGGATTTCCACATGCAGAAGCATGAAGCAAGACCCCTACCTTACGCCTTACACAAAAATCCACTCAACATGGATTAAAGACCTAAATCTGCGTCCTGACACCATCAAGTTACTAGAGAACATTGGAGAAACCCTTCAAGATATTGGCACAGGCAAAGAATTTCTGGAAAAGACCCGGGAGGCACAGGCAGTCAAAGCCAAAATCAACTATTGGGATTGCATCAAATTGAGACGTTTCTGTACTGCAAAAGAAACAGTCAGGAGAGTGAAGAGACAACCGACAGAATGGGAAAAAATATTTGCAAACTATGCAACAGATAAAGGGTTAATAACCAGAATCTACAAAGAGATCAAGAAACTCCACAAAAACAAAACCAACAACCCACTTAAGAGATGGGCCAACGACCTCAATAGACATTTTTCAAAAGAGGAAATGGAAATGGCCAACAGGCACATGAAAAAATGTTCAAGGTCCCTAGGAATCAGGGAAATGCAAATCAAAACCACAATGAGGTTTCACCTCACCCCGGTTAGAATGGCTCACATACAGAAATCTACCAACAACAGATGCTGGCGAGGATGTGGGGAAAAAGGGACACTAACCCACTGTTGGTGGGAATGCAAACTGGTCAAGCCACTATGGAAATCAGTCTGGAGATTCCGCAGAAACCTGAATATAACCCTACCGTTCGACCCAGCCATCCCACTCCTTGGAATTTACCCAAAGGAGTTTAAATTGACAAACAAAAAAGCAGTCTGCACCCTAATGTTTATTGCAGCTCAATTCACAATAGCCAAGACCTGGAACCAACCTAAATGCCCATCAACGGTAGACTGGATAAAGAAATTATGGGATATGTATTCTTTAGAATACTATACCGCAGTAAGAAACAACGAAATCCAGTCATTTGCAACAAAATGGAGGAATCTGGAACACATCATGCTGAGTGAAGTAAGCCAGTCCCAAAGGGACAAATACCATATGTTCTCCCTGATCGGTGACAAGTGACCAAACACCAAAAAGGAAACCTCCTGAAGTGAAATGGACACTATGAGAAATGGTGACTTGATCAGCATAGCCCTGACTGTTAATGAACAACTTAATACATTATCCCTCTTAGTAGTTTTTTTGTCTGTTCTACTTAATGTGACTGGTTTAATTCTGTAATTATCACACAGTTATTATTAAGTGTTGAAAATTAACTGAAATGTGATCCCTGTTAAACATAAGAGTGGGAATAAGAGAGGGAAGAGATGTATAATTTGGGGCATGCTCGGGCTGCCTTGCCCCAAACGGTAGATCTAGAAACATACCAGGGGATTCCAATTCAATCCCATCAAGGTGGCATGTACCAATGCCATCTCACTATTCCAAGTGATCAATTTCAGTTCACAATTGATCATAATGAAAGGACTAAGAGTCAAAGGGAGCACATAAACAAGTCTAGTACCTGCTAACACTAACCGATAGAATAAAGGGGAGAGTGATCCAACATGGGAAGTGAGATACTCAGCAGACTCATAGAATGGCAGATGTCCTAAATAGCACTCTGGACTCAGAATCAGCCCTAAAGGCATTCGGATCTGGCTGAAAAGCCCATGAGAGTATTTCAGGCATGGAAAGCCAAGACACTCTGGCAAAAAGATCTCTGTGAGTGAGATCCCAGTGGAAAGAACAGGTCTTCAAAGAAGGAGGTACCTTTCTCTGAAGGGAGGAGAGAACCTCCACTATGAATATGACCTTGTCTAAACAAGATAAGAGTCAGAGAACTGAAAAGGCTTCCATAGCCTTGGAATCTCATGACTGGAGCATAGGGAGATTACTGATGCCATAAACAGGAGTGTCAATTTGTAAAGTCAACAACAGGAGTCACTGTGCACTTACTCCTCATGTAGGATCTCTGTCCTTAATGTGCTGTACATTGAGGCTTAATGCTATAACGAGTACTCAAACAGTATATTTCACTTTGTGTTTCTATGTGGGTGCAAACTGTTGAAATCTTCACTTAATGCATACTAAACTGATCCTCTGTAAAAAAAAAAAAAAAGAAATTATCAATTCCCAACTTGACTCTCACTGGGATTAAACATGACAATAGGTCTGATCTGATTTCATCATCATTTAAAAAATCATCTATTATTTTTCACTTTATGTTTCTGCATGGGAGCAAACTGTTGAAATCTTTACTTAATGTATACTAAGCTGATCTTCTGTATATTAAGATAATCAAAAATGAATCTTGATGTGAATGGAAGGGGAGAGGGAGTGGGAAAGGGGGGGGTTGTGGGTGGGAGGGACAGTATGGGGGGGAAGCCATTGTAATCCATAAGTCGTACTTGGGAAATTTATATTCATTAAATAAAAGTTAAAAAAAAGAGAGAGAGAGACAGAAAGATGGGCTAGAACTGTAACCTCGCTGTTTGGATCAATACTTTAAAATAAAAGATACAGGAGAAAGAAAAAAAATAATCAAGAAGAGAAAGGATAAGTCAGGAATTTTGTGCCATCCAAGCTGACCTTAGGTGATAAATGCTTTGGCGTCCAGGTGGTCATGAGAAGTCTTGGGTGAGATGGACCTCATGGTCCCTTCCAGAGGAGGAGCAGACACGAGACAACACAACCACTAGGAAGTCATTGCTGCAGCACAGATTGAAAAGACCACGCCTGGCAGTGACTTTCAGTGGAGACCACATCTTTCCGGTTCCTTTCCAGAGAGTGCTGGTGAGGGCACTCACTAGGTGACTGCTCCTGGACCCTTTGAACTTCTACCTTTGCTAAGCTTGTTTTTCTACACTGTGCTTTATTAGACAAAACCATATGAAACCAACTGGTGCTCGGTGATGATTTAATATCAGAGCTCACAGAGGACTGGTGAGGAGGGCCGTGGCTGCTGTTGTGTCTCCTCCTGTGTGGTTCAAGCTTCCGATGGTGTGGGAAGCTCCAGCTCCTCTGGTCCAAGGACTCCACACTGCAGACTTCCGAGCATCTGAAGATGTCTGCAAGAAAGACACAGGAGCAGGGGTCAGTGGGGGGACAGGGATGCAGCAGGGGTGTGGGCAGTGGGGTGGGAGTACAGCACTCACAGGGCTCCTGATCTCAGGATCTCCCGAACTCAGCAGCAGTCAGGGTCGTGGTCACTGAGGCCCATTTGCTAGGGCGAATTCCCCCAGGCATTCATGGGACAGCCTTCAGGGAGGTGACCCCTTAAACTGTGAACTTGATGCACAGGAAAGGGCAAGTCTCTCGGGCCCTAGGATTTCTCTCTCTCTCTCTCTCTCTCTCTCTCTCATTTACTAAATATAAATTTCCAAAGTACAACTTTAGGATTGTAGTGGCTTTTTTCCCCCATAAACTCCCTCCCACCGCAACCATCCTATCTCCCACTCCCTCTCCCATCCCACTCACATCAAGATTCATTTTCAATTATCTTTATATACAGAAGATCAATTTAGTATATACTAAGTAAAGATTTCAACATTTTGCACCCACACAGAAACACAAAGTATAGAGCACTGTTTGAGTACCAGTTATACCGTTAATTCACATGGCACAACACATTAAGGACAGAGATCTGACATGAGGAGTAAGTGCACAGTGACACCTGTTGTTGGTTTAACAATTGACACTCTTATTTATGATGTCAGTAATCACCCGAGGCTCTTGTCATGAGCTGCCAATGCTATGGAGTCCTATTTTTTTTTTGTACAGGTAGAGTTAGACAGTGATTGAGAGAGACAGAGAGAAAGGTCTTCCTTCCGTTGGTTAACCCCCCAAATGGGTGCTATGGCCAATGTGCTGCAGCCGGCTTGTTGCGCCGATCCTAAGCAAGGAGACAACTTCCTCCTGGTTGCCCATGTGGGTGCAGGGCCCAAGCATTTGGGCCATCCTCCACTGCCTTCCCAGGCCACAGCAGAGAGCTGCACTGAAAGAGGAGCAACTGGGACAGAATCCAGTGCCCCAACCGGGACTAGAACCTGGGGTTCCAGCGCCACAGGCAGAGGATTAGCCTAGTGAGCCACGGCGCTGGCCTGGGAGCCTCTTGAGTTTGCCAACTCCCATTGGTTTAGACAAGGCCATAGTCAAAGTGGAAGTTCTCTCCTCCCTTCAGAGAAAGGTACCTCTTTCTTTGATGGCCTATTCTTTCCGCTGGGATCTCGCTCACAGAGATCTTTTATTTAGGTCATTTGTTTTTTCCCTGAGTGTCTTGGCTTTCCATGCCTAAAATACTCTCATGGGCTCTTCAGCCAGATCCGAATGCCTTAAGGGCTGAACTGAGGCCAAAGCGCTGTTTAAAACATCTGCCATTCTGTGAGTCTGCTGTGTATCCCGCTTCTCATGTTGGATCGTTCTCTCCCTTTTTTATTCTATCAGTTAGTATTAGCAGACACTAGACTTGTTTATGTGTCCCTTTGACTCTTAATCCTATCATTATGATCAATTATGAACTGAAGCTGATCACTTTGACTAGTGAGATGGCATTGGTACATGCCACCTTGATGGGATTGAATTGGAATCCCCTGGTATGTTTCTAGCTCTACCATTAGGGGTAAGTCTGATTGTGCGTGTGCCAAACTGTACATCTCCTCCCTCTCTTATTCCACTCTTATATTTAATGGGGATCACTTTTCAGTTAAATTTCAACACTTTAGAATAATTGTGTGTTAATTAAGGAGTTCAACCAATGGTACTAAATAGAACAAAAAAAATACGAAAAGGAATAAAGTAGTAGTAAGTTGTTCCTCGACAATCAGGACAAGGGCTGATCAAGTCACTGTTTCTCATAGTGTCCATTTCACTTCAACAGGTTTCCTTTTAGGTGCTCAGTTAGTTGTCACCAATCAGGGAGAACGTATGATATTTGTCCCTTTGGGACCGGCTTATTTCACTCAGCTTGATATTTGCCAGATTCCTCCATTTTGTTGCAAATGACCGGATTTCATTTTTTTTTACTGCTGTATAGTATTCTATAGAGTACATGTCCCATAATTTCTTTATCCAGTCTACTGTTGATGGGCATTTAGGTCGATTCCATGTCTTAGCTATTGTGAATTGAGCTGCAATAAACACTGAGGTGCAGACAGGTCTTTTTTTGGCCAATTTAATATCCTTTGGGTAAATTCCAAGGAGAGGATTGGCTGGATTGTATGGTAGGGTTATATTCAGGTTTCTGAGGAATCTCCACACTGGCTTCCATAGTGGCTTTACCAGTTTGCATTCCCACCAACAGTGGGTTAGTGTCCCTTTTTCCCCACTTATTCAGCAGCATCTGTTTTTGGTAGATTTGTGTAAGTAAGCCGTTCTAACCTAGTCCTGGGATTAAAAAGCCAAGGCGTACTCCCCTGGGTCTGAGGACACAGGGTGGGGCCGTGATCCTGCCCAGTCTGACCTCACCCTCAGGATCCAGGATCCAGCCTGTGACCCACATGTTAACTACAGACAACTTCCCCAGCTCATCGGTTTCCTTCCCTAATCCTGCAGAACTTCAGAAAAGAGATGAAAGAAGAAATCACTTACTCCCAGATCGCTGCTCCCGAGGGAATGTTCGGATGCAGCCACATAGCCTTCCATGTGCACCAGAGCAGGGGTGTTGAGGTTGCCAGAGAGAAGGAAAGGGGAGAGTTAGACTTGAGGTGAGGACTCGGATCCCTGCTGCTGGTTGGATGATGTAGGCCAACCTTGGACCCCATGTCTATATCCCTATCCCAGGGCCTAGATGGCTTCACCTCTGTAATAAGTGAGAGGATCTCTGAACTTTGCCTTCTTCTTCCTGCCTCAGATTCCCATCACTGTGCCTAAGAAGTGGCACCTTGTTCCTCCATAGGTAGCCACTGGGTCGATGTATGCAACTCATTGTTTTCCATCCTTCCTGTTTCCCTAAATCTATTTTGTCTCATAACTCTTGTCCATTTCCTTTGTCCTTGTCATCTTCTACCAATCATATTATTCTCTGATATGGGAGCTCTGGAGGCCAAGATAAAGATATACTGCCACCTGGGGCTGGCATTGTGGTGCAGCAGGTTCAAGCGCCACCTGTGGGGACCCCTCCATGGGATCACTGGTTGGTGTCCCTGCTCCTCCACTTCTGATCCAGCTACCTGCTAAAGTGCCTCAGAAAGCAGTGTAGGATGTCTCGTGCTTGGGCCCTGCCAGCTGTTTGGAAGACTCTGATGGAGTTTTGGACTCCTGATTTGGCCTGGCCCAACCTGCTCATTGAGGTTCTATGGGGACTGAGCCAGTGGATGGAAGATTTCTCTCTGATTTTCCCTCTTTGTCTATAACTCTGCCTTTCAAGTAGTAGATAAATCTTTAAAAAACATATTGCAATGCACAGCAATACATCTATAGATCACTTACATGGGGAACAAGTGTCATGGATGCTTGTTGGGCCTTGGAAAGGTAATGAGGGCCAACCCCATATGTCTGGGGTAACCTCATGGAGTTTGGAAATATTGAATCATCACAAGAATCCCATGTTTCCTGATCCACTTGAAAAGATGACCCCAAGAGGAGAGGAAATTTAATTTGTTCAAATTCTGGTAGTCGGCCAAGGAGGCAACAGGGGGTCCACAGCAGGTGTATTCTTGGCCATATCAATAAATGGGACATGCTAGGGTTTTCACTGAGCAGTGGGAGGACTGGGAAGTAGGACATTGGCAGGCCTGAGGACAGGGAACGTGCTAGGCATGACTGGAGGGGGAACAGGCTGTGTTTGAAGCAGTGCATCTGAGGGGAACAGTGATGCCCAGTCCTGCTGCCCAGAGGCCCTCCACTGAGCCCAGTGCATTCCAGCAGATGAGGTCAGCAGGACCGCGTGTGTGTCCAGCCCAGGATCCCCTAACACACATCCTCTGGGCAGCCTGTACAGCTATGCGGCGTCTCCAGTAGCATCTGGATAATGGCCTGTCACACAGTCTACTCCAAACACTAGACTTGGATGAGATGTGGAAGCCAAGATGAACCCAGAGTAATGCTTGGCCCTCACAACTCTAAGATGCTAGGGCCTCCCCAGTCAGCCCAGAGCAAGTATTCTTTAACTCAACTGACCCTGAGGGTGTGGGGGGTGGGTGCTCTTCTTCCTTCTGCCCTGAGCTGAGGATGAAGCAAGGAGCCCTTACTGAGACACAATGGCAGCACCTTGCTCTTTGACCTGCAACCTTGTAAGAAAGAAATTTCTGTTCCTGATTAATTACAGAATCTCAGGTATTACGTTGTGGCCAGAAATGGACGAAGACAATGGTCAGTGCAAAACCCAGACATCTCTTGTGTTCAATTCGAAGGTAGTGCTGTCCTGTCACAATGCAGTGGATTTGATCTTTGCAATGGCAAAGCCGGGGGTGGTCGGTATTAAAGAAAATGTAAAGTTTTAAATAGTAAAGCAAGAAATGATAAAAAGTTCTATTGCTCCAATCCCATGGGTATACAATCTCTTCCTACTCTATAATTAATATAAAAAAGAAAAATCAGACGTCTACATATTATGTCTTTTTTCCTCCTGAGTTCCTATGTCCTCTCAGAGTCCAAAGCAGTGGATAACCCAAGCATTGCCCTAATTTGACCCTCTGGTCTTTGTGGGTGTTGCTCCTACCTGAAGAGACTTCATCCTCACTGTTATAGTCCGAAATGCTCTGCAAGACCCAATCTTGAGAGACACAAACACAGACAGTAAGTGTTCACAGAGAGTCTCACCCGTTCCTCCCCTGCATTGCTCAGCATGACCCTGCCCCTTCTCTGTGCTCTCAGCCCCTTCCTGGGCTCTGTGGACCTGACCTTCAGGCAGACATTGACCACAGCTTCAAGCCTTCCAGGGAGGGAGAGGAGCTGACGGCACCACCTCTCAACGTCTCACTTTCCCTAGTGCACTGAAATACGATGCTTCCAGCCTGCATCTGAAACCCCTCACTTTTTTATATACATATTCCTGTAACCATGCAGCGATACCTCTGTGATTGTTTTTTTATAGAGAACTGATAGTGGCTTCAGAAGAACATAACTAGAGTAATACACACAAACTGCCAAACTTGTAGACTCAGAACTGTAATACATGGAAACCCACATAGATAAAGCCCACCCCCATGCACAAGCCAGTATCTTCCAGGGACCCCAGAAAATGATCATTACCCTGTATGAAGAAGTTAATTTCCCACCACCGCACTCCTAGTCCTCTTTCATAGCAGGAATTGGGCGTTAGGTGGCCTTCCACACTAAAGCCCCCAAGATAGTCCCATCTGTGCTGTCATCTGGACTATTCATACTACAGGGAATAAGTGATTCCCGAATACATACCACTTGCTGTTCGTATTGAGATCACCTGTAATTAGAAAATGGCACCATGAGGGTCTGAACACTCTGTGTCCCTTTGCACCTGTCTTTAATGACCTTGGTGACACTGGGAAACCCCATGTGAAAGAGTGGTCCTATGGAGGGAACCCAAAGACGTGAGCAGAGCGATCACACTCAGGCCAGTAGGCATGAGCTCTTCATGGGGGACGTGTCTCTCCAGTCCACTGTGGTTGGAAGTCACAAAATTCCTTTCAAAAGAGGAGAAGTGCTGCAGAGAAAAGCTTGCTGTGGTCCAGTCCTGACAGTCATTTTGTCCCTGTGTCCTGCATCAGCTCTCTGTTGGTGTAAACTCTCCCTCTCAGTGGCCCTCACCGTGCACAGGGTGTATCATGGACCCTATCCATGGTCAGATTTTTCTTCTCTTCATCTGGTTGAGAAAGGAAGAAGCCAAGGAAGGAACATTTCTGTTTTAGAGGAAGGCGGGGGCCCTTACCTCAGTGTACTCTGGAGTTTCTTTATCCTCCGTGTCACCAGGAAGCTCCTCCCATGCATCCTCCAGGGGCACTAGATGGACATATGGTGACTGTCAGTACACTGGTGCATCAGGGAGCATTGGTGGACATGGGCATGGGGCAAGGGTTAAGGCCAAGGAAAAGAACGTGAAAGACCTGAGAAGCAGAGCCTTAAGCTTTCTAGCTCAAGGCAGCTTCATTCATGGGAACTATTTGGGGTCAATACCACCACGGTTGCTGCATTTCCGTAAGAGTCCTGGGATGACTCCTGCATGTTTAGAAGCCAAATAAACTGCTACTGTCGTCTTGATGTTTCCCAAGGTCACTACTACTCAGGGGTCAATATCTGTTTATTGTATTTGAATATGTCATCTCTCCTATGAGCTTCTGAACTTACTTAAAAGCAACCATTATGGGAGAAGGACTCAGTTGTAGGCGAAGCAACATGTTCATTTATTGCCAATCCCTAGATACCACACAAGTAAATAAAGAAGATGTAAAAATGTTGAAATTCCACCATTTAAAAATGAGAACCAGGCATTATGGTAAAACTTTTCTCCTGATCCTATTGTTTTTATTACCATTATAAGTGGTATCTTTATGGATCATAGCATAAGGATTCATTGTATGCAGACAGTGTGTGATGATCAAATCATGTTGACCTTTCCAGCTCCCTAAATATATTTTAAACTGTTTTCATTAGTATTAAATACTTTTCATATATGTTGGGAGTATGTTTCATATCCAGCTAAGCCATGGAATTGTGACCTAACCATCAGACACATGTGGGGTGAGGGTTGAATGAGCTCACTTACATAAAGTTCAGACGGTGATCAGGTTCTTTTTTGTTTTTGTTTTTTGAGAATTGAACCTTGAGCTGTGCATTTGGGAACACATTTTCTGTGGGAAATATGTACACATATACACATCCAAGCACTTTCAAAGACATACACGCTCACTCCTAAAAACTCACCATACTGGGGCACAGAAACCCCCACCATCTAAATGACATAGCTGTTTCCAGAGCCTGCCTTAGATGCCTGTAGCTATGTGCTAGTCTTTCTGGTTTTTGTTTTACCACACCCTCAATCTTTTTAATCCACCAGGAAGCTGGAATCAGGTTGGCTCTCCAGAAGAGAACCGGCAGGACGGTCCCAGTGTCTCATCCCTTCAGTTGTTCCTCAGCACCTGAGGCATTCTAGAATACGTACAGTGTCCACTGGATCCTGAGTCCACCTGCAGTCAGAGAAAGGAAGTCACTGTGAGATCAGATACTGTTTGTACAGGTCTCTCCTCCTGGTGCTGACCTTGGGAAACTTGATGGGATACAGTGCATGAGGCAAATGCCCTAAATAAAGCACAGAGGATACTTGTGTGAAATACGTGAGCTTTTCACAGCCCATTTTATGTGTTCATTTTGGTGGGCAAATGCAACATTCATTTGTGAAAATGAAAACCTGGGGGTTGGCCTTGTGGCACACTGGGTTAGGCTGCCCCCTGTGAAGCAAGCATCCCATATCAGAGCACCAAATCAAGTCCAGGCTGCCCTGCTGCTGCCAGTTCCCTGCTCATGTACCTGGGAAGGCAGTGGAGGATGTCCCAAGTATTTGAGTCCCTTCCATCCAGTGGGAGACCCCCCCCCCAAGATGGAGTTCCAGGCTCCTGGCTTCCACATGGCCCAGCCCCAGCCATTATAGCCATTTGGGAAGGTAACCAGAGGATTTAAGATCTTTGTCTGTCTCTCTATTATTCTGCCTTTCAAATAATGAATAAATCTTTTAAATCATAAAATATTTAAACTATGCAGAACTGCTCCTGTGGAAAACGCCCAGCACCACATCAATTGTAATTGATTCTGTCATTTTATGAGACCCTCTTGAGTCATGTCTCACTTTATAACAGACATGCTCTGGGCTTTCCCCAACAAATAAATTGTGGAAGTCATCTGCAGTATAGGTGTTCAGATTTTCGTATCTGAGAAAAACGTTGCCTGGACCTGATGTTGTGACACAGTGAATGGAACTGCTGCCTGCAGTGCCAGCAGTCCATCCTGCAGTGCCAGTTTGCATCCTGGTTGCTCAGCTTCCAATACAATGTCATGCTGTTGTGCCTGGGGAGGCATGGAGAATGTCCCATGTCACTCATGTGGGAGATCTGGATAGCACAGTGGACTCCTGGCTTTGGCCTGGACCAACTCTCGCCTTTGTAGGCATCTGGGGAGTAAAATACTAGATGGAAGATCTTTTATTCTCTTCCCCTGTCTCTGTGCAACTCTGCCTTTCAAATAAATAAGTAAATAAGACTGGTGATTGTATACCAGGAACATTTCTTTCTGTGACCAAAAACCCCAGTCATACCTTGCCAAGAGATGTGACCTCCTCCTCTGCTCTGCCTCTCGGAATCGCTTCCACCAGGTCCTCAGGAGCAGCTAGGAGAACCACAGGGTAACTGTCAGGTGTTGTGGATGAGTTCGGCAGGGAGACTTGCTTGCTGTGGACATGGGCCTAGGCTAGGTGGGGGTGGTTGGTGAGCAGTGAACAATGTCAAGAGTTCTGTGCTGCACTCAGTAACAGAGCAAGAAAAAGACAAGCCAGCCCTGCACCCACAAGTAGCAGGAAGGCCACCTGATGTGGGCTTGGAACTGCACACGTGACACTGCTGGGCCATCCTCCCTGGTGGATGACAAAGCTCAAGAAGAGGAGCAGGAAAGAAATGAGAAGGGGAGTTTTGGCTTTCTTACTACCAGCAACCAAATCATTATGAAACAGTCAATTTAGAAATAGGCGAATGCCATAGTGCACTGATTCCTTGATGATGCCTCATCATTGCTCCTGCCCAAAATGGGCATAGAAATGCCCAAAATGTAGACCATGGAAATCCCCACATTTTTCTTGTGTGTCCCAAGATCATTTACCTCCATGAATCTACATAAGCAGCTATTACATTTGCCATCTTTCCTTTCAGGTATTTTTAAATTGCTATGGGCAAGTAGACATTTATTATCTGAATCACTTGTAAGTGAAAATTTCAGTGGCATGAATTACTTGGCAGTGCTGTGTAAGCACCACCCCTGTGTGCCCCAACAGTTTTCATCATACCCAATCTAAACTCTGCATCTATAAAGGAAGAACGTTACCTTCTCCTCCTTCCATTCCCAACTAATCTGTACTTCCAGTCCCTTTGAATTTGCCTATTGTAGACATGTCATTGTAATGGAAACATACAGTGTTTGTCTTTCTGTGTCCACCTTATTACAGTGTCAGGTGTTACCATGTCCATCCCTCGTCTGGTATAAAACGTAAATTCACTTTTACGTATTAAAACTCTTCCATTGTGTTCATATACCACATTGTCATTACTCATCTGTTTGTTGTTGGATACTGGGAAATAACCCAGTTTTTGTTGTTTCTACTTTCTGCTTGCCGTGAACACTTAGGTACAGAGAGATACCTGCTTCATCTTCTGTTGTCCACTTTTTGGTGATACACAGAGTGTGACAGGGGGAGACTACCTCAAAAAAGCCAACATAGGGGCTGGCACCGTGGCACAGTAAGTTAATCCTCTGGCTGCAGTGCTGGCATCCCATATGGGCACCAGTTCTAGTCCCAACTGCCCCTCTTCCCAGTTCCCTCCCCCTTTCACTTGAAGGACCTGTGAAGGTGACCTTATTTGGGCATGGAGACATTGGAGGATTATCCAGTTAATATGAATTCATATTGGACTAGCAAGGACTTGTTCCCATATGACTGGCATTTTTACAAGATGAGGAAACAGGTCCAAGATGGAAGGATGCCATGAAATGATGGGGGTAGAAATCCAGGTGCTATGGTAGCCACACAGGAGGCCCAGGATTTCCAGGAAACCAGCAAAAGCCGGGAAGGGACAGGAAAGATTAGTCCTGATGGGTTTCTGTGGGAGGGTGACTATGCATAAACCTAGATTTCTGACACCCAATCTCCAGACCTGTGGGAAAATAAAATATCATGTACTTCAAACTGACCACCAACCAGGCACTTGATTATGGCAGCCCGAGAAAATTATTATCCCTAAACTAACTATTTTGATTGGCGTGTAGAGACATTTCAGCCATGAGGGAAACACATTCTTCTCAGGTTCATGTGAAGAAGTCTCCAAGGCAGATCAAAGTATGAGCTCTGTCACACAACTGCTCACTTAAAGTAATGTATGTCACACAGCTTGTGCCACTAGGCAACTATGGTAATACAATAGAGTTCAATCAATGCAATGAAGATTACTTGGCAAATTTTGTAAGAACTATGGAAGCTAAATAACATACTCTCCAAAACAAATGGGACAAAGAAGACTGTATAGACATTTTAAACTATTTTGAACAAAGCAAATAAAAACCCCTTTTGCAACTTTGGGTTGCAATGAAGCAGTGCTCAGAAGGAAAATGGAGCCCTTGAGTGAAACACTTTCGAAAACAATGATGATCTAAAATCAATAAGGGATTCTTACAGCCCAGAAAATTAGATGACCAAAAGCAATCTGATGTAAATTAGATAAAAAATGAAAAAATAGCAATTTTCTCAGAAATGAGTATAATAGGAAATAGGAAATGGGCAGAATAAAACAAAAAATCAAAAAATATTTCTTTTAAAAAAAATGCATAAGATTGTGAAACCTCCGCCTGTCAAAGCACAAGGCAAAAAGAGGAGAAACAATGTCTGCTACTGCAAATGAGAAGGGAATCCTCACCTTTCATGGCATGGACAGGAAAAGGAAAAGAAAAAAGTACTTTACATACTGTATGCCCACAAGTAGGTTCAACGAAGCCTGAAATTCCTTCAGAGTCAGAAACTACCCAAACTAACCCATGGGCCCGAGCCTTTGAAGAGAACTTTACAGCTACAAAAGGTGAAAGAAGGTGTCAGGGCCATGTGGATTCATTGGTGAACTCCAGTCAGTTTTACCAAGAAAAATGTCATCCCCATCCAAGCAAGGGGCCATAGTCCTAGGTGTTTACCCAATTAATTTAAAA
This sequence comes from Oryctolagus cuniculus, assembly GCF_051225735.1. Classification (NCBI taxonomy): domain Eukaryota; kingdom Metazoa; phylum Chordata; class Mammalia; order Lagomorpha; family Leporidae; genus Oryctolagus; species Oryctolagus cuniculus. The sequence goes on from NC_142883.1 coordinate 60,985,123, forward strand.
AACTTTGTCCCCACAGAACCCTGCCACATGACTGTTTCTGGTGGCTTTCTTCCTGATTGCTTAAATTGGAAACCAGGACCAAGAACATTGGCCCATCTATCCAAGGGGGTATAACTCAGTGATGAAAATCATTGAGCAATCAAGCCACAAAAAGGAGCAGGAGAGTTCTTAGATGTATGTTACCAAATCTAATTCCAACTCTAGGAAACTGAAAAAGAATGACTAAACAGATATTTAAAATGACCAGTTCTAGGGTCATGTTCTGGGGTCATTCAAGGGTTCTAGAAACATGGGTAAAGATGAATAACTCCTAGGACTATACCACCAGAAACAACCAACCTTAGTGCAGACTTGGGAGTTGAGTAAATAGTAACATTTCTTTATTGGTTCAGTCTCCATAACGAATGTACCGTACTAGTGGAAGTGTCATCAGAAAAAGGGAAGTGGGAGTCCAGTATGAGAACTTTAGGAGCTATCTGTTCAGTTTTCATATTTTATCTCCAATTGTTAATATTGGTGTGAAATCTGGTGGCACTATCTCAGTAAGATGTCCATTTCAGCCCATGTTGGACAATTGGGCAAACGTCTGAATAGTAGCTTAGATGTTACTACTAACAGTGACCCCAAGTTTAAGTTGTTAACATGTCTTCCCTGTGTAGTGGTCACCCTGCTGATTGAGTTGACCAATTCTAATTTTGCAGTCATGGAATGAAAGATACAGATAGCATAGCTTTTTAAGAGTTTTGTCTTAACTATGAGGCCCTGAATAAAGCAGAATCTGATTGTTGAATGAGCTTCATGATTGAATTTGCAGAGTACCTTCAACTGATTCCTTTGTTGGGGGCATCCTGTTCTTTGGCAAGACATGGATTTTTCCGGCCTTCTGTGTGGAATGGACAGTCGATGTACTTGACCTCTGACTTCCTTTTTGTCTAAAACTCTTTAGACAAGAACCTGGAACAGTATGACAATACAGACAGCTGTTGACATCCAGCTGGCAGGAGACCACAGAGAAGTGTATGATCATTGCAGTTCCTCACTTTCTTCCCAGTTTTCCCATTCAATAGTGGATCAGGTTGTTGAAAGGAGTTCGTGTGGTTCTCAGTACTGAATTGGTTAATACAGGGGAGAGTCACTAGAACACAAGCCCAACCCCTCTTCCTGTCTCTCTTCTGTCACTCTGCTTGCTCTTCTACTTTTCCACAATGATGGGACACAACACGGGACCCTTGATATGGGCACCTGATCTTTGACTGCTAGACTTGAGAATCCTGAGCTTGAGGGTCTTCTTTCTTTATAATTTACTCTGTCTCAGATGAATTTTTTAATGCCACAGAAAAGTTAATATCTGTCCTTCAGAGAAAGTGGCTGAGCAGTCTCAAATCCCTGTATGACAAAAGGCTGGCTGTACCAGCTCTGCGTTTGCACCTTCATGCCCATGACCTTTCTCACCAAAACCCAGTCCCTAGGAACTCTTCACCTCTCGCTAGACCCTGCAGGGACAGCATACACAATTCCCTCTCCCCTTGGTGAGGTTCATCCTTCACCAGGCCTGCCCCATCCAACCCATGATTCTGCTTGAGGACCATCAGGCAGGCCCCCTTCTCTCAGTCTTCAGATGTCTGCCCCACTGACCAATGGCACTGTCCCTCCTCCCCATTTCCCTGTAACTCCCAAACAGCAGGGTTCATGTGTTTATCCACCCCACCCTGAAATCCCAGTTTCTTCCAATGTGACAAAAATATATCTGGGTTCAGACTGTTCTTACAGTCTTGGTCTCAGATGGCGACCTCTACAGACAGAAGAGGCTGGCTTGAAAGTGCCTTTTTGTGTGATGTCTGTGTTGTGTTTGGTCTTAATTTTTCCTGACTGATGAGAGTAGTGTGAGTTTCTTTCCTATCATCATTCTCTGGATAAGGTGCAAACAAACTTGACATTGGAAATAATGTGTTTCTCTAAATTTAGGAAAGATTTTGAAACAACAAACTTAACAGAAGCATCAAAAGTAGAAACTGAATAATACGGATAACCAACTATCTTTATAAATCTGTAGACAGCCTGGAATGGGGAAATGACAGTCCATGAGGAGAATGATTAAGCAGAAGGTAAGTGGCCGGTGGAGAAGCAGCATTGTGGAGGTCAGTGTGGCCTACCTGCTGGACAGCAGTTGAGATTTCCCATCGCGGACCACTCTGGATAGGACGATACGCATGTTCCCACCGCACTCAAGTTTGAACCTTTCAGCTCAAGAGAGTGACAGTTGGAATGGCAGGATGATGTCATTCACCTTGTTACCCTGGTGACAGGACACCATGGAATTTTCAAAGTGAGCCATGCCACACTGTAGGTGCTGCTGTACTGCTGTCTACACACATATTTTTCAGTGTCCAAGCGTGGTCATTTTAGAGTCCAAGTTTTGTTTCCAAAACTGACTGCAAGACCCACACATTCTCATTCCCTCCTTGTGAAGTAAGTTGAGTGACTTAAGAGGATCTGTTTCCAATATAGTTGAGGTAACAGTTTGAATGAGAGGCATGACCTAGCACTGTACAGCATCATGTCATCTGCAAACATGGATATTTGGTTTCCTCTTCTGTGACATTTGAAGCTCATTGTTTCTTCAATTCTGTAATTGCTCATGCTAATACTTTCTAATTTTTAAGATATATTTATTTATTTGAAAGGCAGAGTTACAGAGAGGCAGAGGCGGAGGCAGAAGCAGAAAGAGAGAGAGAGAGAGAGGTCTTCCATCCGCTGGTTCACTCCCCAGATGGGTGCAACTGCCAGAGCTGTGCCGATCGAAGCCAGGAGCCAGGCACTTCTTCTGGGTCTTCCACGTGGGTACAGGGGCCCAAGGACTTGGGCCATCTTCCACTGCTTTCCCAGGCCATAGCAGAGAGTTGAATCAGAAGAGAAGCATCCAGAACAGAAACTGGCACCCATAAGGGATACTGGCACTACAGGCAGTGGCTTTACTCACTACGCCACAACACAGCACCCCCTCCCCCTTGCTCATGCTTTCAACACTATATCAAGTACGAGTGGTAAAAATTGGACATCCTTGTCTTGTTCTGGATCTGCTTTCAAGTGTTCTGAATTCAGGATGATCCTGATTGCCAGTTTGTCATATACATACATGCACACACATGTAGCTGTATCATTTTGAGATATGCTCCTTGTAGAACTAATTTGTTGAGGGTTTTTATAGAGATGGGATGCTGAATCATGATTTCTCTGCATCTATCGAGATGATCATATGGTGTTCTTCAGTCTGCTATTGTGACTTATATTTATGGGTTTGTGAATGTTGAACCACACTTGCACCTCTGGGGTAAATGCTAGTTGATCATGGTATATGATCTTTTTGATGTAGTGTTGGATTCAGTTTGCTAATCTTTTGTTGAGCATTTCTACATCTGTGTGTATCAGGAATATTGGTCTATAGTTTACTTTTTATGTTATATCTTTGTTTGGTTTTGGTATCAGAGTAACACTGGCCTCATAAGAAGAATTCAGCAGAATTCTTTCATTTTCAGTGTTTTTGAATAATTTGCAAAGTATTGGAGTTAGTTCCTGTCTAAATGTTCTGTAGAATTCAGTTGTGAAGACATCAGGTTCTGGACCTTTCTTTGACAGGAGACTTTAGGTACTGCTTCCATTGTATTGTTATGGTTTTCTATATCTTCTTGAAGTAATATTGGCAGATAGCGTGCACCCAGGAATTCATCCATCTCTTCAAGGTTTTCTAAGTTGATAGCACAAAGTCATTCACCGGAGTCACTTGTAATTCTTTGTGTTTCTGTGGTATCATTTTTCATCTCTAATTTTATTTATTTTAGGTTTTTTCTCTGTTTTCTTTGTTAGTTGGCTAAAGATTTACCTGTTTTGCTTATTTTTCAAAAACCATCTTTTCCTTTTTTTTTATTTTAAGAGTTGTTAGTTTTGTTTGAGTTTCATTAATTTCTGCTCTGATTCTCTTGATTTCTCACCTCCTACTAATTTTGGGTATGGTTTTTCTTGCTTTTCCAAGTCTTTAACATGAATATTAGATAATTTATTTGAGATTTTTCCATTTTAAGGGAAGCTTGTTGTTGTAAACCTTCCTCTGAATACTGCATTGGCTGTCCTCAGATTTTGATATGTGTTGTTGATATTCTCATTTGTTTCAAGAATTTTTATTTCTACTTTAATTTCTTCCATGATCCATTAGTCATTCAGTAGCATGTTGTTTAATTTCCATGTATTTGCAGATTTTCTGTTGTTACAATTAATATTTTTAAAGATTTATTTATTTATTTGAAAGTCAGAATTACACAGAGGAGAAGCAGCGGAGGGTGGGGGGCGTCCATTCGCTGGTTCACTCACCAATTAGCCACAATAGCTGGAGCTATGCTGATTCGAAGGCAGGATCCAGGAGCTTCCTCCAGGTTTCCCACATGGGTGCAGAGGCCCAAGGACTTGGGCCATCTTCTACTGCTTTCCCAGGCCATAGCAGAGAGCTGGATTGGAAGTGGAGCAGCCAGGACTCGAACCAGCTCCCATATGGGATGCTGGCACTGCAGGAGGCAGCTTCACCCGCTACACCACAGCTCCAGCCCGCATAATTGATTTCTAAATGTTTTCCTTTGTGGCTTGAAAATATACATGATGTCAATTTATTTTTTTGTTTACTGAGTCTTAATTTGTGGCCTCATCTGGGGTCTATCCTAGAAAATGTTCCATGTGCTGATGAGTAGAATGTGTACTCTATAATTGTTGGGGAAATGTTGTTTAAAGTCTCCTAGGTCCATTTGCTCTATGATACGGTACAACTCTGATTTTTCTTTGATGCCTGTCAGTGGTTGAAGTCTCCTGGTATTACTGTGGTGGAGTCTATCTCTCCCTTTAGCCCTAATAATATTTACGGTATTTGTACGGACTTGTGTGCCTGTATTTTCATATATGTTATATTATCTTGATGAATTGATCCTTTTATGAATATATGATATCCTTGTCTCTTTTTGCAGCTCTTAATTTAAAGTCTATTTTATCTGATACCAGTATGGTTCCTGCAGCTTGTTACTGGTTTCCATTTACATGATATATCTTTTTCCAAGCCTTCATTTTTGCTCTTTTTTTTTTTAAAAAAAAAAGAGGTACAGAGAGGCAGAGGCAGAGAGAGAAGTCTTCCACCTGCTGATTTACTCCCCAGTTGTCTGTAATGGCCTGAGCTGAGCCAATATGAAGCCAGGATCCAGGAGCTTCTTCTGGGTCTCCCACGCTGGTGCAGGGGCCCAAGGACTTGGGCCATCTTCTACTGCTTTCCCAGGCCATAGCAGAGAGCTGGATTGGAAGTGGAGCAGCCGGGTCTAGAACTGGCACCCTTTTGGGATACCGGCCTGCAGGTTGTCGCTTTACCCACTATGCCACAATGCTGCCCCTCCAATCCTTACATTTTCAGCTTATATGTATATTTATCTGTTAATTGAGTGTAGACAGCATAAAGTTGGATCATGTACATTTGTCCATTCAGGGGGATAAACAATTTATCCATTCAGGAAGTATACATCTGTGTAAGTTATGATGGTACCAATTCTTTCCTCCTAGGATGTTAAAGCTTCCCAGATGCAAGGATACAGCTACACAGGTAAAGGAAGATTAACTAGTTCATAGAATTTATGAGTATTTAAATAGTTACATGTCTTACAGGTTCACTCACTTTTGTTCATACTTCCCTAAGCGACATAGGTAAGGGTTTTCCAGTAGGGTTCTTTCACGATGGACACAGTACAGGTCCCACTTCCTACTGATGAACCATGGATGGGATGAAGTTGTAGGGGCCCTTGGATGATAGAAGCCCTTACTGACAGCCTCCATCGATGTAAAACTGGCTCTGGGCCTTGTGCATGGTGATTTGCGTCCATGGCTTCCTCCAGTGGTTGTGACAGTACTCGTCACCCCACAGTGGAGGGCCCTGTGTCAGTCACACCTCGTGCGTACCTTTGGGAAGGCCCAGCACTTGCCCTCTGACCCAGTGATGTGGGTTTGTGTTATGTCACATTTTCCATAAGGTGTGGGATCTGGGTGTGTACATTGTTTGTCAGAATCTGTGAAACAGCTCCAGGGAAATTTGAGTGGGGCTGTCCCATAGATAAGGTTGAGAAAAACATTGGCATTTTCATACTCACTTTGCAAATAATAAAGAGGTAGAATTCGCCGGCGCAGCAGCTCACTAGGCTAATCCTCTGGCTTGTGGCCCCGGCACACCGGGTTCTACTCCTGGTTGGGGCGCCGGATTCTGTCCCGGTAGCCCCTCTTCCAGGCCAGCTCTCTGCTGTGGCCCAGGAGTGCAGTGGAGGATGGCCCAAGTGCTTGGGCCCTGCACCCCATGGGAGACCAGGAGAAGTACCTGACTCCTGCCATCGGATCAGCGCGGTGCGCCTGCCACACCATGCCGGCCGCGGCGGCCATTGGAGCTGAAGCAAAGGCAAAGGAAGACCTTTCTCTCTGTCTCTCTCTCTCACTGTCCACTCTGCCTGTCAAAAAATAAAAAAAGAGGTAGAATTGTCCGCTTATGTTTATTTTATTCCTGTACTCTGTTTCATAATTTTGGATGTAGTTTTGCACGTATATTGCTAGATGTGTAACTCCTTTATTTTTCAGTGTCTAGTAAATGCTATTTGGTAACCTGTAAATGGCAATTGTTCTTAGCTGGTATAATGTAGGTGCATAGACATCTATATCCGATGGTGTCTTTGCTTCTTTTTGTCTCCATCTGCTGTCGTGCACAGGATGCCTAACTAATCCCCATCTATGAAAACCACTGGACAGCGACTCAGTCAGTAGTCCAGCAGGGGGCAGCAGGGAAGAAGTCAACGGTTCTGAGCATCCTGCAGTGTGGACAAACGGCCAGCAGGTGGAGCCCCAAAGCGCCTTGGCTGCCCTGAGCCTGGCCGCACACATGTGCATTTCCCACTGTTGTCTGGCTGCCTCTGTCCGGGAAAGTGCACTCCCGGCTGCTTCTGTTGCAACCGGAGGAGGCACCGCTGCACCTTCAGGGAGACTTGAAGCCACGTTCACAGAGAGGAAAAGGCTCCCGATGTGACACGGGTGCTTGAAGAGGGAGGTTTCTGGGAAGCAGCACCTGAGACGCCCTCGTTTTCCAGAATGTTCTCTGCTGGGGTCTTTACTTCCTCACTTAATGTCTTAGCTAAGTTTACTTTACAAAAATATCTGTCCTTGAGGAGTATAATGGATGCCGTCAGGTCAGACTAGAGTTCTTGTGGATTTAGTATTGCTTAGGGGAGACTCAGAGAGGGACAGATGTCTACACAGCAGGAGAGAAGCCAGAGAATCTGTCACACCCTGCAGTGTGGTCTGGGGAGAGGCCGCTTCTGTCAGAGCCTGAATTGGAGGGACAATGGGAGCCCCAAGTGCCTGATGCTTTTTTTTTTTTAACAGGTAGAGTTACAGACAGTGAGAGAGAGAGACAGAGAGAAAAGTCTTCCTTCCATTGGTTCACTCCCTAAATGGCCACCACGGCCAGCACTGCACTGATCCAAAATCAGGAGCCAGGTGCTTTCTCCTGGTCTCTCGTGCGGGTGCAGAGCCCAAACACCTGGGCCATCCTCCACTGCACTCCCGGGCCACAGCAGAGAGCTGGACTGGAAGAGGAACAACCGAGACTAGAACTTGGTGCCCATACGGGATGCTGGTGCTTCAGGCCAGGGCGTTATCCTGCTGTGCACAGCGCTGGCCCAAGGGGTGTTGAATTTTATCTGCATCTATTGAAATGACCATATGGGTTTTTTTTTAAAGAGCTTTTTAAAATTTACTTGAGAGGTAGAGTTACAGACAGAGAGAGGGAAGAGGAGCAGCCGGGGTATGAGCTGGTGCCCATATGGGATGCCAGCAGCACAGGTGGAGGCCTCGCCCACGATGCTACAGTGAAGGCCCCAACCACATGGTTTTTGTTCTTCATTCTATTGATGTGATTTATGACACCTACTGATTTGTGAATGTTCAAGCGCACTTGCATTTCTTGGATAAATTCCACTGGATCATCATGTGTGATCTTTGTGATGTGGTTTTGGATTTAATTTGCTAATTTTTTTGAGAATCTGCATCTATGTTCATTGAGGATCTCGTTTGTAGGTTTATTTTCGTGTCATATCTTTGTTTGGTTTTGGTATCAAAGTGTTACTGGGCTCATAAGAAGAGTTTGGCAGAGTTCCATGCTGTTTTGTATTTGGAATAATTTGAGAAGTATTGGAGTTACTTGCTCTTTGAATGTTTTATAGAATCCAGCAGCAAAGCTATCAGGTCCTGGGCTTTTCCTTGATGTAAGACTTTTGGTTACTGCCCCAATCTCATTGCTTGTTACAAGTCCATTTAGGTTCTGTATATCATCCTGATTTAGTCTTTTTTTAAGATTTATTTTATTTATTCAAAGAAGTTACAGAGAGGTAGAGGTAGAGGTAGAGACAAGGAGAGAGAGACAAGGAGAGAGAGAGAGAGAGATTGAGAGATCTTTCATCATTGTAGAGATCTTTCACTCCTCAAATGGCTGAAATGGCCGGAGCTGAGCCGACCTGAAGCCAGGAGCCCTAGGACTTGGACAATTCTCCGCTGCTTTCCCAGGAGACTGAATGGGAAATGGAGCAGCTGGGACTCAAACTGGTGCCCATATGGGATGCTGGCACTGCAGGCCAGGGCTTTAACCTAATGTGTCACAGAGCCAGTCCTCCTGATTTAGTCTTAGTAGGTTACGTGTATCCAGGAGTTTATCCATTTCTTCCAGGTTTTCCAGTTTATTAGCATACAATTCTTCACAGTAATTTCTTGTAAGATTTTGCATTTCAGTGCTGTTGGTTGAAATATCTCCTTTTTCATCTCTAATTTTATTTGAGTTTTCTCTCTCTCTTTCTTTGTTAGTGTGGCTAGAAGTTTAACTATTTTCTTTATCTGCTCAAAATGCCAACTTTTTCCTTTGTTGTTTTTTGAAAATTTCCAAATTTCCTTTATTTCTACTCTGATCCTTAATTATTTCTGACCTCCTGCTGATTTGGGGTTTGGTTTTTTCTCATTTTTCTAAGTCTTCAAGATACATCATTCGATCTTTAATTTGAGGGATTTGTCTTTTTTGATGTAAACACTTAATGCTGTAAACTTCCCTATTAATACTGCCTTTGCTGTGTCTCACAGGTTTTGATACGTTGTGATCTCATTTTCATTTATTTCAAGAAAGTTTTTCATTTTAATTTCTTCAATGACCCATTGATCAATCAGTAGCATGTTTAATTTCCAAGTATTTATGAGTATTATATTGTTCTTTTTTGGGGGGACAGGCAGAGTGGACAGTGAGAGAGAGAGACAGAGAGAAAGGTCTTCCTTTGCCTTTGGTTCACCCTCTAATGGCCGCCATGGCCAGCGCCCTGTGGCAGACGCACCACGCTGATCCGATGGCAGGAGCCAGGTACTTCTCCTGGTCTCCCATGGGGTGCAGGGCCCAAGCACTTGGGCCATCTTCCGCTGCACTCCCTGGCCACAGCAGAGAGCTGGCCTGGAAGAGGGGCAAGTGGGACAGAATCTGGCACCCCGACCGGGTCTAGAACCCAGTGTGCTGGCGCCGCAAGGCGGAGGATTAGCCTAGTGAGCAGCGGCACCGGCCTACATTGTTCTTGTTGTTGATTTCTAGTTTTATTGGTTTCTGGTCTGAGAAATTACATGATATAATTTCAGTCTTTTCACATTTGCTGAGACTTATGTGTGGCCTAACATGTGGTCCTATCCTGGAGAATGCTCCGTGTGCTGATGAGAAGAACGTGTGTTCTGTAGCTACAGGTGAAATGTGCTGGACATGTCTGCTATGTCCACTTGCTCAATAGTCGGTTTCAACTCTGATGTATCTTTATTGATTTTCTGTCTGCATGATCTGTCCTTTAGTGAGAGTGGGGTGTTGAAGGCACCCACTGTGATGTATTGGAGTCTGTCTCTTCCTTTAGGTCTAGTACTATTTGCTGCATATATCTGAGTGGTCTTGTGTTGGGTATATTCATACTTCTGATTGTTATGTCTTCTTGCTGAGTTGTATAAAAATATAGTGTCCTTTTTATCTCTTTTACAATTTTTAATTTAAAGTCTCTGTTACCTGATATCAGGATAGCTATGCCTGCTCAGTTTGGTTTCTAGTTGCCTAGTATATCTTTTTCCAACCCCTCACTTTCAGACTGTGTGTGTCTTGGTGAAGTAAGTTCTTGTAGGCAGCCTATAGTGGAGTCTTGATTCTTTATCCATGCAACTGATCTAAGTCTTTTGGTTGGAGAATTTAATCCATTTATATTCAAGGGAAGTATTGATAGAAAAGAACTAAGACGTTTATTTTGTTGATTGGACACAGATTCTACCTGCTCTGTTACTGTATTTGTTGGTGTCCTGTGTTTTCATGTTTATTTCTAATGCAGGAAGCCCTTCAGAATTTCTTGGAAGGCTGGTCTTGTAGTGGTGAACTCTCTCACTTTTTGCTTAACTGGAAAATGCCTTGTTTCTTTTTCACTTTTAAAGGATAGCTTTGCTGGATATAATATTCTTGGTGAACTTTTTTCTTTTTTTCTTAAGATTTTATTTATTTATGTATTTGAGAGTTAGAGTTACAGAGGTAGAGACAGAGAGAGAGGGAGGGTCTTCCCTCTGCTGGTTCACTCCCCAAATGGCCACTATGGTAGGAACTGCTTTTCTTCTGGGTCTCCCACGAGGGTGCAGGGGCCCAAGGACCTGGGCCATCTTCCAGTGCTTTCCCAGGCCACAGCAGAGAGCTGGATCGGAAATAGAGCAGTGGGGACTCCAAGTGTCACCTACGTGGGATGCTTGATGTTATCTAATTGGTTTTTCTTAATATGTAACTTGATTCTTTTCTCTGGCTGTCTTTGGAATTCTCTCTTTGTCTAACTTTCGACAGTATGACTAGAATTTGCCTTAGGGAGATCTTTCTTGGTTGAGTCTACTTGGTGTTCTTTGGGCTTCTTGTATCTGGATTTCGGTGTCTCTTTAAAGACATGGGACATTTTCAACTATTACTTTATTTAGCAGATTCTCAACACCTTTCTGCTTTTCCTATCTTTTAGGATTACCTTCCGGGGTCTTTTGCAAGAAGTCTTTGCCGGTACCTATATCTTGCAGGGTTTCTCCAATGTTCTCTAATAATTTGATGGTGTCAGGTCATAGATTTAGGTCTTTAATCCATGTTGAGTGGATTTTTGTGTAAGGTGAAAGGTAGGGGTCTTGCTTCATGCTTCTGCATGTGGAAATCCAGTTTTCCCAGCACCATTTATTAAATAGACTGTCCTTACTCCAGGGATTGGTTTTGGATCCTTGATCAAATATAAGTTGGATGTTGATGTTTGGATTGATTTCTGGTGTTTCTATTCTGTTCCATTGGTCTATCCATCTGTTTCTGTACCAGTACCATGCTGTTTTGATTACAACTGCCCTGTAGTATGTCCTGAAATCTGGTATTGTGATGCCTCCAGCTTTGTTTTTGTTGTACAAGATTGCTTTATCTATTCGAGGTCTCCTGTATCTCCATATGAATTTTAGCATCATTTTTTCTAGATCTGAGAATAATGTCTTTGGGATTTTGATTGGTATTGCATTGAATCTCTAAATTGCTTTTGGGAGAATGGACATTTTGATGATGTTGATTCTTCCAATCCAGGAGCATGGAATTTTTTCCATTTTTTTGGTATCCTCTTCTATTTCTTCTTTAAGATTTTGTAATTCTCATCTTAGAGATCTTTAACGTCCTTGGTTAAGTTTATTCCAAGGTATTTATTGTCTTGTGGCTGTTGTGAATAGGATTGATCTTAGAAGTTCTTCCTCAGCCGTGGCATTGTCTGTGTATACAAAGGCTGTTGATTTTTGTGCATTGATTTTATATCCTGCTACTTTTCCAAACTCTTCTATGAGTTCCAATAGTCTCTTAGTAGAGCTCTTTGGGTCCCCTAAATAATGAATGATATCATCTGCAAAGAGGGATAGTTTGAGTTCTTCCTTCCCAATTTGTATCCTTTTAATTTTTTTTTCTTGCCTTATGGCTCTGGCTAAAACTTCCAGAACTATATTGAATAGCAGTGGTGAGAGTGGGCATCCCTGTCTGGTACCAGATCTCAGTGGAAATTCTTCCAACTTTTCCCCATTCAATAGGATGTTGGCCATTGGTTTTCCTTTTTTTTTTTTTTAATTTTTTGACAGGCAGAGTGGACAGTGAGAGAGAGAGACAGAGAGAAAGCTCTTCCTTTTGCCGTTGGTTCACCCTCCAATGGCCACCACAGTCGGCACACCGCACTGATCCGATGGCAGGAGCCAGGTACTTATCTTGGTCTCCCATGGGATGCAGTGCCCAAGTACTTGGGCCATCCTCCACTGCACTACCTGGCCACAGCAGAGAGCTGGCCTGGAAGAGGGGCAAATGGGACAGAATCTGGCGCCCCAACCGGGACTACAACCCGGTGTGCTGGCGCCGCAAGGTGGAGGATTAGCCTAGTGAGCTGCAGCGCCAGCTGGCCGTTGGTTTTTCATAAATTGCTTTGATTGTATTGAGGAATGTTCCTTCCATACCCAGTTTGCTTAGAGTTTTCATCATGAAAGGGTGTTGTATTTTATCAAATGCCTTCTCAGCATCTATTGAGATAATCATATTGTTTTTCTTCTGCAGTCTGTTAATGTGGTGTATCACATTGATTGATTTGCACACATTGAACCATCCCTGCATACCAGGGATAAATCCCACTTGGTCTGGGTGGATGATCTTTCTGATGTGTTGTTGCATTCTATTGGCGAGAATTTTATTGAGGATTTTCGCATCTATGTTCATCAGGGATATTGGTCTGTAATTCTCTTTCAATGCTGCATCTTTTTCTGGCTTAGGAATTAAGGTGATGTTGGCTTCATAGAAAGAATTTGGGAAGATTCCCTCTTTTTCGATTGTTCTGAATAGTTTGAGAAGAATTGGAGTTAGTTCTTCTTTAAATGTCTGGTAGAATTCAGCAGTGAATCCATCTGGTCCTGGGCTTTTCTTTGTTGGGAGGGCCTTTATTACTGTTTCAAATTGTCTCAGTTATGGGTCTGTTTAGGCTTTCTATGTCTTCCTGGTTCAATTTAGGTAGGTTGCATGTGTCCAGGAATCTATCCATTTCTGATAGGTTTCTCTGTTTGCTGGCATACAGGTCCTTGTAGTAATTTCTCATGATTCTTTTTATTTCTGTGGGATCTGTTGTTAGGTTTCCTTTTTCATCTCTGATTTTATTGATTTGGGTCTTTTCTTTTTTTAGTTGGGCCAATGGGGTGTCAATTTTGTTTATTTTATCAAAAAACCACCTCCCCGTTTGGCTTATTTTTTGTAATTTTTTTTATTCAATCCTGTTTATTTCTTCTCTGATTTTAATTATTTCTCTTCTCCTACTAGATTTGGGTCTGGTTTGCTGCAGATTTTCTAGATCCTTGAGATGCACTGAAAGCTCAGTTATTTGGTGCCTTTCCAATTTCTTGATGTAGGCACCTAGTGCTATAAACTTTCCTCTTAACACTGATTTGGCTGTATCCCATAAGTTTTGGTATGTTGTGCTGTTATCCTCATTTACTTCCAGAAAATTTTTGATTTCTCTTTTGATTTCTTCTATGACCCAGTGTTCATTCAGTAGCATGTTGTTCAATCTCCATGTGTTTGCATATGCTCTAGGGATTCCTGAGTTGCTAATTCCACCTTCATTCCACTATGGTCTGAGAAGCTGCATGGTATGATTCTAATTCTTTGGAATTTGTTGAGACTTGCTTTATGGCCTAGTATGTGGTCAATCCTAGAGAAGGTTCCATGTACTGCTGAGAAGAATGTAAATGCTTTATGTGTAGGATGAAAAGTTCTGTAGATATCTGTTAGATCCATTTGGGCTATAGTGTCATTTAAATCTACTGTCTCCTTGTTGATCTTCTGTCCTGTTGATCTGTCTATTTCTGAGAGTGGAGTATTGAAGTCCCTCTGTACTATTGTATTGGGGTCTAAGTCTCCCTTTAAGTCCCTTAACAAATCTTTTAAATAAACCGGTGCCCTGTAATTAGGTGCATATACATTGATAATCGTTATATCTTCCTGTTGAATTGATCCCTTAATCATTATATAGTGCCCCTCTTTGTCTCTCCTAACAGATTTTGTGGTAAAGTTTATGTTGTCAGATATTAAGATAGCTACAGCTGCTCTTTTTTCATTTCTGTTGGCATGGTATATCTTTTTCCAGCCTTTCACTTTCAGTCTGTATGCATCTTTGTTGGAAAGATGTGTTTCTTGTAAGCAGCAAATAGATGGGTTTTGTTCCTTAACCCAGTCAGCCAATCTGTGTCTTTTAACTGGACAGTTCAGGCCATTAACGTTCAATGAGACTATTGATAAGCAGTAACTTTGCCCTGCCATTTCCCAAAGATATCTTCTAATATATGTTTTGAACTTCCTGTGATCTTTTGCTGTGAGGTTTCCTTCCTTTACCTTCTTTCACATTGATGACCGTGTTTCTGTGTTTCTCTGTGTAGCACATCTTTAAGCATCTTTTGCAGGGCTGGACGAGTGGCGACAAATTCTTTCAATTTCTGTTTGCTGTGAAAGGTCTTTATTTCACCTTCATTCACAAATGAGAGCTTTGCAGGATATAATATTCTGGGCTGGCACTTTTTCTCTCTTAGTACCTGGGCTCTATCTCGCCATTCCCTCCTAGCTTGTAGGATTTCTGATGAGAAGTCAGCTGTGAGTCTGATTGGAGATCCTCTGAGAGTAATCTGATGTTTCTCTCTTGCACATTTTAGGATCTTTTCTTTATGTTTCACTGTGGTGAGTTTGATTACAATGTGTCATCATGAGGATCTCTTTTGGTCACGTTTACTAGGGGTTCTATGAGCTTCCTGTACTAGGATGTCTCTGTCCTTCTCCAAACCTGGGAAGTTCTCTGCTAGTAGCTCACTAAAAAGGCCTTCTAATCCTTTCTCTCTCTCCATGCCTTCAGGAACTCCTAGAACCTGAATGTTGGGTTTTTTAATAGTATCTTGAAGATTCTTGACAATATGTTTTAGATTTCTAATTTCCTCTTCTTTTCTTTGGTTTGACTGTATATTTTCCTGTTCTCTGTCTTCTAAGTCCGATATTCTCTCTTCTGCTTCACTCATTCTGTTTTTAAGGCTCTCTAATGTGTTTCTCATTTGATCTATTGAATTCTTCATTTCATTATTTCTCATCACTATCACAGTTTCATGTTCTACTAGTTGTTTCATTTCATTTTGATTCCTCCTTAATATTTCGTTTTCACAAGAGAGATTTTCTATCTTGTCCATTAAGGATTTCTGTAGTTCGAGAATTTGTTTTTGAGAACTTCTTAATGTTCTTATCAATTTTTTTGTGATCTGTATCTTGCATTTCTTCTATCTCATCATCTTCATAATCTTGAATTGGGGTGTCTATTTCATTTGGGGGCATCATAGTGTCTTCCTTGTTCTTGTTACCTCAGTTTCTGCGTTTGTTGTTTGTCATATTGGAGATATTCTTTGGATTCTTTGCTGTGGTGCTTTTTCTCATTGTACTGTGACTCTAGATTCAGTGGACTGTCTGCTTTTGATGGATCCTTAGAGGCTGTAATGGGTGTGGCCAGAGAGCTCTGTTTGGTTCTTCAGGGTTAAGGGTGTGCCAAAGGTGATCCACCCAGATTGTTCTCTCACTCGCTTGCTCGCTCTCTCTCTCTCTTTTTTTTTCTGACTCAGTTGGGAAGTAATTCCACACAGCTGAGTGGGATTGAGGGTAGTTGATGTATGAAATCTGGCCCCTGTGGGTATTTGTCTGCTTACCCCTGGGAGCACACACAGAGTTTATGGAGCCCTCAGTGTGGTCTCAAATTTCTCTGCAGTCTCTTACCAGTTTGCACAAGTTACCGAGTTTGTGTACTCCGTGAGTTCTCTCTCCTCCCGTCAGATTTTCACAGTCTCAGTTCATTAGCTCCACACTTTCACTAACTAGGTCTTAACCTCCTGTTATTTCTCCCAACCAGAGTCAGGTTTTTCTGCTTGGCTAATGGCAGGCACCTCTCTACATATGTAAAATGGCGCCTGCTCTTTGTCTTGCTCAGCTTTCTAAGGTGAGTGGAGAGAGAGGTTAATGTCCGTGCCGGTTCCCCTTATTTGTTCATTTTTTCTCTCCTCCAGTCAGCCTGGTGAACTTTCCCCAGTGGGGCTTCAGGCCTCATTCCCTGTGGGCTCTTTCTGCCTTTCCCCGCCAATGTCTCGGGTTACTGAGGTTTTTTGTTTCACCTCCCCTTCCCGCACTGGCATGCACACTCTGCGACTCACGTGGCTCGGCTCCCGCGGCGGCTCAGCTTCCAGGTGGGCGACCTTGCTCTCCCCCTAGGTCCTCCATGTCACTTCCACTAGATCCAGAAGAGTTTCCTCTGCAATTTTTTCCTGAGCCTTTTCCTGAGGCTACAGTAATTCAACTTTTATTAAATATCTTTTCCTGGACTATTGGTGTGTGCCCTCACTATTCTGCCATCTTGTCTCCGCCCCTTATTATTATTTTTTAAAGATGTATTTATTTGAAAGGCAGAGGTACAGAGAGAGGGAAGGAGGGAGGGAGGGAGGGAGAAAGGGAGAGAAGGAGAGAGAGACAGAGAAAGAGAGAAAAAAGAGAGAGAGAGAGATCTTCTGTCCTCTGGTTCACTCCCCAGATGGCTGCAAATTGTTGGAGCTGGGCCAGGAGACAGGAGATTCCTCCGGGTCTCCCACATGGGTGCAGGGGCCCAAGCACTTGGGCCATTTTCTGCTGCTTTCCCAGATGCATTAGCAGGGAGCTGGATTGGAAGCAGAGCAGCCAGGGCTCGAACCGGTGTCCATATGGGATGCTAGCATCCTGATCTAGCACCTGTGTTCAAGGTGCTATAGCCAAGAGGTGGAGGCAACCTTCTTTGCAGGGCCTCTACACATGGACTGAAGACTCTGACTTGGGTGCAGTTTCACAGCACATACTGGGACCCTTGCTGGTTCTGGGGACCCTGGTTCTGGGGACCCCAAGCAACTGCCCTCATTTCGTCCAGACCACTATGTCTAGCCTCAGCCCCAGGGCACTGAAGAGAGAGACTTTGCCTGGGATGATAGAAACAGACATCTTAAACGGATGTCTCCCAGTCGATTCCCAAAGGAATCGACCTCATTGGTAATGGAGAATGAAGGCACACATGCTTTTAGGTGCTCTGGAGAACCATGGGGATTGTGGGGAAAGGCAATTAGGGACAGAGTCATGATCAGGCCAAACTGTAGGGCCAGCCAGTCTGCAAGAGAGAATTGTGAATAATACAGATAAGAGTGATGTAGGTAATGAGGTATTAATTTTTTTTTGACTCTGGTCATGTACAAAGATACACATTCTAAGTACTGACATAAATAAAAAGCACAATCAGATAAAGTTTATTTAGAAGATGAGAAAGTGGACACACACACACATGTGAGCATGGGTTGCTCCATGTAGAGAAATCAGTCGCAGTCATGAGTAGACAGTGGGCCAGATTTGCCTGCGAAGAGAATGGGTGGGAGAAGGAAGACAGACAGGGCTCCAGGCAGTCCCTCCAGCTGTGGTCTGTGGTGGAAGAGAGACCCCCTCCCTTCTTATGGTCTCTTACGAGCTTGGGGCAGTGCCTTTCCAGGCGTGGAGCTACCTGGGAATGAATTATATGGCACCTCCACGAGTTCCACATGGAGCTCATTATAAATATTGATAGGTCCCGGATGAAGCAGCAACATCCCAGGAAAGGGGGTGTCTTGATTGACAAGTGAGAGGATAGAATTACACATAGGGGCTTGTGACCTGCATCTCAGCAATCCTAAACAAACTTCCTGCCTATTTCTATCACATCAAAAGAAGCTGAAATGTCAAAAAAGAGACAGCATGCGCGGTGGGTGTCACGCAATGTCCCTTCAAGAGAGCCGTTATTGACTGGATTAGTTTTGTGGGGCACAAAATTTATAACTCAGGACATTGTAGGAAATGATAACGCAACCACCCAGTGGTTCATGGAGTTCAAGAGCTGGGTGTGTTTAGGGGAAGAGAGGAAGAGAGCCCTCCCCATGCACTGCTGTCCTGAATGTCTGCACACATGGAAAAAGCTGAGCCTCTCTGAAGAGCAAAATCAAGAGGTGCAGGGAGGAAACAGACTTTATTAAAATATTAAGCTGATCACTAAGCAAATAAATGAGAAGATAAAAACCAACCAGCCTGCGAGAGAGGAGAATCACACCCAGCATTGCTACGATCTACAATGTCTTTTCAAAAAAAAAAAAAAAAGTAAGCAAAAAATCCAGGAAGGCATGACCCACACACTGGGAGGAAAAAGCAGGCCAGGAAACTGCCTGTGAGAGGGCTCAGATGTTGGACTTAGCAGAAAGAGACGTGCATTGGGCCTTTTAGAATGAAAAAAAAAAAAGTAGCAACCACAAGAATGCTGGAGTGGCTGCTGTGCTATCAGGCAAGATAAACAACACGAAAATGTTACTAGAGAGAAACAGGGACACTTAATACTGTCAAAAATATATAACAGTCCCAGATAAATATCCAGCCAATGGCAAAGGACCAAGATACATGGAACAGCACTGACAAAATGAAGGGAGAAATAGACAAGTCGACCAAAATGGCTGGAG
The DNA here is from genome assembly GCF_051225735.1 of Oryctolagus cuniculus. Classification (NCBI taxonomy): domain Eukaryota; kingdom Metazoa; phylum Chordata; class Mammalia; order Lagomorpha; family Leporidae; genus Oryctolagus; species Oryctolagus cuniculus. The sequence continues at coordinate 61,003,813 of NC_142883.1, forward strand.
ATTTCCACAACCTGCTTTCAGAAACGTACAGAAAAATTCGACCAAAGGTCAACAAGGAAGTGGAAGGTCAGAGCAACACTATAAACCGATTATATCTAACAGACATCTCTGGAACACTTCATCCAACAACGGCAGAATATACCTTCTTATCAAGTGCAAATACAACATCCTGTAGACCATAGACTCAATTAAGCCTAGAGAGAATTATTAAAAGCTGTAACAAATTTAAAAGATAGAAACGTATAAAGTTCATTTCCAACACAGAGTAAGATGAAAAACCAGTAGCAGTAAAAAATTGAGGAAATTAAAAAGTATGTGAAACTTAAGCAACACATTTTTTTTAAATTACCTATTTGAGAGGCAGAGTGAGAGAGAGAGAGAGAGAGAGAGAGAGGGAGGGAGGGAGAGAGAGAATGAGAAACAGTAAGAAATCCTCCATCCTGTGGTTCACTCCCCAAATGGCCACAGCAGCCAGGGCTTGTCCAGGCTGAAGCCAGGAGCCTGGAACTCCATCATGGGTCTCCCCTGTGGGTGGAACTCAACTACTTGAGAGCATCACCCAGTGCAGCAATAGCAGGGAGCTGGATCGGAAGTGGAGCCTCTGGGACTCAACTGGGCACTCCTGACGTGGGGTGTGGGCATCCCAAGCAAAGGCTTAAACTGCTGTGCCACCACACGCTCCTCACAATTACTTACAAAAATGCAGCTGTAACAAAGCACCATGAATCCTGTGGCGTAATGCAACAGGAATTCCCTACGTTAGAGCTGTGCAGGGTAGGAGTGGAGGTGGTCCTGGCCGGGTGGCCTTGCATAGGGTCCCGTAAGCCTGCTCAGGTGTGGGCAGGGCTGCATCCCTGTACTACAGACTCTGGGGAGGAGGCGGCTGCTGAGTTCATCCAGATTTTGGGCTGAACTCTGTTCCTCAAGGGTGCAGTACTGAGGACCCCCTTTCCTTGCTGTCTGTCACCTGCGGGCTGGTGCCATGTTTCCATGTGGCTCCTGTCTACAGTCATGGGCTCCGTCTCTCTCTCGCCCCCTCAGCTCTCTCTGACCTGCCCTTCTGTGTCCCCTCTCTCACTCAGCCCAGATTAAGTTCTCTGACTCCTGCCATCAGACTGGGCCCACTGGTGTGGGGGTGCCTCTGGGAAGGCCCATGGCCGTGACATCAGTGACACCTGCTAAGGCTCTCCTGCCCAGCGACACGGTCACAGGACATAGGGTGAGGACTGGAGGTTCTTTTGGGAGGCCACTCCATCTACTACAGTCCTCTAAACAGGCGTTTCTTGCTGCCATCCCACCACACTTATTCTTTCTGGGTCACCAAGGACCTACACATTACCAGATCCAGCGGTCAGTCCTCAGTGTGGCTGGCATTGGCCCTCTGTAACACTGGATCTGCCTGACGCCTTTCTTTGCATGATGGTTTCAGCCCCTGCCTTTAGGGTCCTTTGTCCCTGACAGCTCTTGGTCTGCTTTGCTGCTTCCTGCTTTAACCCACTGCCTGGAGCTGCCTGGCTCCAAGGCTCTGGTCTTGAATCTGTTCTCCCTCCAACTAAGTGGTTGCACTTCTTCAATAGCTTGAACAGCTATAACTCTATGATTCCTGAATGACCTGCTGGAGTGATTGAGACTACTGGCATTGTGGCATCCCTGAAATTAAGAACTGGCTTCAGTAAAACGCCGCCCTGCATTTGACGCTGACTCAGCAATCCATGGTGCTGGATGCAGACCAGGAGAGCTCTTTTCTCCCGAGGTGGACGCCCAAGATGAGGAAATCGCATCACTGGAAGTTGTCAATCACACCCTGCTGATCCATGATCCTGTGGAGCTCAAGAGAGGCTGGGGGAGGCAGAAGCAGTGCCTCTGCCTCTCTTCTCACTCGGCAATTGATTATTGGGGTCTAATACCAAGTGTATAGCCACCACTTCCTCTCCTGAGTATCATAAAGTGTATTTTCACTAACCCTTACTATAAAAGCTGACTTTTTTAAAGGTTATATTTATTTATTTGAAAGACAGAGTTAGAGAGTGAGAGTGAGAGAGAGAGAGAGAGAGATCTTCCATCTGCTGGTTCACTCCCCCCATGGCTGCAATGGCTGGAGCTGGGCTAGTTCAAAGCCAGGAGACAGGAGCTTCTTCTGGGTCTCCCACATAGGTGCAGGGGCCCAAGGATTTGGGCCATCTTCCACTGCTTTCCCAGGCCATAGCAGAGAGCTGGTTTGGAAGTGGAACATCCAGGACAAACTGGCACCCATATGGGATGTCGGCACTACCTGCTAAGGCACAGTGCCGGCCCTTTTCTTTTTGTTTTGCAACTGTTTTGACTCTTTATTGATCCAAAAGGTGTTCATGGAGGGCCCATTCTTCACTGTGCCCCCACAGAGAATACAATCAAGAACAGGACAGGTAGGGAGCTTACAGACAGGTGACGAATAAGAGAGAGGGAAGTGCAGGTTGTGATTAGGGTTTGAGATAAGAAGAGAGACAGGGCACCTCGTGGAGAAGAAGCCAGGACAGTGTGGAGAAGCATCATAGGAGAGGACCTGAGATGACAGCATTTCAACTCAACCTCATGGATGAGAAGCAGCTGCCATCGCCACACTGGCATCCCCAGAATTCTTGGCTGAGTGATCAGCATGCCTCATGAGGATACAGCTGAGCCCTCTGGAGGGGGGGGCTTCATGCAGGGCTGATGCGACTGGAGCCCAGTGCATGGGGACACTGTATTGCTTGCAAGTCTGAAGGCGTGCTCAGGGCACAATGTCAGACCTCCAGGCCAAGGTGCACTCAGGGCCCTCCTCACACAGGTCACTGTAGGCCCTGGTGCGGGGCCACAATGTTACTCTGCAGGGTTTTGCAGCACGGGACTGAACATGTCACGTCAGTGTTTGCCATGCCTGGTTCTGACTGCCAGTAGATGATGGTTGGAAGGCAAGGCCATTGTGAAGCAGGGACCCAGTCAGCCAAGGGCGTAGCCATGATCTGCAATACCTGGGGCTCCGTCCTGGGAGTGGCAGTGACCTTGGAAGAAGCAGTGGACAGAACTGCAGTATAGGCCGGAGACCTGGCCTGCTGCGTGCACTCTCCTCGCAGCCCGGAGCACAGATGCAGTGACTACTCTGCCTTGAAAGGAGCAATTTCGGGGCCGGTGTTGTGTCCCAGCTGCCCCTCTTCCAAGCCAGCTCTCTGCTGTGGCCTGGAAAAGCAGTGGAAGATGGCTCAAGTGCTCCGGCCCCTGTACCCAAGTGGGAGACCCTGAGGAAGCTCCAGGTTCCTGGCTTCAGATTGGCGCAGCTCTGGCCTTTGTGACCATTTGGGGGGTGAACCAGCAGATGGAAGACCTCTCTCTCTGTCTTTCCCTCTCTCTGTCTGTAACTCTACCTCTCAAATAAATCATCTCTTTTTATTTTTTTGACAGGCAGAATGGACAGTGAGAGAGAGAGACAGAGAGAAAGGTCTTCCTTTCCTGTTGGTTCACCCTCCAATGGCCGCTGTGGCTGGTGTGGCCGGCGCACTGCGCTGATCCGATGGCTGGAGCTAGGTGCTTCTCCTGGTCTCCCATGGGGTGCAGGGCCCAAGCACTTGGGCCATCCTCCACCGCACTCCTGGGCCACAGCAGAGAGCTGGACAGGAAGAGGAGCAACCGGGACAGAATCTGGTGCTCTGACCGGGACTAGAACCTGGTGTGCCGGCACCGCAGGTGGAGGATTTATTTGGCGCCGGCCAAACAAATCTTTAAAAACCCCAGAAAAAAACAAAAAACCTGAGTCTGAAAAGTAATCCCTTTGATCCAAGGTCATATATTTTGTATCTCTTAATAAGAAAATTTTATAAATATATATTTAAATATTTATTTATTTGAAAAGCACAGCTATGAACAGAGCGGGAGAGACAGAGAGTGAGTGAGAGAGAGAGAGAGAGAGAGAGGGAGAGAGAGAGAGAGAGAGAGAGAGGGAGAGAGAGAGAGGTCTTCTGTCCACTGGTCCACTGATGGCCAGGAAATCCAGGGCTGAACCAGGCTGAAGACAGGAGCTAGGAGCTTAATCCTGGTCTCCTATGTGAGTGCAGGACCCAAATACTTGGGCCATCTTCTGCTTTCCCAGGCCATTAGCAGGGAGCTGGATTGGAACTTGAGCAGCTGGGACACGAACTGGCATGATGGCATTGCAGGCAGCAGCTTAGCCCAGCCCCCTGTAAATATTTTTAGAAGTCATAGTAAGTCAGGCACTTTAAAAAATTATTTGTGTGTGTGTGTGTGTGTGAGAGAGAGAGAGAGAGAGAGCAAGCACATCTTCTGGTTCACTCCCCAGATGCCTATAACTAAGGCTGAAGCCAAGAGCCAGGGACCCAGTCCAGGTCTCCCTTGTAGGCTGCAGGGACTGAAATACTTGAACCATCCACACTGCCTCCTGCAGTCTGCTTTAGCAGGAAGCTGAAGTCAGGAGCCAGGGCTGGGTATTGAACCCGGGTCTCCAGTGTTGAATATGGGTGTCTTAACTGCTGGGCCAAACACTCATCCCCATCATGCAATTTTTTTTTTTGACAGGCACAGTGGACAGTGAGAGAGAGAGAGACAGACAGAAAGGTCTTCCTTTGCTGTTGGTTCACCTTCCAATGGCCACTGTGGCCAGCGTGCTGCGGCCGGCACACCGCGCTGATCCGAAGCCAGGAGCCAGGTGCTTATCCTGGTCTCCCATGGGGTGCAGGGCCCAAGCACTTGGGCCATCCTCCACTGCACTCCCTGGCCACAGCAGAGAGCTGGCCTGGAAGAGGGGCAACCGGGACAGAATCCGGCGCCCCGACTGGGACTAGAACCCAGGGTGCCAGCGCCGCAAGGCGGAGGATTAGCCTATTGAGCCACGGCGCCGGCCCTCTTTTTTTTTTTTTTTTTTTGATTTATAGACAGTGAGAGAGAGAGAGAGAGAGAGAGAAAGGTCTTCCTTCCATTGGTTCACCCCCCAAACGGCTGCTATGGCCGGCGCTGCGCCAATCCAAAGCTGCCTCCTCCAGGTCTCCCATGTGGGTGCAGGGCCCAAGCACTTGGGCCATCCTCCACTGCCTTCCTGGGCCACAGCAGAGAGCTGGACTGGAAGAGGAGCAACCGGGACTAGAACCCGGTGCCCACCCCGTCATGCACTTTAAAACCTTTCTTCAGTCTCTCAAATACTTTTTGAACAAAACAAGACACAGATAATAAAGGAATGAACGGTTTTCCAAAAAAGCAGTGTCTTTAAAATACAGAGTACAGCACACCCTCCACATTCCACAGTCATGGCTGCTTGCTGCCATTGTCTAGGGTGTTCTGGGCCTCCCTGGGCCAGGCTGTGCTTAGCACACACTTGGTCGAGCCCCCCTCGCCATTCCCAGTGCTGTGCGCTGAGTGGAAGGAGATGGAAGAGGCAGATTCTGCCCTGGTGCAGGGAGAACTGGTTCTGTTAGCCTGAGAACCTCTGCTCCCATCATAGTTAAGAAACAAATGAATAGAGATCTTGCTTGATTCCCTTTCTAGACATAAACACATCTTGAAGATCAAAAATAAAACACCACTGAGCATACGCAGTGGATGGCCACTGCATAGTGGACAAAGTGAGGGAAGGTGACATCTGTCCCAGGAGGTCCCTTCTCTGGGCTGGCCTGTGGTTGACCTTTGTGGCCACTTTCTGGTAAGACGCAGCTTGGTCGCATGTTTACATGGTTTAGCTATGGAAGGACACAGACAGCCTTGTATTGTTGGGAACAGATGGAAAAGTCATCACAATTTCCCCTGACCTTTTTTAGTAAAGGAAAACATTTTCATTGGATTGCATAAACCACTGGCTCGGGGCCAGTGTTGTGACACAGTGGGTTAAGCCGGCACTTGCAACGCTGGCATCGATACCAGAGCACAGATTGAGTCCCACTTCTTCTCCTCCTTCTCCTTCTCCTTCTCCTTCTCCTTCTCCTTCTCCTTCTCCTTCTCCTTCTCCTTCTCCTTCTCCTTCTTTCTCCTTCTCCTTCTCCTTCTCCTTCTCCTTCTCCTTCTCCTTCTCCTTCTCCTCCTCCTCCTCCTCCTCCTCCTCCTCCTCCTCCTCCTCCTCCTCCTCCTTAAAATTTTATTTATTCAAAAGAGTTACAGAGAGAGGTAGAGCCAGAGAGAGAGAGAAAGAGGTCTTCATCCGCAGGTTCGCTCCCCAAATTACTGCAGAGCTGAGCTGATCTGAAGCCAGGAGCCAGGAGCTTCTTCCAGGTCTCCAACACGGATACAGGGGCCCAAGAACTTGGGCCATCTTCTACTGCTTTCCCAGGCCATAGCAGAGAGCTGGATCAGAAGTGGAGCAGCCGGGACTTGACTGACACCCATATGGGATGCTGGCACTGCAGGCTAGGGCTTTAACCCGCTGCGCCACAGCACAGACCCCCCTATTCCACTTATGATCCAGCCCTCTGCTAATGTGTTTAGGAAGCAATGGAAGATTGTCCAAGTACTTGGGCTCCTGTCAACTTAATTCCCTTAAAAAAACTATTTAATTATGCAAATAAGATTAATCACATCATCAAAAAGCGAGTTACCTGAGTTGGCTATTTAGCAGATTGTGTTATTTCAGTGTCTACAGAGATGTGACTATCTCTAAGATAAAAGCTCAACTTGTGGAGTGCAGGTTAGTTTTCCAGAATGTGGCCCCCGCCCCCAGTCCTGGACATCCCAGGAGCCCCGCGTGCATTCACAGGGCTCACACTACACACACCTGCTGCTCTGAACAAGTGCACACCAAGCCGCACGAGTGTTTTGCACCGAGGGCTCCTCACATGCACTCAACACTCTTCTTTCCTGTCCTCCTCACTCAGATCTGCCAAAGCCTCACAGATCACACATCTGAGTCAACTAAAATAGTTCCAAGTTCTACGGCACTAAGGTCTATAAGGCACTTGTCCACTTAAGGCAACGACTTCCAGTGCCTACCGGGAGAAAGGACATTTTTATGCTGTTCTCTGCATGTCTTCTTTTCCATGATAGATCTCTTATCAGTCTCCATTTTGTGGGTGAAAAGAAGCAGTTTCATTTGGGTGATGTGTGAAGTCTTTGAGAGTGTTTACAATAAAGCTTTTTTAAAAAATATGTATTTGAAAGGCAGAGTGGCAGAGAGGGTAGAGTAACAGAGAGGGAGACAGAAAGAGAGAGAGAAAGAGAGAGACTCTTTCATCCACTGGTTCACTCCCACGTGAGTAGCAGGGGCCCAAGGGCTTTGGCCATTCTCTACTGCATTCTCAGGCACATTAGCAGGAAGCGGGATTGGAAGCAGAGCAGCCAGGACTTGAACCGGTGCTCCAATATGGGGTATAGTTTTTGCAAGCATTAGCTTAACCCACTGTGCCAAACACTGGCCCCAGTACTTTCAGATTTAGATAGACTCATTTTTTTTTTTTACTCCTTAAAAGCAACGTGTAAGAATTTGGGGAATTGAGGGATATGTTAGTACAAAAGTTACCTGTTTAGAAAGTATCAGTATTTTCCTACAATTTGTTCCATGCTAGCCAAGACAGCCAGTAGTGGATGGCGACCGTTTTCTATTTTCCTTTTACGTTTCAATTGTCTTTAATATAATTGATACTAGAGGGGCCGGTGTTGTGGCACAGTCGGTTAAAGCTGCATCCTGCAGTGTTGGCATGCTATATGGGTGCCGGTTTGAGTCCCAGCTGCTCCACTTTTGATCTAGCTCTCTGCTAATGTGCCTGGAAAAGCAGTGGTGAATGGCCCTAGTCCTTGGGCCCCTGCACCCACATGGGAGACCCGGAAAAACTTCTTGGCTCCTGGCTTCAGATCAGCTCAGCTCCGGCCACTGCGGCTACCTGGGAGTGAACCAACAGATGGAAGATCTCTCTTTCTCTCTCTCTCTCTCTCTCTCTCTCTCTCTAACTCTGCCTTTTTAATAAATAAAATAAATCTTTAAAAAATAGTTGGTACTAGGAGAAACTCATTCCTTTTTGGCCTTGAGCCTCAATGGCAACATTCATTTAGTTGGCTTAATACTTTCCAAAGAATGTTCTCTTGGACAAATAAAAGAAGTTGCTAGAAAACAAAATTATCAAGGCAGAGTTTTAATTTCCCAAGACGGAAAAATAGAAATTATTTTGTGGATGTTTTTTCCCGAAGTGTAAAGGTATAAAGTTAATTGGGAGGGTCCAGCGCTGTGGTGTAGCAGGTAAGCATTTGCTTGCAGTGCCAGCATCCGATATGGGTGCTGGTTCGAGTCCTGGCTGATCTACTTCTTATCTTGCTCTCTGCTATGGCCTGGGAAAACAGAAGATGGGTCCAAGCCTTTGGGCCCCTGCATCCTTGTGGGAGACCTGGAGGAAGCTCTTGGCTCCTGGCTTTGGATCGGTGCAGCTCCAGCTGTTGCAGCCAATTGGGGAGTGAACCAGTGGATCGAAGACCTCTCTCTCTCTCTGTAACTCTGACTTTGAAATAAATAATAAATAAATCTTTCTTTTTTAAAAAAATTTTAGACAATCTAGTGAGTTTTTTTTAAAGATTTATTTATTTATTTGAAAGTCATAGTTACATAGAGAGAGGAGAGGCAGAGACAGAGGGGAAGGGAGAGAGAGAGAGAGAGAGAGAGAGAGAGATTAAGAGAGGTCTTCCATCTGATGGTTCACTCCCTAATTGGCCGCAATGGCCAGAGATGCGCCGATCTGAAGCCAGGAGCCAAAAGCTTCTTCCAGGTATCCCACGTGGGTGCAAGGTCCCAAGGACTTGGGCCATCTTCTACTGCTTTCCCAGGCCATAGCAGAGAGCTGGATCAGAAGTGGAGAAGCTGGGTCTCGAACCGGCGCCCATATGGGATGCCAGCGCTTCAGGGCAGGGAGTTAACCCACTGTCCCACAGCACCAGCCCATAAGTAAATCTTTCAAAAAAAAAAAAAAAAGAACCCCACCCTGGTTAAAATGCCTGCTCCCATATTGTACTGCTTGAGTTCCATACTCAGCTCCGGCTCCTGACTCCAGATTCCTGCTGATACAGGCTCTGGGAGGCAGCAGTGTTGACTCAAGTCATTGGGTTCCTGGCATCCACACGGGCGACGCAGCTTCAGCACAGCTCAGTACTTGCTCTTGCAGGCATCTGAGGATTGATCCAGCAGATGGGAGCTTAGCTGCCTGCCCTTCCTCCCCTGTGTCATCAGTGCCCCCTCACACAGGGTCAGTCCTGGTCTCCAGTATCCTACACCTTATCTACAACCCCCACCCCTCAGAGCAACCCAGGAGCCCTTGAGGCTGACACCTGTGCCTGCTTCCCTCTAGTGAGGGGTAGCGGAGGGGCAGAGGTACAAGTGAGCTGCTTTGCATTGCTTGAAAGCCCCCATGGCCCCCTGTGGTCCCCTGCACCAATATCTGGGTGGCTGACGAGGAAGAGAAACCCACTCACCCCCAGGTGCACCCTCCACTCTGCATGCTCCTTCCCAGCGCTGCGTCTGATTGGTGGTCGGTTCTCAGCACCTCCTCCACTCCACCCACTGGCCCCACCAGGGGAGTCCCCATCACCTCTGACCTTGCGTCGGGTGCCAGCGGCCTCTGTGTGGGCACACCCCACAGTCTCCTAGGTCAGTCAGCCGCCTCACCTCCACCACCTCCTTCCTGTCTGACCACGCCCTCCTGCCCGAACTGGCTTCTCTGGGTTCCTGGGCCAGACATGCTCCAGTTCTCCCTCTTTAGAGTCTGTTCCCAAATGAACATCTCAGCCTTGACCCCGATCTGCTGTATCACTGACCCAGCAACTTGAATTTCAAGAAATTTTTTAGTTAAAGAATTTATTATATATATTTAGTTGAGAGGCAGAGAGAGAGTGAGAGAGAGAGTGAGAGAGCGAGAAAGATAGCAGTCATATACTGGTTCACTCCACAAATACCCACGACAGCTGGGGCCTGGGCTGATGCCAAGAGCTAGGAACCCAATCCGGGTCTCCTTCATGAATGATAGGAACACAATTCTTTCAGCCATCGTCTGATGCCTCCCTGCACTGGCATGAATCTATAACAAGAGCCAGAGGCAGGACCTGAACCCACGCACTGCAATGTGGGATGCAGGTGTCATTTTTGTTTTAAAATACCAATTGCTCCCTTATCTTTGAATGTATTTCACTAACTTTTTTTTTTTAAGATTTATTTATTTATTTATTTGAAGGCAGTTACAGGGAGGCAGAGGCAGGCAGTGGATATCTTTCCATTTGCTGGTTCACGCCTCAGATGACCACAATGACCGGAGAGTCACCAATCTGAAGCCAGGAGCCAGGAGCTTCTTCTGGGTCTCCTACGTGGGTGCAGGGGCCCAAGCACTTGAGCCATCTTCTGCTGCTTTCCCAGGCCGTAGCAGAGAGCAGGATCGGAAGTGCAGCAGCCGGGACCTGAACCAGCGCCTATATGGGATACAGGCACCGCAAGCAGCAGCTTTACCCACTTTGCTACAGCGGCGGCCTCCAGACGTCATTTTAACCACTAGGCCAAATGCTCACATGAGCAGATTCTTTTTAAATTTTTTTCAATTGTTTTTAAAATTTATTTTTTATTTGAAGGCGCAGGAGGGGTGGGGGAGAGGGGAAGAGAGAGCTTCCATACGCGGGTTCACTCCCCAAATGGCTGCCATGGCCTAGGGCTGGACCAGGCGCCAGGAGCTTCATCTGGGTCTCCCACTTGCAGGGACACAAGTGGTTCCGTAAGGGATGCTGGCATCGCAGGCGACGGCCTAACCTGCTAAACCTCGCCGCCGGCCCTGTCTTCGCTTTTTGATTGGTTGGTGCCCTTCCGCATCATCCAATCAGAATGAGTCTCCGGGACCCGCCACCTTAACACCGAGGCTATAAATAGGCCGCTGAGCTTCCCCCTCGCCATTTTCTCCGCGAGGCCCGGCTTTTCTGTCCTTCGGCCAGGGGTTGCGCGGTCACCTAACGGCCGTGCGGGGCTCCAGCCCCGATCCCTGGATCCCTGGACAGGACGGCAGCGGCGGACGCCGGCGGGAAGGGCGGGCCCGCGGCCGTGCGCCAGGTGAGGGCGCGGGTTCGGCCGGGCCGAGAGCTTTCCCGCGTCCGCGCGGCGCCGGCTCCTCAGGCCTGGCGAGTCCCGGTGTCCGCGGCCGGAGCGGCGCCGTCGGCCCTGACCCCGTCCCGGAGCGGGAGCCGGGAAGGGAGAGCGAGGACCCGGCGTCCGCGTGGCTCCTCTCGGTCAGCCCCGGCCGGGCAGGGCTCCTGCGGAGACGCCGCCCGGCGGCCTCGGCCTCTGAGGAGGGAGCGGCGCGGCCGCGCGGCCCCTCGTGGCCCGGGTCCCGGCGGTGCCCGCGGGGAGTGGACACTGAGGGGTCGGGTGGAGGCGCCTCCGGGGCGGATGGTGGGGGACCCCCGCTGGGCGGGGTGGGGTGGGGGTCACGATGCCCGCCCCGTGCTGGGAATCCTCTCCTTCGGGTGTGTCTGGTGTAGTGTCCGGGGTTCAAGGCTCTACTTCGGACTCGTTTTCACTTCAGGGTAACAAATCCCAGCCGCCCTCCCCTCTCTGCGGAGGGCACGTTCCAGGACCCCCAAGCGACCCCTGAGGACGCAGATCGTATGGAACCCTGTGTAAACCATGAGTTTTTAAATGTACATCACGCAAGGTGCATCGTAAGTTACCCGCAGTGCAGGTCAGGTGTTTAGACGAGAGGTTCCGATGCTGGTTCCGAGGTCCATGTCTCATATTGCAGTACCCGAGTTTGCGACCCGGCTCTGGCTTCCGACTCTGCCCACTAATGCGTAGCTTGGGAAACAGCAGTGACGGATGGATCGTGTCATTGAGCGGCTGCTGCCCACGTGGTAGACCCTGATGGCATTTTTGGCTGCACACACGTGGGTAGTGAGCCAGCAGATGCGAAGTGTGGCTCTGTTTCTCAAGTAAAATTAAATAAATAAATAAGGCGCATTAGAGGTTTAAAGCACCAATCTCCTTATAAATATGGGACAGTTGTTATAACTGGTGAAGTGAAAGTAGTGACATTGTTATAGAGGGAGAAAATAGATTACTTGTATTTGGAGCTGCAATAGTTTGTTGGTTCCTAAAACCAATGGGTTATTTCTACCCTTTATAGCTTAAGAAAGCCATATTACTGTGTGTCTGAGCATGTTAGCCGTTTTTGCATACTTCCTCAGTGAATAAGGAGACTGAAGTTTCTGTTTTTACATTCATAAGCTAACGTTGTCTCTTTACAATGCGTGTTTCGTGAAATGATCTTAGAACTGAGTGATAGGGAAGAAGGTGATGGATATGAGTGATTTCCTCGTGTGAAGGAAAGAGGGATGTTATTGATATGATATGGAAGTTTTCCTTGTTGTGTTGTGATTAGTAAGCAGATGCAGTGTATAGTGTTAATTCACAGGTTAGACTCTGTTAGGATGGTAGTAGGTTTGGACCGTGAGAATGATGTCTTTTTTGTGAACAGCCACCTGATTAAATTAATGATTGGCGCTAAGGCCGAGTTAGTTAGGTTTGCCAGGGTTCATCATGCTGCTGCTAGAGGTGAAACTGTTTTGTAGTCCTTGGGCAAATAGTGATGTTTGCCTGTGAATAGAGTTTGCAAGACAAAATAATATTGCTGATGTTAGGCCATGGGCCAGTGTTAGAGCTGTAGCTCCTGTAAATCTTCGTGATGTTTGAATAAGGACAGTCACAATCACCAGTGTTAATGTGGCTCACTAATGAAAAAGTGGTTAGTGATGCTAGATGTGTTTGACAGAGCGAGATGGCGCTGGTTAGGGGTTTCCTCACAGGGCTCCTCTGGGCAGTGAGAAGGCTCTCTTCTCTGTTTAAGGGATTTCAGATTGTAGGGACTCATGCTATGCTGTAGCCTCCTAGTTTTAACAGTGTGACTGCAAGGCATATTGATCTAGCAATAGTGGCCTCTACATGGGCTTCTGGTAATCACAGGTGAAGACCATACAGGGACATTTTTGCTTTTTACTATCAAAGTTATTATGCATGGTTTCCATTTAAATGCTATGTAGTTTCCTCATTGGGTAATAGTTACTTGGGTTGAAATTACTGTTGATGAAAAGTATCTAGCACAAAATTACTTCTGTGCCTGTGAATGTCATAATTAAGAATGCCTATAGATTAATATTTAAATATAGCTTTCTTTCATGGAAGTGGTCCTTTAGAAAGGGGATACTCACTAGGATTATTAAGGGAAGCTGTGAGGTGGTATCAAGAGGAGGGTCAGAGAAGAGGCTGGTGAGAGACTGCTTATTTTATAATAGATTTATTTATAATAAATAGGATTATGAGGTAGTGTATAAGCTCTGTGTTTATGTTGATTCAGAGTATAATGTTTTTGCGTACATTGTTATGGGAATAAGTGTAATTGTAAATTATATAATTCATAGGAGAAGGGTTAAGTTTGTACATTATCTGACCGTAAGTGTTGGATGCTATTAACTGTGTTTGGCGCACAGTGGCTTCATAGGCTAAAAATACTAGTAGGCAATGAATATACATGATATGATAAAATGAGCATTCAGGATTACAAGGATTCCTAAAGTGAATGCATATAATATTGTGCCTTATAATACACAAAAGTGACCATGTATCAGTATACTGATGATATTCCTAGTAAGGATGCAATATATGCTAAAATATTTATACAGATTTGAAGGCATATTGGTGATAATAGAATACCTTAACCTAATGGAGGGTGCAGGGCCCAAACACTTGGACGATCTTCTACTGCTTTCCCAGGCCAGAAGCAGAGAGCTGGATCAAAAGAGGAGTGGCCAGGACATGAACTGGCACCCATATGGGATGCCAGCATAGCAAGCAGAGGCTTAGCCTTCTGTGCCACAACCCCTGCAGGATTCCTTCTGTTGTTAATTCAGGATTTTACATAAGCTGGCTCTTCGAGTGTGTGATGTGATGTGGGCACTGTGTAGTATTCAAGTTTGTGACAGTTAAATTACTGAGACTTCTTGTTCTGAGGCAAAAACTTCTCAAATAACACAAATTATTACTATAATAGCTCTTAATGAAATAAATGACCCTGTTGATGGTGCAGTATTTCTTGTTGAAATTTCATCAGGAAAGTTGGAGTATTATTGTTGTATGCCCAATTATGCAAGAAAAATATTGATTTATTATACAAATATAATTAAGTAAATTGTAGCTCAGGGAGACTCAAGTGTATATCCTGAAAATAGTAAAAGTCAGTATGTGACTCCTCCTGCGATTGTGAATGCAGATCTACAGACAAGACACAGTGGAAATGTGGTGTGGCACAGTATGCATCGTGAAGAACGGTGTCTAGGAATGAGTTGGCTAGAGCAATGCCTTGGCCATCTAACAGTAAATAGAAAGATAAAACCCAAGGCTCACAGTATGGGTGGGATCATTCGATATTACCTCCATATGAGTGTAACTAAAGAGGAGCCAGGAGCCTCTTCCAGGTCTCCAGTGCAGGTGCACAGTTCCAAGACCTGGGCCGTCTTCCACTGCCTTCAGGCTCTAGCAGAGATCTGTATTGGAAGTGGAGCAGCTGGGACTCGAACTGGAACCCACATGGGATGCTGGTGCTGCAGGCTGGGGCTTTAAGTTGCTGTGCCACAATGCCAGTCCCAGGAGGATTATATTTGTAAATAATAGTGATCCTACAAATGGTTGGGATATAGTAAGTGATTTAATATTAACTATCATGATGAAATTGATGGCTTCAAAAATTGATGAGACACCTGCCAGGTGAAGTGCAAAGATTGTAAATCTACTAAAGCTCATGCGTGTGCTAGATTTTTGGCTGCAGGTGGCTAAACTGTCTATCCTGTTCCACACCAGCTTCTATAGAAAAAGCAAGTAGTAATGAAAATGAAGGGAGTAATAATACAAAGCAGATTATCTACTTGAGGAAATGTTGTATCTGGGGCTCTGGGCATTGTAAATGTGGACAGTGTGGGTGTATTTGAGTCAAATGTAAAGATTTGACTTAGATAGCATTTAGTGTTTATATTTTCATATGCTTTCTAGTGGAATAAGATGGGTTTTACCACATGTCCAAGTTCTTTGAAAGTGGGTCTTGGATTGTGGTGGGCTTACACATCCTTTGTGACTTTGGAGATATGCCATTCTCAGTATGGGCTTGTGTCGCTCCCCCACTCGCAGAGGAATGACACTGGGCACTGTTCTCTTTCCCAGGTCCTTCCCAGATTTTTACCGCTCCCCCGCCTCCGCGGAGGAGCAGCGGCACCCCCACCGCTCCCTCGCTTTCGCGGAGGAGTGGCACCAAGGAGCTCTCTGACTGACTCTCTCAGGGGGGCCCCTGCATGTTGTCTCTCTCCCCCTTTTATAGTCCTCTCCCACCAATCCGTGCTCTGCTGCCCACATGCTGAGCACGCTGCTTTCTTCCAAACAGGGGTTGGGTCAGGAATCAGCTAATTAACGAAGCAGCTGTGTAAGATTTGTTTACTCTCTCGGCGCCATATGGTGGGAGATCAGATGCATAGAGTTAGTCTTAATAGTCTCAGTGGTCTAGTCTAGTCTTGGTAGTCTCAGTACTTATTTCGCCATGTTGCGGGAGACAGGCCCTGCTCTCCACAGGCTTGTGGTTATGTGTGCAGATTATAGGTGGAAATGTGTGGTCGTACTTGGTTGAGTGTCTGTTCTGCATTGACCAATGTGTCTCTCCTTCTGACAATACTACATGGGTTTTATTAGTTAATAGAAAAGTGTTGACATGGAAGGCACTTAATTCCCATTTTTTGAAATTGCTTCAGTTACTTTAGTGTCTCTCTCCACATATGATTTTTTAAAAAGATTTATTTTATTTATTTGAAAGAGTTACAGAGAGAAAGAGGTAGAGACCCAGGGGTGGGGAATCTTCCATCTGCTGGTTCACTCCCCTGATGGTCTCAATGGTTGAAGCTGAGCCGATCCGAAGCCAGGAGCTTCTCCCAGGTCTCCCATGTGGGTGCAAGGGCCCAAGGACTTAGACCATCTTCCACTGCTTTCCCAGGCACATTAGCAGGGAGCTGGATCAGAAGTGGAATATCTGGGGCTCAAACCAGTGCCCATATGGGATACCAGCACTGCAGGCCAGGGCTTTAACTCACTGTGTGCCACAGCACTGGCCCCCACATGTGATTTTTTAAAAAATAAATGTGCATACCATTTTTCAACCAGGGAAGCTATGTAACTTGCTTTTTGCATTTACTATTTTGTCACTCGTGATTTCCTCACTCAAACACAAGTTGAACTGCAGATCCATAGTATTGTGTGTACGGACATACAGGAATTTATTTAAGGTGCCCTCTCTCACTGAATGTCTGAAATCCCTACCTCTCAGATTTTCTCATTTTTTTAAGGGAAAAGGTTTATTGTCATGTGGGGGAAACCTGACAGGCAGGGGGGAGAGGGCAAGAGAGTAAGCGAGAGAAAGAAGTCGAGAGAGAGATGAAGAGAGAGAGCACGTGTTCAGGAAGCGTGTCCTATTAAAACTTTGCAGGGGGCTGGGAAATAGCAGCGAATCCTATTGGAGTGGGGGTGGAGCTGACACCTGTGGTTGGGCCATTTTGTCATCTGGCTTCTAGCAGTGGTAGCGGGGGCTAGAGCTGAGGATGGTGTCCAGGGAGTAGATCATGCCACAGATGAGACTGCACCATTTTACTAACCCCCCCTTTTTTTATAAAGCAAGTGTTGTATGGGATCACATCAGCCCCCAAAGTCCAGGAGGGTTGGAGGGATGATGATCTGTCTTTAGAGCTACTTTCTGTTGACATGGGACAACAAGTTACTCTCTGCTGGCATGGGGTGATGCCTCAAGCTGCGATCTCCTGGGTGGGGAGCCAAGTATATCCCTGCAGCAGCATTGGGTTTACCTCCTGACTGGTGAAGGCTTTGGTTCGTTCCATTATCACCTCCTGTAATCACTTAAACAGACACTGTAGTATAAAAGACAGGGTGAGGATAGCAGCCAGTGGTCATAAGAGTGGCATTAACCAAGTAATGAGAGGATTTCATAGAGGAGAGGATATGAGGGGGGAGTCTCTGGACTCTGTAAGACTGTTTGATGGATGTAGTTTTGCCTGACCTTATTGATTAATATAATAACAACACAGTTAAGGTCCATCTATTCCATAGTACCACATTGGTTAGTGAGGCAATATGGCTTTGGAGACCTCAGATGGCATCAACTGAGGTCTCGATGGGCCTAGTGACCTTCTCTTGTAACTGCAAACAACAGTTGTAAAACTATTGGAGTTGTTTGCAGTAGTTTGGTTGAGATAACATTGTGGCCAAAAGCTGCTCTGAGACCACTACTGAGGACAGAGAGGCTGCGGAGCTGATCCCAACCAAGACTGGGAGAAAGGTCGCTCAATTCTTGTGGGTAGAGGGCCTTGTCTGTAGAAAAATTCTGGGGGCTGGCGCTATGGTGCAGCGGGTTAAAGCCCTGGCCTAAAGCGCTGACATCACATATGGGCACCAGTTCTAGTCTCGGCTGCTCCTCTTCTGATCCAGCTCTCTGCTGTGGCCTGGGAAAGCCATATAAGATGGCCCAAGTCCTTGGGCCCCTGCACAGCATGCAAGACCCGGAAGAAGCTCCTAGCTCCTGGCTTCGGATTGGCAGAGCTCCAGCCATTGAGGCCATCTGGGGCATGAACCAGAAGATGGAAGACCCCTCTCTCTGTCTCTAGATTTATCTGTAACTCTGTATTTCAAATAAATAAAATAAATCTTTAAAAAAAGAAAAATTCTGAACAATTATACAACATTAAGTGGGGGATAGACTGTCCTTGCTCCAGGAATTAGTTTTAGATCCTTGATCAAATATAAGTTGGCTGTAGATGTTTGGGTTGATTTCTGGTGTTTCAATTCTGTTCCATTGGTCTATCCATCTGTTTCTGTACCAGTACCATGCTGTTTTGATTACAACTGCCCTGTAGTATGTCCTGAAGTCTGGTATTGTGATGCCTCCGGCTTTGTTTTTGTTGTACAAGATTGCTTTAGCTATTCGAGGTCTCTTGTGCCTCCATATGAATTTCAGCATCATTTTTTCTAGATCTGAGAAGAATGTCTTTGGTATCTTGATTGGGATTGCATTGAATCTATAAATTGCTTTTGGGAGAATGGACATTTTGATGATGTTCATTCTTCCAATCCATGAGCATGGAAGATTTTTCCATTTTTTGGTATCCTCTTCTATTTCTTTCTTTAAGGTTTTGTAATTTTCATCGTAGAGATCTTTAACGTCCTTGGTTAAGTTTATTCCAAGGTATTTGATTGTTTTTGTAGCTATTGTGAATGGGATTGACCTTAGCAGCTCTTTCTCAGTCATGGCATTGCTTGTGTATACAAAGGCTGTTGATTTTTGTGCATTGATTTTATATCCTGCCACTTTGCCAAACTCCTCTATGAGTTCCAATAGTCTCTTAGTAGAGTTCTTTGGATCCTCTAAGTACAGAATCATATCGTCTGCAAAGAGGGATAGTTTGACTTCTTCCTTCTTGATTTGTATTCCTTTGATTTCTTTTTCTTGTCTGATGGCTCTGGCTAAAACTTCCAGAACTATGTTAAATAGCAGTGGTGAGAGTGGGCATCCCTGCCTGGTGCCAGATTTCAGTGGAAATGCTTCCAACTTTTCCCCATTCAATAGGATGCTGGCTGTGGGTTTTTTATAAATTGCTTTGATTATATTGAGGAATGTTCCTTCTATACCCAATTTGCTTAGAGTTTTCATCATGAAAGGGTGTTGAATTTTATCAAATGCTTTCTCTGCATCAATTGAGATAATCATATGGTTTTTCTTCTGCAGTCTGTTAATGTGGTGAATCACATTGATTGATTTGCGAATGTTGAACCATCCCTGCATACCAGGGATGAATCCCACTTGGTCTGGGTGGATGATTTTCCTGATGTGTTGTTGTATTCTATTGGCCAGAATTTTTTGAGGGGCTTCCATAGCCTTGGAAACTCATAACTGGTGCATAGGGAGATTACTGATGCCATAAACAGGAGTGTCAATTGGTAAAGTCAACAACAGGAGTCACTGTGCACTTACTCCTCATGTAGGATCTCGGTCCTTAACGTGCTGTACACTGAGGCTTAATGCTATAACGAGTACTCAAACAGTATATTTCACTTTGTGTTTCTATGGGGGTGCAAACGACTGAAATCTTTACTTAATGTACACTAAACTGATCTTCTGTAAAAAAAAAAAAAAAAAGAAAGAAATTTTCAATTCCCAACTTGACTCTCACTGGGATTAAACATGACAATAGGTCTGATCTGATTTCATCATCATTTTAAAAAAATCATCTATTATTTTTCACTTTATGTTTCTGTGTGGGAGCAAACTGTTGAAATACTTACTTAAGGTATACTAAGCTGATCTTCTGTATATTAAGATAATCGAAAATGAATCTTGATGTGAATGGAAGGGGAGAGGGAGTGGGAAAGGGGAGGGTTGTTGGTGGGAGGGACGGTATGGGGGGGGAAGCCATTGTAACCCATGAGTCGTACTTTGGAAATTTATATTCATTAAATAAAAGATAAAAAAAAAATAAAGAGAATCGAAAATGAATCTTGATGCGAATGGAAGGGGAGAGGGAGTGGGGAAGGGGAGGGTTGCAGGTGGGAGGGACGTTATGGGGGGGGGAAGCCATTGTAATCCATAAGCTATACTTTGGAAATTTATATTCATTAAATAAAAGTTAAAAAAAAAGTCTCTAAAAAAAAAAAAACATTAAGTGGGGGAGAGGACCATCAATGCATACGGTTGGAGTGGAGCCATTGATGTAAGAGTAGAGGCTGTGATTACAAAGGAATGAATCCCCAAGTGGGCTAGACAGGGTCTAAAATAAAGGACAGAGTCATTATTAGGGGACCCAAGAAAGCTGCTGTCTAAACCATGAACAAGTTTTTTGATTGAGAGGCAAATAGAAACTGACAGAAGGGGCCTGATAATAGTCAGGTGGGCTTTAAGGCCTTGCCAGTTATGAGGCCCAGACCTATCTGTCTCTTCACATGGGGTACATCCGAAGGGAGGTGTGAACCTCCTTGGGGAAGGCACCCTGTTGACTTCCCTTATATAGCTGGCCTGAGAGGAGAGCTGGCCAGGGAAAAGCAGGTGGCATCTCTAACAGGAAATTTGCAGTTCTTTCTGCAATGTTACTGACCCTACTTGGCCATCCCCTCAGCAGCAGTGGTTAGTTTGGAAGCTGGGTCGAGTGAAGGGCTCTTCAGCTTAGAGCCAACAAGGTCTGCAGCTCTGATCTGGGCGTCCTTTGACTCCAGGGCAGATCCATTTCCGGTGACCCGACTGTTTGCTGGCAGAGCTGCCAGGGCTCTTCATAAGCTGAAGCCCTGGCTTTCCATATAAACCAGCGCAGTGACTAGGCTGTTGTCTCCTTGATGGCAGATCACTGTGTAGAGCAGCCTTAATTGGCCTGCCACCTATCTTTACAGTGCTTCTGCTGCCTAGCTTTCTCTTCCTCCTGTTTTTTTTTTTTTAAAGCAGGCCAAAGGGAACTTTTAAGAGGATGCAAGTCAAAGGGGTGCTCAAATCCCATCTCTAATCTTTGATGGTCTAAATTAGAAGTCTATGGTAGGATTTTAAAAGACATTTATCCCTTTTAGGTCTGGTAATACAAGATCATTAGACTTTTTATCTTTGGACGTTTGTATCTGTAGTATTTTATATTATCATAACTTAAAATTTAGCACCACTTCACATCTTGACAGTACCTGTAATATAATCCAAATAGCCTGATTAGTTGGTGTCTCTACAAGATGAGAGACAGATATCCTTTGATATTTCCAGGGGCCCAAATGGAAATATCAAAGTCCAGAGAATTTGGAACTTTGATTTTTTGAATACCTGTCAAGGATGCCAAGAAGGCTTAAAATATCTGGTTGAAATAGGATCCCTTAACATCATGACATAATATAGACCAGATTTGATCACTGTTACAAGGTGATTACTCAGATGTTTTAGAGTAAACATATATTTAAACAAACCAAAACTCTTAATAAAAAACTCAGTTGTAAAACAATTCGAACCTAACAAAGATATTAAGAGAGCACAATAGATTACTTCAATGGAACACAAAATCTGTGTCTTTGGTCATTCCAAAAATCAGAAATAAAATGTTAAATTTAAGAGCCAGTGCATGGGATCATATCCAATAACTTGGAAGAGTTTTAATAGAGTCAGAACTAGGGAAGAGAGAATAGCTTACTGGAGCTGGCTTGAAAACTGAGAGTCACCAGTTAAACAAAACTATTTTTTAAAAATTTTATTTAATATAAATTTCCAAAGTACAGTTATGGATCACAACGGCTCCCCCCCATAACTTTCCTCCCACCTGCAACCCTCCCATCTCCTGCTCCCTCTCCCATTCCATTCGCATCCAGATTCATTTTCAATTCTCTTTATATACAGAAGATCAATTTAGTATATATTAAGTAAAGATTTCAACAGTTTGCACCCACACAGAAACACAAAGTGTAAAATAGTGTTTGAGTACTAGTTATAGCATTAAATCACAATGTACAACACATTAAGGACAGAGATCCTACATGAGGAATAAGTGTACAGTGACTCCTGTTGTTGACTTAACAAATTGACACTCTTGTTTATGGCATCAGTAATCACCCTAAGCTCTTGTCATGAGTTGCTAAGGCTATGGAAGCTATTTTGAGTTTGCCGACTCCGATCTTATTTAGACCAGGTCATAGTCAAAGTGGAAGTTCTCTCCTTCCTTCAGAGAAAGGTACCTCCTTCTTTGATGGCCCGTTCTTTCCACTGGGATCTCACTCGCAGAGATCTTTCCTTTAGTTGTTGTTGTTGTTTTGCCAGAGTATCTTGGCTTTCCATGTCTAAAATACTCCCATGGGCTCTTCAGCCAGATCCAAATGCCTGAAGGGTTGATTCTGAGGCCAGAATGCTTAAACAAAACTATTAAAAGGAGATGCTGCAGGTTCTAAACAGATTTTTAAGACAATTTCAAAATATTATAAAAGCCTCCTTGCTTTAACAGAAGATCAGATTCTAGTTCCATGTCAAATAATAGTTTTTGCTTTCCACCTGCTGATTTCCTTGATTTATATTTTGAAATAACCCTTTAGAAATCTCCAGTTAAGACAACATTTTCAAAATAAGATAACATATCATATTCTATCTAACCTTACTATCAAGCAATGTTGGACTATTTTCATAGACAATTTATGAAAACATGTTAGCAAACTCAAGTAGTTTTTGCATAGAATATAAGGTGCTAAGTTTACATTTAGACACATTTATCTCATTTGCTTTACCCAATTTACATTTAGCAATTACACCTGGATGACTGAAATTGCTGATATTATACCATACCTCTATCTGAATTATGGTCAAAATTACATTCACATGGAATTCTACTCCTTTTATAAAACCATCTATAAATCAGTTGCATTAAACCAGAGACCGCAAAAATCCACCTTTACCCATTGCTGTTTCATTGGAAACTTGTTAAAACCAAATTGCAAAACAAGATGCGCAAGTTACAAAGCAACTATTTTTTTAAAAATTTATTTATTTATTTATTTATTTATTTATTTATTTATTTTGACAGGCAGAATGGACAGTGAGAGAGAGAGACTGAGAGAAAGATCTTCCTTTTCCGTTGGTTCACCCCCAATGGCCACTGTGGCCACTCTCTCCTGGGCCACAGCAGAGAGCTGGACTGGAAGAGGAGCAACTGGGACAGAATCTGGTGCCCCAACTGGGACTAGAATCCTGGGTGCTGGCACTGCAGGCGGAGGATTAGCCTATTGAGCTGTGGCGCCGGCCACAACTATTTTTTTAAAGGCAGTAATCTTCCTAGATTCAAAGAGAGAAATTCTTGTAAACCCAATGTCCATTTACAGTTGAACCAAATTCTAATGCATGAGATTGTTATTTAGCAAAGACATTTTTTTAGATTCCAATTGGATTTGAGTCTACTTTTCTTTTTACCCAAGAAAGACCTTAGGCCAGTGATGCCTTGGTTAACAGTCAGCCACTCGGGACTGCCTCTGAATCAAAAGTTCAGGCAGCTGCTAGACAGGTCCCAAGGGTGACTGTGGGCTGGGGCCGATGTGCCAGGGACAAGAAGTCATTATGTTAGATTTAATGGGGCAGAATATCCATGAGAGTAGATGGACACCCCTCCAGAGATTCCTAAGGAGGAAATCTGATAGGTGACAGAGCAAGGGGCAGTTAGGGAAAAGGAGATATGTCTGGAAATAGTAATTAACCTGGTGAGCTGGCTGGTTTGCAGGTCTGGTAGTGTTGATCTTTATTTCATGTGGGTTGGGAGAGATATATCTAGGAAATGCTCACTCTTGGGACCAGGAAATCGAGTTTGTAGGAATTGAGGAGACCTGGCGAGGTCAGCTTGAAATTCAGTTACAAGGCGAGGACAAAACCCACCAAAAGACCTGATTATCCTGTCTGACTTGCTCATGATAAAACAAAAGAGCTATCAAAAGGGTGGGATAGGTGACAGGAGAACTCAGGAGGTTGGAATCGCCACTGCCTTGCTATTCTTATGGTAAAATTGGAACAGGAGCGGGAGGGGTGAAGCCCCCTTGGAGAATGAGAGCTGGAGGGTGATGGCATGAAGACAAGCCCACTCCCAAACTTGCCTTTGCTTCTCTGGGAGTAGGGTGTTAGGGAGGATAATAGATTAGGCAGGGGGAGTAGACTTTGGACAAGGGCTAGTTCTGTGATAGGTGGGAATTCCTGGACAGGAGGGGTAGGTACAATTGAGACAGCAAGAGCCAGAGCAGCGAATGTAAAAGAAAGGGGTTTTGGCTTTTTAGCGAGCTTTGGGAGTTCAGAGAACTTGAGCCAGAGGAGGTTTAGACTGAGATAGGAGAAAGCTTGGACATAGGAAATCTTCCACTTTTCCGAATGCTCACAGATGGAGATCTTGAACTGGTTGTCGAGGTAGCAGACTAACGAGAGGAGGATTAACTAGAACATGGGAAGAAGCTCTCCTGGTGACCCGTAGAGTCAGAATGGCCGATATTGGGGATCCCTGATATCACGGCCATCTGACGGGAGGATATGGGAACAGAGGGTGGCGTCGTTACCCATGCACCCATGGGAGCAAAGGACATAACTCATAGAAGGGAAACAGGGGGTTGAGTCGTCACCCATACCCGCTATTGGCTGGACACAGAGTCTGTAGAGGCATGAGGCCATAGGAGTTGTGGTGCCTGGTACCAGGACTTTGGGGTGAAGTTGCATAGAACCATAACCCGTAGAGTCTAAATGACAGGATCCTTCTTCCTCCCTGTCTTACCTCGGAAATTTGGAGGGCTGGTGTGTGGATGGAGATTGCAGAGTGTTCAGAGGTGAGGGAAGTCCGGGGTTGAGTTTTGTGGTTGGCAGAAATCCAGGATCCCAAAGCAGCTCACATCCCCGAGACGAAAGCAAGGTTGAGGGCAGAGTCTGGCCCCAGGTTTTGGAGCCAATGAAAGGTCACCACAAAACACACCAAACACCAGAGTAAGGGAAAATGTTTATTGTCAGGTGGGGGAAACCCAACAGGCTGGAGGAGAGGGCAAGAGAGATCAAGAAAGAGAGAGCAGATTTTCTCATTATAGTAGGTAATGCTGAAACCAGTATCTTTTAAACATTTATTTAAAGAAGCCCAGAGTGAATCAACGGCAAAAAAAGAAGATCTTTCTCTCTGTCTCTCTCTCTCTCTCTCTCTCTCACTGTCCACTCTGCCTGTCAAAAATAATAAAGAATAAAAAACATAAAATAAAGTAAAATAAAAGTGAAAAAAAATAAAGAAGCCCAGAAATTACACGTGTTTCTAGGGCACCACTTAATGGGCAGGCAGCATCCTTTGCGTATGTGCATTCGCACAGATGATCCCCATAGCGTTGGCTGTTTTCACGCTGCTTCTGTGTTATGTTTAAACTTCAAGTGGTCATGGTCATTTGTCATTTCCCTTTTGTCCTCTAGGCTTTGTTTTATTCCTGAAAGCCCTTCTCCAATCAGGAATGCCAGGATCACACTGGTGCTGAGAGTCCTGGGTTTTCAATGTGGGAGGCCTAAGACACATGGTTTCTAGTTGTTTCTCAATGAGTCAGTGAGCCCATCCTCTAGGTAGCTACATTGGCCTCTAGGACAAGGGAGTTATAGGTAGAGCCAGCTCTGTAATAGGGCATAGTGTTCAGGGTCTGGGCCTGGCTTCTGTAAGTCCCCAAACATCCTCCTTGAAGTCCATTCCTGGTAGGGTTGTCCATCCAGCCTGATGCCATGATGTGTACTCTCTCCATGGTGAACTGAGAGCACAGTGTGAGGGAATGTTCTTAGAGGTCAGCTGCTGCCAGACCCATTGGTTGAGATTCTAAGCTCTGACTCTAAGCAGTTGAGAGTCTAAGCTCTGACTTAACTAAAAGATGATTTTTCCTTCTTGTGGACATCTTTGGAAAGAGCATTCAGCTCCCTAATGGGCTACCTGTTGCCATAGGTAGTTCAGTGACATGTCCCTGGTGATTGGTGTTGCCATGGACCATGGACATGGCAGTGAAGGGATTTCCTGGGTGTGTATGCCCTCAATATTACCAATACTGGAGGGGAGGGCCAAATGGCCTTTAGACAAAGGAAGTAAATGTGTGTGTGTGTGTGGTTGTGTGTGCTTTGCTGTGTATCTAACTTATTTGTACATGTACACTTTCTTGTTATACTCTCATGCATGTGGGATCAGATGTTTTTCTATTTTATTTATTCCTGTGATGTACATGTTTGTATATATTTGTGTTTGTATACATTTGTAGAAATAATGATGTTAATGCATTCTTTTCTCCTAGGGAGTTGAAGCATCCTGGTTGCAAGAATACAGGTAAAGGAACCATTTTCTGTATGTTTATAGAGTGGTACAAGTAGTCAGACAGTTAAGTATATATCTTTAAGAGTTTGTTCAATGTTTATGTACATTTTCATAAGTGTATCCAGGCCAGGATTTCTACAAGAGCACTATTTTAGCTATGAATACCATACAGAACAGAACCTGCCAATCATGGGCCAGAAATGTGCAACCCTGGCTGGGTTGAGGTCATAGGAGCCCTTGGCTGACCATCGCCTTTCCTGTACGAGAGTGTGGGGGCCATAAACATCCAAGGAGACCCTCGGAAGTCCCACGTTATCCTCAGGGCACTCTCACGTGGCAGACCTGTGCCACCAGCCTTATGTCACCAGAACTCAGGTCTTCATGGACTACCTCCAAGTCAGCCTCAGAACATAGCTCTCTGTGTGAGGAAATTCTCCACAGAGAGGGCTAGCTTCAGTTCTGTTGGCATCTGAGTTGCTCAGACTCATGGCTGATTCAAAGGATGTGTTTTTCTTTTTATGGAAAGAGTGGCCATCTTTCCACCAAGATTCAGATCCATGTTGTCATGGCTGTTTTGGTAGAAAGGCCCTGGTGATTGGTGTGCACTAAGGGGCCCTGGAATGGGCAGTGAAGGGCCTCCAGGTGTGTTATACCCCAAGCTTGCCAGTGAGACGTGGAGGGCCCAATGCCTGGACAATTAGATTATATAGACTATACGTGTGTCTATGTGTCTATGTGTGTCAGATTGTGTGTGCTCCCCAGTGTTGTGTGTGTAGTTATTTGTATACGTACAGTGTCTTGTTATAGAATCATGGATTTAATACTCATGGATTTATTTCTCTGTTACTTACTTTGAAAACATATATGTTTGCATGTATTTTTGAGTATATACAGCTCTAGAAATAATGGCCATAGTACATTCCTCCCTTCTGCAGTGTCAGATTATCCCATATAGCTCCACAGTTAAAGGAACCACTGTCTGTTCTGTAGACCAATAGGAGTACATACACAGTTATGTACACTTCCTCCGCAGTTTGTTCGGTACATGCACACATTTACAGATGTGTGTGTAATGTGTATTTGTCTAAGAGTTTTAACTTTTCTTGTGGATACGATATGGGTTTCCACCTGTCAATGTAGAAGCAAGGGACTTCTGGAAAGATTAATGGCCTGGGGACTGGGGACTGGGGATGACCCATCACCTTGCTCCTGTCTTCTGGCTATGTCCATGGGCAACATATATGTGCACACATGTCTAACAGTTTTTCTAAGTGTCTTGGCCTATAATTAGTGGGCCCTAAAATAGACAGTCTCCTTATGCATCCACCTTGGCTTTCAGACCAGACATCCAGCCTGTGACCTGGTGAGGGGTATCTTTCACATGGGGGTGTTGTCAGTGAAGGGTGTTGTCAGCCATGGGTCCTGAGCACCTCAGGTGTGGGAGGCGTACAGCATGTGGACTCCAGGTGTTTCCAAGAGAGTCAGTGAACTGGCCCTGCAGTTCTCCTGGGTAGTATCTCTAGGACATGCTGCTTTGGCCAGAGCTGGCTTTCCCAGAGTGTGTAGCCTTCAGGCCCGTGCCATTTCCTGGTCTCTGAGAAGTCCCCAAACAACCCCATTTTGGTTGCACTGTGACAAGACCATCCCTCCAGCCTCATGCCATCTGACCTGGTGCCTAGGTTTACTACCTACAAGATAACCTCCCCAGAAACACGGATTAGGGGGAGAGGCCAGGCTTCACCTACCCTTGTTGACCCGGGAGTCTTTAAGTGCCACAATTTTTCAAAATGTGGGTTTTCTTTCTGGAAAAGAGTGGCCAACAATCCAATGATGTTGAGGTCCCTGGTTTCAGGGCTGATGCACTGACATGTCCGTGGTGATTGGTGTCATCCCATGGTCAATGGAACTATCAGCAAGGGTCTCTGGGTGTTTCTGACCCCCATGCTTTCCAGCACAGAAGAGGAGGGCTCAGTGGCCCCTCTGTGAAGAGCTTGAGTGTGTGTGTCCAATTCTGTATGAGCTCTTTGGGGCTGTGTATATTAGTTTTGTAAGCCCAATGTGTTGTGAACGTCAGGTATGTGGATGTTACAGATTGGTTTCTATCTGTATTTATTTCTAGGATACATGTTTTATGTATTTGTGGTGTGCACATTTGTAAATTAAAGGTTGTCCTGACTTCCTCCTTCCTTTGAGAGGGAAGCATCCCGGAAGGAAGGATGCAGCTTTACAAGTAAAAAACAACTTTCTTTTTCTTTTTTAAAAAAAGATTTGTTTATTTGAAAGGCAACACTAGAGAGAGGAGAGAGAGAGATAGAGAGAGAGATAGAGAGAGAGAGAGAGAGAGAGAAATCTTCATCCACTGTTTCACTCCCGTGGTGGCTGCAACAGCCAGGGCTGGACCAGGTAGAAGCCAGGAGCCAGGAGTTTCATCCAGGTCTTCCACGAGGGTGTAGGAGCCCAAGCACTTGGGCCATTTTCTTCTGCTTTCCCAGGCACATTAACAGGGAGCTACATCAGAAGTGGAGCAGGGGCTAATGCTGTGGCATAGTGGTTAAAGTCACCTCTTGTAGTACCTGCATCCCATATAGGTGCCCGTTCAAGACCTGGCTGCTTCACTTCTGATCCAGCTTCCTACTATGGCCTGGGAAAACAGTGGAAGATGGCCCAAGATGGAAGATTCTCTCTCTCTCTCACTCTCACTCTCTCTCTTTCTCTCTTTGCCTATGCCTATACCTATGCCTATGCCTCTCTGAAACTCTGCCTTTCAAATAAATAAATATATTAAAAAAGTGGAGCAGCTGGGACTTGAACTGGCACCCTTATGGGATGCCGGCACTGCAGGCAGCAACTTTACCCACTATACCATAGTGCAGCCCCACAATATTATTTTTCAAAGCATAGAGGTATTTATAAAGTTATATATGTGTCTTTAAACATTCATTCAGTACTTTCACACATTTCCTTAAATACATCAAGGGAGGAATGTGCCCCAAAAGGTTACTTTTGCTACATATCCCTTGCAGCACTCAAATTCCCATTAATGAACCAGGAGTCGTCCGGAAATCCAGTTGACTTGAGATCCGGGGACTCATGGCTGATCTAGATGCTCACTCTGTCCCTATCTCCTGATCTTAGATGATGCATAGACAGCTCACATCCCTGTGCCCTCCAACAAGGGAGATAACCCACTCACCAGTAGAAGGTCCTTTATTAGACCCATTCTTGTGCTCCTACCTGGTTTTTCATGCTTTATCCTCAGCCTCTGGTGTGGGGGTTTGTTGTCTCCCACATGTCCCATTCGAATAGCCAGTAAACCAGCCACAGGTCCGTAATGCCCCTCCAAGCACATGAGAGGCTTAACAGGAGTGGTTTCCAGGAAGTTACTTCTCTGGCCTCCTGCTCACTGTGTCTGAGGCTGTAGCTCCTGTTCCACCCACTGTTATCCCTTTTAGACTTGCTGCCTCTGAGCTATCTGCACCATGCACAAGTGCATCAGGAGGCCAGCCCAGCGCCTCCTCTGCATGCCATGCCTATGTTTCTGAAGTCACAGGTGCACACCATGCCATCCATGAATCCTGCCAACCGGTGCCTGGACAGTTTGGGGAGAGATCACCTGTGCATGCTTGTAGGGTATCAGAGGCTTGAAGAGCTTGTATGATATTAATCTTGTCTTTTGCTAACAAGCGATGCCATGTGTATGTGTTTGTGTGTTGGGGGGCAGGGCTAAGATGCAGCTGTGGGGGTCAGTGTTGTGGCACAGCAGGTTATCCTGTCACCTGCAATGCCGGTATCCCATATGGCCACCAGTTTATGACCGGCTGCTCCACCTCCCACCCAGCACCTTGCTAATGCACTTGGAAAAGCAGTGGAAGATGGCCCAAGTGCCTGGGCCCCTGCACCCACGTGGGAGATCCAGATGAAGCTCCTGGCTTCTGCCTTTGGCCTGACCCAATCCCAGCTGTTATGGCCATTTGGAGAGTGAACCACCAGTAGATGGAGGATCTCTCTCTCTCTCTCTCTCTCTGACTCTGCCTTTCAAATAAATAAATAAATCTTGAAAATGAAAGATGCAGCTGTGGGCCTGGCTCAGCCATTCCACCCACCAATGGGTGTCCCTGGACAGTGAGCAGTAGAACATCCCCAGGCTCCAGGGAGCCAGAGTTCATTCATGAACTCCTGGTTTGTGAGTATAAGATCATCATTTTGTTTTCCAAGCCACCCATCATGTAGTGTGTGTGTATGTGTGTGTGTAAATCTTTAATTGCTCAGGAATTGGATTCATGACATTATATGGATGACAGTTTTTTTCCTGTACATTAATTTTTATATATCAGCAAAGAAAATTCAAAGAGTACTTTTGCTTAGAGAGTTTATTTCCAACGTAGTGCATTTAAGGACAAGGGCAAATCAGTAAGATGATCCTTGGCCATTCTGTGTCAAACACAAGGAATTGTGGTAAGCCAGCTGTTTATGCTTGAACTTGGCAAAACTCATTTCTGCTGGAGTTGTGGACCTAGGTGAACCTGATCTTGCATGTACCTGTTTGATAGTCTAAGGGATTCAAAATGCATAGCACTCACTAAAACTAACTAACTAAAAAACATTTTGGTAACTGAAACCAAATTTTTCTGAAATAAGACTGATGTAAAAGTAAAGTGAAAATTACTAATTCTAAACTCAAATACCACAAATATAAATAAAAAAAGCTCCTAAATTTTGTGATTCAAAGAAACCAAAAGAAACTAAAACTTAATGATCCTATGAATGAAATGGTGACTGATAAAGACAGGCTAACCAGTCACTCAGAGAAAAGAATTTTGTAGACATCATAGAAAGTAACTGCGTAATCTCAGAGATTCTGATACTGACTCTTCATAGAAAGGGATCTTATAAATCTAGATTTGCAAAGTTGGGGGCCATTGTTTCCTTATATAACAGGCCTTCCTATGGAGTAGCAATAATCCAGTTAAGCTGAAAAAGGGGTTTTCAGAGGGGAATCTCATATGGAATAATGGTAAATTGCAGAGCCAAGAAATCAGGTGTCATGTTTTTCAGCATTGCACAAAAGCAACTGAGAGAAGCTATGTGAAGTAAGACAAGTCTTTCTGAATCCTATTGCTCATGCAAAATTCCCAAAACCAAATTTTCTATTAAAAGGAACAAAACCAGAATCTTGGTGGCAATATGCCCATCCCCATATAAAAGTACTAGAGGGAGGAATCAGTAATAAAGAGAGAGAAAGTACTCTCTGATACATGAAAACACTTCCATCTTTGTGTAATTTGTGTTCTCGGCGGGGTAGTTTTCAGGATGAGGGAGACATGGTTGAGACAATGATACCAAGCATGGAAGGACAGGATACTAAGAATCAGGGAAGCTCAGAAATGAATGGGCAGACTCAGGAAAGAAGGAGGAAAACAGGAAAAACTAACATCACCCATGAAATGCAAACCAGAAGAAACACAAACAGATCTGTGCCTTTCAGGAAACAGAAGGTGAGAGAGGACATATACAGAATAGGAGCTTGACCAAAGATTTCAGAAGATGAGAGAGGAATACCAGAAGTTGAATACCTGCATGTGTATGAATGAGATTGCTGGAAGAGGAAAAACCAATGCAATGATCTAAAGCTAATAATTATAATTCAGACTGTTTCCGGAAATGACAATATGCTCTCAAACTCCTCCTTCACAGAAAACTGGGTCATACTTTGAGTAAGTGAAGCCATTTATAGTCTAGTAAAATCTGGGAATTATATGAAAAATATTCAGAGATCTAGAATACAGGGATGAGTAACATAGAAGGGAATGAAAATGATCCAGCTGGTCTGGGTTGGGAGGAAAAAGAAGACAATATTTAAGATGCTCAAGAAGAGACAAGCACTTTGTGCCATCCAAGCTGCCATTAGGTGAAAAATAACATTGGCATCCAAGACTTTGTGAGAGATCTTGGGTGAGATGAACCCCATGATCCCTTCCAGAGGAAGGAACAGACGTGAGACAAAAACCCTAGAAAGTCATTACTGTAAGGACAGATTTTAACAGCCAACCTGGCAGTGACTTTATTCAGTGAAGACCAAATGAGATTCCTCTCGAGGGAGTGATGATAGAGGTACTCCCTAGGGTGACTGCTCTCTGATTAAGTTCTGCCTTTGCTAAAGGTGTTTTCTTATGATGTATTTATTTTACAGAAAAGCATGTAAAGATCAACTAGTACTAGGTGAAAGAATTTAATATAAAGCTCGCAGAGGACTGGTGAGGAGGGGTGTGGCTGATGTTGTGTCTCCTGTGTAGTTCAAGTTTCCAATGGCGTGGGAAACTCCAGCTCCTCTGATTGCCAGGACTCCACACTGCAGACTTCCGAGCAGCTAAAGATGTCTGCAAGAAAGACACAGGAGCAGGGGTCAGTGGGGAGGACAGGGATGAGGCTGGGGTGGGGACAGTGGGGTGGGAGTGCAGCTCTCAGAAGGCTCCTGTGCCCTGGGAGGTAACCATAGGTCCTGAACTCCACAGCAGTCAGGGCCATGGGGCACTGAGGCCCATCTGGATGGGGTGTGGATGTCCTACAATTGTGAATTCCCCTAGGCACTCACCTGGGCAGCCTTCATGGGACTGGCTACTTTGGCAGTGAACCTGATGCATGGGAAGGGGGAGGTCTCTTGGCCCCTGGGATTACAAATCCAAGGCCCACACCCCTGGGTCTTGTGAGGAGCAGGAGGTCTGATGACACAGAATGGGAGTCCTGACCTTGCCCACTCAGTCCTTACCCCACAGGTCTGGGGCCTGTGAGCTGCATGTTAATTATGGACAACTGCACAGAGCCCTTTGGTTTCCTTCCCTAATCTTGTGGAAGTTCTTTCTATCCTCCCTGTAAAAGTCATCTCAGAGATTTTATTGGCAAAGAATCATTCTGTGGCATTAAAACCCCACCATTATTGCTTTAGTATATTTTGGCATGGAACATGTGATGGAAGACTTTCTTTTGAAGACATACAGCCAATGTGTATTTGTAATTGAAGTATAGATTAGAGCACAAATGAGAAGAACAGAGGGGCTTGGGGCCCTGCTCCTGCTACTCTTCAAAGTGAGCTTTGCCTTGAATTGCTGGCAAGTGTTTGAATTTTTTTTTTTAGTTTTGTTTTTTGTTTTTTGTTTTTTGTTTTTTTTTGACAGGCAGAGAGAAAGGGGCAGAGAGAAAGGTCTTCCTTTTCCGTTGGTTCACCCCTCAATGGCTGCTGTGGCTGGTGTGCTACGGCTGGCGCACGGCACTTATCTGAAGCCAGGAGCCAGGTTCTTCCTCCTGGTCTCCCCCATGCGGGTGCAGGGCCCAAGGACCTGGGCCATCCTCCACTGCACTCCTGGGCCACAGCAGAGAGCTAGGCTGGTAGAGGAGCAACCAGGACAGAATCAGGCGCTCCGACTGGGACTAGAACCTGGTTTGCCGGTGCCGCAAGGCGGAGGATTAGCCTAGTGATCCATGGCACTGGCCCAAATGTTTGAATTTGACAGGTACATAGGAAATTTTACACCCAGAAAAATAAAGCAATCAACATATAAAAAAGGCTCTAAGAAAGGAGGCTGAGGTCCCCAAAAGGCCTGGAGCTCTTGTGTTCTGTGCTGGCTCCTATTTGGTGTCAGCATGGGCTGGGTACCCACAAGGATACAAAGGTGAGTGCAGTGGGCTCTTTTCCTGGTGTGAAAAGACACCCAAAGGCACCTCTCTCTGTCTCACCCTCTTCCTAATCGTCCTGAGTTTGAAGAGGTCAGGGACGACCCACAGTGTCTCCCCACACCTGTGAAACTGCCTGTTGACTTTGGGTTGGGCAGGTGGGGATGCACCCTGTAGTGGGAGATGTTCAACAGCTCTGGGGGCTCTCCCCAGAAACAACACAACTAACATCCCCCTCCGAAGTCATTTGCATGCCAATCCTGCTAGCAACTCCAGCCTTTCCTTCAGATAAAGCAGCTACTGGGGGCTCAGCCTGGGAGCCCTAAGGGCTGCCATGGAATGGGGATGTGTCCCTGGAACCACCTCAGGGTGCATCTTTCACTCACCTGCATGGATCCTGAACATCCATTCATCACTTTCCAGGTCAGGCTCGACGGCAGCCTCTCCACCTCTGGGCTCCAGTTTGTTGGCTTCCCTGAGGTGTCAAAAGAATGTGAAGCAATGGAGTCCATGTGCCCTTACTTCCCTGACCCCCGTCTACCTGCTCCAAACTCACATTTCCTGATCTTGATCAAGGTCCTCCATGTCCTGTAGACTTTCAGGGTAGTTAACATCAAGGGAACATGTGGACAGCTGGAAGGAGACAAGTGTGTTTCCTGAAACAGGCGTTAAGGAAAAGCCCTGCCCTGGGGGACATGGAGGCCAGAGTCAGACTTCCCTGGAGTCCTCCCTCCATTGACACTGGGACCCTGCCTGCCTGTCCCCGGCTGAGTTCCCTGTGTGGGCAGTCGGGTTGCTCAGCACCGTTTCATAGTGCAGTCCGGGGGTGAGGAGTGAGGGCAAGGCTGATGAAGGGAGAGGGGAGGGCTGCAGAGAGACTGGACCAGCATCCACAGTGCAAGGACATCCACTACCTGGATGCCACCAGGTCCTTCAGGATGCGAATCATCCATTGTGGTGAGGAGGAAACACAGGAGAAGCAGGACCAGGTGCTTGTGAGCAAGAAAGCAAGAGAATCAGAAAAAAATAAAAGAGGAATCACTCACCCCTAGATCGCCGCTGCCAAGATAACTTTCAGACTCTGCCAGGTTGCCTTCCGTGTGCACCAGAGCAGAGAGAAGGAAAGGGGAGAGTTAGACTTGAGGTGAGGACTCGGATCCCTGTTGCTGGTTGGATGATGTAGGCCAACCTTGGACCCCATGTCTATATCCCTATCCCAGGGCCTAGATGGCTTCACCTCTGTAATGAGTGAGAGGATCTGAACTCTGACTTCTTCTTCCAGCCCTCAGATTCCCATCACTGTGCCTAAGAAGTGTCACCTTGTTCCTCCATAGGTAGCCATGGGGTCGATGTATGGAACTCATTGTTTTCCATCCCTCGTGTTTCCCTTCCTCTATTTTGTCTCATAACTCTTGTCCATTTCCTTTGTCCTTGTCATCTTCTACCAATCACATTATTGTCTGATATGGGAGCTCTGGAGGCCAAGATAAAGACATACTGCCACCTGGGGCTGGCATTGTGGTGCAGCAGGTTCAAGCGCCACCTGTGGGGACTCCTCCATGGGATCCCTGGTTGGTGTCCCTGCTCCTCCACTTCTGATCCAGTTCCCTGCTAATGTGCCTCAGAAAGCAGTGTAGGATGTTTTCTGCTTGGGCCCTGCCAGCTATTTGGGAGAGTCTGATGGAGTTTTGGACTCCTGATTTGGCCTGGTCCAACCTGCTCATTGAGGTTCTATGGGGACTGAGCCAGTGGATAGAAGATTTCACTCTGTTTTTCCCTCTCTGTCTATAACTCCGCCTTTCAAGTAAGTAAATAAATCTTTAAAAAACATATTGCCATGCACAGCAATATATCTATAGATCCCTTCTTAGGTGGGAAACAAGTGTCATGGACGCTTGTTGGGCCTTGGGAAAGTAATGAGGACCAACCCCATATGTCTGGGGTAACCTCATGGAGTTTGGAAATATTGAATCATCACAAGAATCCCATGTTTCCTGATCCACTTGAAAAGATGACCCGAAGAGGAGAGGAAATTTAATTTGTTCAAATTCTGGTAGTCGGCCAAGGAAGCAACAGGGTGTCCACAGCAGGTGTATTCTTGGCCATATCCATAAATGGGACTTGCTAGGGTTTTCACTGAGCAGGGGGAGGACTGGGAAGTAGGACATTGGCAAACCTGAGAACAGGGAACGTGCTAGGCATGACTGGAGGGGGAACAGGCTGTGTTTGAAGCAGTGCATCTGAGGGGAACAGTGATGCCCAGTCCTGCTGCCCAGAGGCCCTCCACTGAGCCCAGTGCATTCCAGCCGATGAGGTCAGCAGCACCGTGTGTGTGTCCAGCCCAGGATCCCCTAACACACATCTTCTGGGCAGCCTGTACAGCTATGCAGTGTCTCCAGTAGCAGCTGGATAATGGCCTGTCACACAGTCTACTCCAAACACTAGACTTGGATGAGATGTGGAAGCCAAGATGAACCCAGAGTAATGCTTGGCCCTCACAACTCTAAGATGCTGGGGCCTCCCCAGTCAGCCCAGAGCAAGTATTCTTTAACTCAACTGACCCTGGGTGTGTGTGTGGGGGGGGTGCTCTTCTTCCTTCTGCCCTGAGCTGAGGATGAAGCAAGGAGCCCTTACTGAGACACAATGGCAGCACCTTGCTCTTTGACCTGCAACCTTGTAAGAAAGAAATTTCTGTTCCTGATTAATTACAGAGTCTCAGGTATTACGTTGTGGCCAGAAATGGACGAAGACAATGGTCAGTGCAAAACCCAGACATCTCTTGTGTTCAATTCGAAGGTAGTGCTGTCCTGTCACAATGCAGTGGATTTGATCTTTGCAATGGCAAAGCCGGGGGTGGTCGGTATTAAAGAAAATGTAAAGTTTTAAATAGTAAAGCAAGAAATGATAAAAAGTTCTATTGCTCCAATCCCATGGGTATACAATCTCTTCCTACTCTATAATTAATATAAAAAAGAAAAATCAGACGTCTACATATTATGTCTTTTTTCCTCCTGAGTTCCTATGTCCTCTCAGAGTCCAAAGCAGTGGGTAACCCAAGCATTGCCCTAATTTGACCCTCTGGTCTTTGTGGGTGTTGCTCCTACCTGAAGAGGCTTCATCCTCACTGTTATAGTCCGAAATGCTCTGCAAGACCCAATCTTGAGAGACACAAACACAGTAAGTGTTCACAGAGAGTCTCGCCCGTTCTGCCCCTGCATTGCTCAGCATGACCCTGCCCCTTCTCTGTGCTCTCAGCCCCTTCCTGGGCTCTGTGGACCTGACCTTCAGGCAGACATTGACCACAGCTTCAAGCCTTCCAGGGAGGGAGAGGAGGTGACGGCACTACCTCTCAACGTCTCACTTTCCCTAGTGCACTGAAATACGGTGCCTCCAGCCTGCATCTGAAACCCCCCACTTTTTTATATACATATTCCTATAACCATGCAGCAATACCTCTGTGATTATTTTTTATAGAGAACTGATAGTGGCTTCAGAGGAACATAACTAGGGTAATACACACAAACTGCCAAACTTGTAGACTCAGAACTGTAACACATGGGAACCCACAGAGATAAACCCCACCCCCATGCACAAGCCAGTGTCTTCCAGGGACCCCAGAAAATGATCATTACCCTTTATCAGGAAGTTAATTTCCCACCAGCGCACTCCTAGTCCTCTGTCATAGCAGGAATTAGGGTCAGGTGGCCTTCCACACTAAAGCCCCCAAGATAGTCCCATCTGTGCTGTCATCTGGACTATTCATACTACAGGGAGTAAGTGATTCCCGAATACATACCACTTGCTGTTCGTATTGAGATCACCTGTAATTAGAAAATGGCACCATGAGGGTCTGAACACTCTGTGTCCCTTTGCACCTGTCTTTAATGCCCTTGGTGACACTGGGAAACCCCGTGTGAAAGAGTGGTCCTATGGAGGGAACCCAAAGACGTGAGCAGAATGATCACACTCAGGCCAGGAGACATGAGCTCTTCACGGGGGACGTGTCTCTCCAGTCCACTGTGGTTGGAAGTCACAATATTCCTTTCAAAAGAGGAGAAGTGCTGCAGAGAAAAGCTTGCTGTGGTCCAGTCCTGACAGTCATTTTGTCCCTGTGTCCTGCGTCAGCTCTCTGTTGGTATAAACTCTCCCTCTCAGTGGCCCTCACTGTGCACAGGGTGTATCATGGACCCTAACCATGGTCAGATTTTTCTTCTCTTCATCTGGTTGAGAAAGGAAGAAGCCAAGGAAGGAACATTTCTGTTTTAGAGGAAGGCAGGGGCCCTTACCTCAGTATACTCTGGAGTTTCTTTATCTTCCGTGTCACCAGGAAGCTCCTCCCATGCATCCTCCAGGGGCACTAGACGGACATATGGTGACTGTCAGTACACTGGTGCATCAGGGAGCATTGGTGGACATGGGCATGGGACAAGGGTTAAGGCCAAGGAGAAGAACGTGAAAGACCTGAAAAGCAGAGCCTTAAGCTTTCTAGCTCAAGGCAGCTTAATTCATGGGAACTATTTGGAGTCAATACCACCACGGTTGCTGTATTTCAGTAAGAGTCCTGGGATGACTCCTGCATATTTAGAAGCCAAATAAACAGCTACTGTCGTCTTGATGTTTCCCAAGGTCACTACTACTCAGGGGTCAATATCTGTTTATTGTATTTGAATATGTCATCTCTCCTATGAGCTTCTGAACTTAATTAAAAGCAACCGTTAGTGGGAGAAGGACTCAGTTGTAGGCAAAGCAACATGTTCATTTATAGCCAATCCCTAGGTACCACACAAGTAAATAAAGAAGATGTAAAAATGGTGAAATTCCAGCATTTAAAAATGAGCACCAGGCATTATGGTAAAACTTTTCTCCTGATCTTATTGTTTTTATTACCATTAGAAATGGTATCTTTATGGATTATAGCATAAGAATTCATTGTATGCAGACAGTGTGTGATGATCAAATCATGTTGACCTTTCCAGCTCCCTAAATATATTTTAAACTGTTTTCATTAGTATTAAATACTTTTCATATATGTTGGGAGTATGTTTCATATCCAGCTAAGCCATGGAATTGTGACCTAACCATCAGACACATTTGGGGCAAGTGTTGAATGAGCTCACTTACATAAAGTTCAGACGGTGATCAGGTTCTTTTTTGTTTTTGTTTTTTGAGAATTGAACCTTGAGCTGTGCATTTGGGAACACTTTTTCTGTGGGAAATATGTACACATATACACATCCAAGCACTTTCAAAGACATACACGCTCACTCATAAAAACTCACCATACTGGGGCACAGAAACCCCCACCATCTAAATGACATAGCTATTTCCAGAGCCTGCCTTAGATGCCTGTAGCTATGTGCTAGTCTTTCTGGTTTTTGTTTTACCACACCCTCAATCTTTTTAATCCACCAGGAAGCTGGAATCAGGTTGGCTCTCCAGAAGAGAACCGGCAGGAAGGTCCCAGTGTCTCCTCCCTTCAGTTGTTCCTCAGCACCTGAGGCATTCTAGAATACGTACAGTGTCCACTGGATCCTGAGTCCACCTGCAGTCAGAGAAAGGAAGTCACTGTGAGGTCAGATACTGTTTGCACAGGTCTCCTCCTGGTGCTGACCTTGGGAAACTTGATGGGATACAGTACATGAGGCAAATGCCCCAAATAAAGCACAGATACTTGTGTGAAATACGTGAGCTTTTCACAGCCCATTTTACGTGTTCATTTTGGTTGGCAAATGCAACATTCATTTGTGAAAATGAAAACCTGGGGGTTGGCCTTGTGGCACACTGGGTTAGGCTGCCCCCTGTGAGGCAAGCATCCCATATCAGAGCACCAAATCAAGTCCAGGCTGCCCTGCTGCTGCCAGTTCCCTGCTCATGTACCTGGGAAGGCAGTGGAGGATGTCCCAAGTATTTGAGTCCCTTCCAACCAGTGGGAGACCCCCCCCCAAGATGGAGTTTCAGGCTCCTGGCTTCCACATGGCCCAGCCCCAGTCATTATAGCCATTTGGGAAAGTAACCAGAGGATTTAAGATCTTTGTCTGTCTGTCTCTCTGTTATTCTGCCTTTCAAATAAAGAATAAATCTTTTAAATCATAAAATATTTAAACTATGCAGAACTGCTCCTATGGAAAACACCCAGCACCACATCACTTGTAATTGATTCTGTCCTTTTATGAGACCCTCTTGAGTCATGTCTCACTTTATAACAGACATGCCCTGGGCTTCCCCCACAAATAAATTGTGGAAGTCATCTGCAGTATAGGCGTTCAGATTTTCATATCTGAGAAAAACGTTGCCTGGGCCTGATGTTGTGACACAGTGAATGGAACTGCTGCCTGCAGTGCCAGCAGTCCATCCTGCAGTGCCAGTTTGCATCCTGGTTGCTCAGCTTCCAATACAATGCCATGCTGTTGTGCCTGGGGAGGCATGGAGAATGTCCCATGTCACTCATGTGGGAAATCTGGATAGCGCACTGGACTCCTGGCTTTGGCCAGGACCAACTCTGGCCTTTGCAGGCATCTGGGGAGTAAACTACTAGATGGAAGATCTTTTATTCTCTTCCCCTGTCTCTGTGCAACTCTGCCTTTCAAATAAATAAATAAATAAATAAATAAGACTAGTGATTGTATACCAGGAACATTTGTTTCTGTGACCAAAAACCCCAGTCATACCTTGCCAAGAGATGTGACCTCCTCCTCTGCTCTGTCTCTCGGAATCACTTCCACCAGGTCCTTAGGAGCATCTAGGAGAACCACAGGGTAACTGTCAGGTGTTGTGGATGAGTTCGGCAGGGAGACTTGCTTGCTGTGGACATGGGCCTAGGCTAGGTGGGGGTAGTTGTGAGCAGTGAACTACGTCAAAAGTTCTGTGCTGCACTCAATAACAGAGCAAGAAAAAGACAAGCCAGCCCTGCACCCACAAGTAGCAGGAAGGCCACCTGATGTGAGCTTGGAACTGCACACGTGCTACTGTTGCGTCATCCTCCCTGGCAGATGAAAAATCCCAAGAAGAGGAGCAGGAAAGAAATGAGAAGGGAGTTTGGCTTTCTTACTACTAGCAGCCAAATCATTATGAAATAGTCAATTTAGAAATAGGCAAATGCCATAGTGCACTGATTCCTTGATGATGCCCCATCATTGCTCCTGCCCAAAATGGGTGTGGAAATGCCCAAAATGTAGACCATAGAAATCCCTGCTTTTTTCTTGTTGTGTTCCAAGATCATTTACCTCCATGAATTTACATAAGCAGCTATTTCATTTGCCGTCTTTCCTTTCAGGTATTTTTAAATTGCTGTGGGCAAGTAGACATTTATTATCTGAATCACTTGTAAGTGAAAATTTCAGTGGCATGAATTACTTGGCAGTGCTGTGTAAGCACCACCCCTGTGTGCCCCAACAATTGTCATCATACCCAATCTAAACTCTGCATCTATAAAGGAAGAACTTTACCTTCTCCTCCTTCCATCCCCAACTAATCTGTACTTCCAGTCCCTTTGAATTTGCCTAGTGTAGACATGCCATTGTATTAGAAACATACAGTGTTTGTGTTTCTGTGTCTATTGCAGTGTGTTGTTTTACCATGTCCTTCCATGGTGTGGTATAAAACTGTACTTCATTTTTATATATTAAAACTCTTCCATTGTGTTCATATACCACATTGTCATTACTCATCCGTTTGTTGATTGGCACAGCTCTGGCCATTGCAGCCATTTGGGGGTGTGAACCAACAGAAGGAAGACCTTTCTCTCTGTCTCTCCCTCTCACTCTCTGTAACTCTCTCAAAAAAAGTAAAATAAAATCTTTACAAAAAAAGGCCAACTTAGATCTATCAAAAAAGTGAAGCAAGTGTGCAAGCTGCCACCCTGGAATTCCTGCCTGCAGCTGACAGGTGCAGAGAGCACAGCTGCAGTCAGCGTAGCTGAAGCAGGGGTCCTGGAGCCTGTGGCTCACAGCGCACATGCATGGGAGTGTGGATGGGCTCAGAGGCTGAGTGTGCACCTGCTGGAGAACAAACCCAGTGGGGTCCAGTCTCCAGGTCACCCCACTTCTGTATGTTTGTGCTCCACAGGTCCACCAGATTCTCGTGGTGAAGGTCAGAGAACCCCTGTGGGCCCAGGAGAGGGGGAAATACCCATTTGGAAATACTCAGGGGAAAGTGAGCACTGTGAAGTATTCCTAGGTGTTCTTCATAGCAAAGTCACATCCTCCAAGGACACCACCAGAACCTTATGTGACTGGATAGGGGGCATCCAGACAACTCTAGTCCCCACTAGTTGTAGTAAAATAAATAGGGAGAATAGGAGGCTAGGGAAAGGTGAAAGAGGAAAGGTCAGGGACTCGGGTTGGCTTAAAAAGGGGTTGAAACAAGGGTTGATACAAAACTTTCCTTCCCCTACTCCTCACCACCAGTTCAACAGGGCCTCCATGAAATAATAGTGAATTAAAATGGAGACAGCAGTGAGACAGGTATAATTAGGAGTATGAAGGCAAATATAGAGGCCATTGGAAAAGTAACAGAACAGTGGGAATGGAGGCACAGAAGCCTCAGACTGCTATAATTACAGAAATATTCACACAAAGCTCATCTCTCATCCATAATGACACAAAGTCTCCCAAAAAGTGGTGGACATTTCTCATAATGCTTTAGACACCCTTAAATGCTCCTGTTACACACTGGAATAATGCTACTGATCCCAGGTGCTTGCTAGTGTGCACTCTGCAAGGCAGGATGTGATGGCTCTTGTGGTTGGATTCCTACTAACCCTGTAGGAGGCCTGCACTGAGTTTCCAACTCCCAGTTTCAGCCAGGCCCAGCCTAGTTGAGGGCATTTTAGGAGTGATGCAGTGAATGGGAGACTCCCTTTATATCTCTCTTTCTGTCTCTGTGTGCATCTTTAAAACAAAAATAAAACCTGGAAAGGGAGTTAATGAAAGGTATGTTTTAGCAAAGGAAAATAATAAAAGATTAATTT
Source organism: Oryctolagus cuniculus (assembly GCF_051225735.1). NCBI lineage: Eukaryota > Metazoa > Chordata > Mammalia > Lagomorpha > Leporidae > Oryctolagus > Oryctolagus cuniculus. Next base: position 61,046,282 of record NC_142883.1, read on the forward strand.
CATGTAGATATAAATATAAATGTATTGATATCACATTGGCATAGGCAAAGACTTCATATTAAGACCCGGGAAGCACAGGCAATAAAGGCAAAAATAGACATATGAGATTACATCAAGCTAGGAAGCTTCTGCAGAGTAAAGAAACATTCAACAAACTGACACCATGGGCGAAAATGTTTGCAAATGATACTTCTGATAAAGAATTACTATTTACGATATATAAAGAGCTCAAGAAGCTCAACAGCAACAAAACAAGCAATCCAGTTAAGAAATGAGAAAGGATACGACCAAGCATTTTTCAAAAGATGAATTACAGATGGTCCAAAGAAACATGAAAAGATGCTCAGCATTGCTAGCTGTCAGTAAATTCAAATAAAAATCACAGTGAGATTTTACCTCCCCCCTGTTAGAATGGTTATCATCCAAAAATCAAAAAATAAAAAATGCTGTCAAGGACATGGGGAAAATAGTAGCCTAATACTTGGTGGGAAGGTAAACTAGTACAAGCATTGTGGAAGATAGTATGGCAATTTCTCAGAGATCTGAAAATGGATCTACCACAGGTCCCAGCCATTCTACTCCTGGAAATTTACCCAAAGGAATTGAAATCACTATATGAAAGAATTCTGTGTATCCCTCTGTCGATAGCACTCAGCTCACAGTGGAGTCAACCCAGATGTCCATCAACTGATGATTGGATGAAGAAATTATGGTGTATATATATGTGATGGAATGGTACTCAGCCATAAAAAGAATGCAGCCCTGTCTTTCACAAAAATGTAGATGCAACTGCAGACCATTATGCTTAGTGAAATAAACCAGGCCCCAAAAGACAAATATGTTTCCCCAAATTTGTGGTAACATACAGAATACAAAAAAGTAATGAATATGAGTGAAATTGACCTTTTGAGATTTGATTAGTGACCTTATTTGGGCATAGAGTCATTGGAGGATTAACCAGTTAATATGAATTCATATTAGAGGAGCAAGGACTTGTTCCCATAAGACTGGCATTTTTACAAGATGAGGAAACAGGTCCAAGATGGAAGGATGCCATGAAATGATGGGAGCAGATTCAGGTGCTTTGGTAGCCACCTAGGAGGCCCAGGATTTCCAGGAAACCAGCAGAAGCTAAGAAGGGACAGGAAAGATTAGTCCTGATGGGTTTCTGTGGGAGGGTGACTATGCATAAACCTAGATTTCTGACACCCAATCTCCAGACCTGTGGGAAAATAAAATATCATGTACTTCAAACTGACCACCAACCAGGCACTTGATTATGGCAGCCTGAGAAAATTATTATCCCTCAACTAACTATTTTGATTGGCATGTAGAGACATTTCAGCCATGAGAGAAACACATTCTTCTCAGGTTCATATGAAGAAGTCTCCAAGGCAGATCAAAGTATGAGCTCTGTCACACAACTGCTCACTTAAAGTAATGTATGTCACACAGCTTGTGCCACTAGGCAACTATGGTAATACAATAGAGTTCAATCAATGAAGATTACTTGGCAAATTTTGCAAGAACTATGGAAGCTAAATAACATACTGTCCAAAACAAATGGGTCAAAGAAGACTGTATAGACATTTTAAACTATTTTGAACCAAGCAAATAAAAACCCCAAATTTGGGTAGCAATGAAGCAGTGCTCAGAAGGAAAATGGAGCCCTTGAGTGAAATACTTTCAAAAATGATGATGATCTAAAATCAAGGGATTCTTACAACCTAGAAAAGTAGGTTGTAAGTAGAAAAGCAATCTGATGTAAATTAGATAAAAAATGAAAAAATAGCAATTTTCTCAGAAATGGATGTAACAGGAAATAGGAAATGGACAGAGTAAAACAAAAAATCATGAATTAGTTTTTTGAAAAAATCCATAAGATTGTGAAGCCTCCGCCTGTCTAAGCACAAGGCAAAAAGAGAAGAAACAATGTCTGCTACTGCAAATGAGAAGGGAATCCTCACCACTGATGGCATGGACAGGAAAAGGAAAAGAAAAAAGTACTTTACATACTGTATGCCCACAAGTAGGTTCAACGAAGCCTGAAATTCCTTCGGAATCAGAAACTAACCAAACTAACCATGGGCCTGAGCCTTTGAAGAGAACTTTACAGCTACAAAAGGCGAAAGAAGGTGTCAGGGCCATGTGGATTCATTGGTGAACTCCAGTCAGTTCTTACCAAGAAAAATGTCATCCCCATACAAGCAAGGGGCCATAGTCCTAGGTGTTTACCCAATTAATTTAAAAAACTTTGTCCCCACAGCACCCTGCCACATGACTGTTTCTGGTGGCTTTCTTCCTGATTGCTTAAATTGGAAACTAGGACCAAGAACATTGGCCCATCTATCCAAGGGGGTATAACTCAGTGATGAAAATCATTGAGCAGTCAAGCCACAAAAAGGAGCAGAAGAATTCTTATGTATGTTACCAAATATAATTCCAACTCTAGGAAATTGTGAAAAAGAATGACTAAACAGGTATTTTTTTTTTTTTTGACAGGCAGAGTGGACAGTGAGCAAGAGAGACAGAGAGAAAGGTCTTCCTTTGCCGTTGGTTCACCCTCCAATGGCCGCCGCCGGTCGGTGCACCGCGCTGATCCGATGGCAGGAGCCAGGAGCCAGGTGCTTTTCCTGGTCTCCCATGGGGTGCAGGGCCCAAGCACTTGGGCCATCCTCCACTGCACTCCCAGGCCACAGCAGAGGGCTGGCCTGGAAGAGGGGCAACCGGGACAGAATCCGGCGCCCTGACTGGGACTAGAACCCGGTGTGCCGGCGCCGCTAGGCGGAGGATTAGCCTAGTGAGCTGCGGCACCGGCCGACTAAACAGATATTTAAAATGACCAGTTCTAGGGTCATGTTCTGGGGTCATTCAAGGGTTCTGGAAACATGGGTAAAGATGAATAACTCCTAGAAATGTACCACCAGAACCAACCTTAGTACAGACTTGGGAGTTGAGTCAATGATAACATTTCTTTATTGGTTCAGTCTCCATAACAAATGTACCCTACTAATGGAAGTGTCATCAGAAAAAGGGAAGTGGGAGTCCAGTATGAGAACCTTAGGAGCTATCTTTTCAGTTTTCATATTTTATCTCCAGTTGTTAATATTGGTGTGAGATCTGGTGGCACTCTCTCAGTAAGATGTCCATTTCAGCCCATGTTGGACAATTGGCCAAACATCTGAACAGTAGCTTGAGATGTTACTACTAACAGTGACCCCAAGTTTAAGCTGTTATCATGTCTTCCCTCTGCACTGGTCACCCTGCTGATTGAGTTGACCAATTCTAATTTTGCAGTCATGGAATGAAAGACACAGATAGCATAGATTTTTAAGAGTTTTGTCTTAACTATGAGACCCTGAATAAAGTAGAATCCTGATTGTTGAATGAGCTTAATGAATGAATTTGCACAGTACCTTCAACTGATTCCTTTGTTGGGGGTATCCTGTTCTTTGGCAAGACAAAGATTTTTCTGACCTTCAGTGCAGAATGGACAGTCGATGTTCTTGACCTCCGACTTCCTTTTCGTCTAAAACTCTTTAGACAAGATCCTGGAACAGTATGACAATAGACAGCTGTTGACATCCCACCAGCAGAAGAGCACAGGGAAGTGTGCAGTTCCTCACTTTCATCCCAGTTTTCCCATTCAATAGTGCAGAGCCATCCTCTAAATCAGAGTTGTATGCTAGGCAGATCTTGCAGTGTGGTGAACATTTCCTACCCAACAGTTTGATAGGGTAGACAAAGACTTTTCTTAAGATGAGAGTACAGGGACTAGTGCTTGAAGGTTCAGACCCTAAAGGGAAGCTGCATGTACCTGGGAAAGTTGCACAGAGTCCCCTGACCCCCATCACCTTCCCTGGTTCCCTGTTATGAGATGTGGAGATACTGATATGGCCTGTGTTGTGTTTGAGCTCAAGAGATTAAAAAGAAGTGGATCTTTATCAAGTCCGGTGCTGCATAATTTTTAAAAGATTTTTTAATTGTTTATTTGATGGGTAGAGTTACAGACAGAGAGAGAGAGAGAGAGAGAGAGAGAGACAGAGGTCTTCCTTCCATTGGCTTACTCCCCAAATGGCCGCAACAGCCAGAGCTACACTGATCTGAAGCCAGGAGCCAGGTGCCTCCTCCTGGTCTCCCATGGGGGTGCAGGGGCCAAGCACTTGGACCATCCTCCACTGCCTTCCCAGGCCACAGCAGAGAGCTGGACTAGAAGAGGAGCAGCTGGGACTAGAACCTGGCGCCCATATGGGATGCTGGCTCTGCAGGCAGAGGATTAACCTAGTGCACCACGGCACTGGCCCTGGTGCTGCATAATTGTCTGAAATTCTTCAGTCTTCAAATGCCAGGAAGAATAAGCTGATCACTGGTTGTGACTGAATGCAGGGAGGATACGTGACCACAGAGGAGGACAGGATGGAAATTGCTCTCCCTTCTTCCATGCATAGAAAGTTTTACAGCTCATGGAGAATCTCTCATTCCCATGCTCCCCACACAGCCCCAAGCTATGGGCAGATCTGTGTCTGCTCCATGTTGATTTACTATTAAGCAAATTGAAAATTAAGAGACTCTCAGTGAGTTGTCCACATTCTTATAACTGACAAATCATGGATCTGGGACAGTCTCACCATTGGTTCCCTGGGGGACAGAGGACCATGAATGTCTTTACTAGAACCCTGGACTAAGCACCCTCAGTGGCTTTCTGACATCTTCCAGGGCAGGATTTCCTCGGGAACAGTCTTGCTCAGGGCAAAGTTCTGGAAACAAGAGAAATCATGACTCAGATCGCTCCCTGCAGGTTTCTTTTCCTGGCTTAAAATAGGACTCTTTCCTCCAGGACACCCTCTCTGAGGGTCTGGAGAAACCCAAACTTACACCCATCCTGGCCCCACATATTCACACTGTCACTGGCTCAGGCTTCCCCATGGCCAGGTGACCCCACAGGGCCAGTGGTGTGTTTGGTTTTAAAACTGGCTCAAAACTCAGGACATTCCACAGCAACTGCCATGTGAGGGTGAGCCAACATCGACTTCTCGGCCATGGCCAACGCTGCATGAACACTGAACAGAAATTCACCCAAAGTGGGGCCATTCCATTGTTGTGGTGTTGGGGGATGGGAAATTTGGGAACAGATTGTTGAAGGGAGTTCGTGTGGTTCTCTCAGTACTGAATTGGTTAATACTGGGGAGAGTCATTAGAACACAAGCCCAACCGCTCTCCCTGTCTCTCTTCTGTCACTCTGCTTGCTCTTCTACTTTTCCACGATGATGGGACACAACATGGGACCCTTGATATGGGCACCTGATCTTTGACTCCTAGACTTGAGAATCCTGAACTTGGGTGTCTTCTTCCTTTATAATTTACCCTGTCTCAGATGTATGTTTTAATGCCACAGAAAACTTAATATCTGTCCTTCAGAGAAAGTGGCTGAGCAGTCTCAAATCCCTGTATGACAAAAGGCTGGCTGTACTAGGTCTGTGTGCATCTTCATGCCCATGACTTTTCTCACCAAAACCCAGTCCCTAGGAACTCTTCACCTTTCTCTAGACCCTGCAGGGACAGCATACACAGTTCTCTCTCCCATCGGTGAGGTTCATCCATGGCCAGGCTTGCCCCATCCAACCCATGATGCTGCCTGAGGACCATCAGGCAGGCCCCCTTCTCTCAGTCTTCAGATGTCTGCCCCACTGACCAACGGCACTGTCCCTCCTCCCCGTTTCCCTGTAACCCCCAAACAGCAGGGTTCATGTGTTTATCCACCCCACCCTGAAATCCCAGTTACTTTCCAATGTGACAAAAATATATCTGGGTTCAGACTGTTCTTACAGACTTGGTCTCAGATGGCGACCTCTACAGACAGAAGAGGCTGGCTTGAAAGTCCCTTTTTGTGTGATGTCTGTGTTGTGTTTGGTCTGAAATTTTCCTGGCTTGATGACAGTAGTGTGACTTTCTTTCCTATCATCATTCTCTGGATAAGGTGTGAACAAACTTCGCATTGGAAATTATTTTTCTAAATTTAGGAAATATTTTGAAACAACAAACTTAACAGAAGCATCAAAAGTAGAAACTAAATAATACAATGACCAAATGTATTTATAAATCTGTAGACAGCCTGGAATGGGGGAAATAACAGTCCATGAGGAGAGTGATTAAGCAGAAGGTAAGTGGCCAATGGAAGAAGTAGCATTGTGGAGGTCAGTGTGACCTACCTGCTGGACAGCAGTTGAGATTTCCCATTGTGGACCACTCTGGATAGGACGATACGCACGTTCCCACCGCACTCAAGTTTGAACCTTTCAGCTCAAGAGAGTGACAGTTGGAATGGCAGGATGATGTCACTCACCTTGTTACCCTGGTGACAGGACACCATGGAATTTTCAAAGTGAGCCATGCCGCACTGTAGGTGATGCTGTACTGCTATCTACACACACATTTTTCAGTGTCCAAGCGTGGTCATTTTAGAGTCCAAGTTTTGTTTCCAAAACTGACTCCAAGACCCACACATTATCATCCCCTCCTTGTGAAGTAAGTAGAGTGACTTAAAAGGATCTGTTTCCAATATAGTTGATGGTAACAGTTTGAATGAGAGGCATGACCTAGCACTGTACAATCATGTCATCTGCAAACATGGATATTTGGTTTCGTCTTCTGTGACATTTGAAGCTCATTCTTTCTTTAATTCTTTTAGCGTTTTGGAATAATTTGCAAAGTATTGGAGTTGGTTCCTGTCTAAATAAATGTTCTGTAGAATTCAGTTGTGAAGACATCAGGTCCTGGACCTTTCTTTGACAGGAGACTTTAGGTACTGCTTCAATCGCATTGTTATGGTTTTCTATATCTTCTTGAAGTAATATTGGCAGATAGCATGCACCCAGAAATTCATCTATCTCTTCAAGGTTTTCTAAGTTGATAGCACAAAGTCATTCACAGGAGTTACTTGTAATTCTTTATGTTTCTGTGGTATCATTTTTCATATCTAATTTTATTTATTTTAGGTTTTTTCTCATTTTCTTTGTTAGTTGGCTAAAGATTTACCTGTTTTGCTTATTTTTCAAAAACCATCTTTTCCTATTTTTGATTTTAAGAGTTGTTAGTTTTGTTTGAGTTTCATTTGCTCTTCTCTGATTCTCTTGATTTCTCACCTCCTATTAATTTTGGGTATGGTTTGTTCTTGCTTTTCCAAGTCTTTAACATGAATATTAGATAATTTATTTCCATTTTATAAGGTAAGCTTATTTTTTTTTAAACTTTTATTTAGTAGATATAAATTTCCAAAGTACAGTTTATGGATTACAATGGCTTTTTCCCCCCCATAACTTCTCACCCACCCACAACCCTCCCATCTCTCGCTTCCTCTCCCATTCAATTCACAACAAGATTCATTTTTGATTATCTTTATATACAGAAGATTAATTTAGTATATATTAAGTAAAGTTTTCATCAGTTTGCCCCCACACAGAACACAAATTGCCAATATTGTTTGAGCACTAGTCATATCATTAATTCACATTGAACTGCACATTAAGGACAGAGATTCTACATGGGGAATAAGTGCACAGTGACTTCTGTTGTTGACTTAACAAATTGACACTCTTGTTTAAGGTGTCAGCAATCGCCCCAGGCTCTAGTCATGAGTTGCAAAGGCCATGGAAGCCCCTGAGCTCACCAACTTTGCCCTTATTTCGACAAGGCCATAGTCAAAGTGGAAGTTTTCTCCTCCCTTCAGAGAAGGCCCTTCTTTGGTGGCCTATTCTTTCCACTGGGATCTCACTCGCAGAGATCTTTCATTTAGTTTTTTTTTTTTTTTGCCAGAGTGTCTTGGCTTTCCATGCCTAAACTACTCTCAAGAGCTCTTCAGCCAGATCCAAATGCGTTAAGGGCTGATTCTGAGGCCAGAATGCTGTTTAGGACAACTGCCATTCTATGAGTCTGTTGTGTATCCCACTTCCCATGTTGGATCGTTCTCTCCCTTTTTTATTCTATCAGTTAGTATTAGCAGATGCTAGTCTTAGTTACGTGGGCCCTTTGACTCTTAGACCTATCAGTGCAATCAATTGTGAACTGAAATAGATCACTTGGATGAGTGAGGTGGCATTGGTACATGCCACCTTGATGGGATTGTATTGGAATCCCCTGGCACATTTCTAACTCCACCACTTGGGGCAAGTCAGCTTAAACATGTCCCAAATTGTATATCCCCCTCCCTCTCTTATTCCCACTCTTATAATTAACAGAGATCACTTTTCAGTTAACTTTAAACACCTAAGAATAATTGTGTGTTAATTACATAGCTCAACCAATGGTATTAAGTATAACAAACAAAAATACTAAAAGGGATATAGTATTAAATTGTACATCAAAAGTGATGATAAGGGCTGATCAAGTCACTGCTTCTCATAGTGTCCATTTCACTTCATCAGGTTTCCTTTTTGATGCTCAGTTAGTTGTCACCGATCAGGGAGAACATACGACATTTGTCCATTTGGGACTGGCTTATTTCACTCAGCATGATGTTTTCCAGGTGTCTCCATTTTGTTGCAAATGACCGGATTTCATTGTTTTTTTACTGCTGTATAGTATTCTATAGAGTACATGTCCCATAATTTCTTTATCCAGTCTACTGTTGATGGTCATTTGGGTTGATTCCAGGTCTTAGCTATTGTGAATTGAGCTGCAATAAACATTAAGGTGCAGAGCGCTTTTTTGTTTGCCAATTTCATTTCCTTTGGGTAAATTCCAAGGAGTGGGATGGCTGGGTTGAATGGTAGGGTTATATTCAGGCTTCTGAGGACTCTCCAAACTGACTTCCATAGTGGCTTTACCAGTTTGCATTCCCACCAACAGTGGGTTAGTGTCCCTTTTTCCCTACATCCTCGCCAGCATCTGTTGTTGGTAGATTTCTGAATGTGAGTCATTGCAACTGGGGTGAGGTGAAACCTCATTGTGGTTTTGATTTGCATTTCCCTGATTGCTAGTGATCCTGAACATTTTTTCATGTGTCTGTTGGCCCTTTGGATTTCCTCTTTTGAAAAACATCTATTGAGGTCCTTGGCCCATACCCAGTTTGCTTAGAGTTTTCATCATGAAAGGGTGTTGTCTTTTATCAAATGCTTTCTCTGCATTTATTGAGATAATCACATGGTTTTTCTTCTGCAGTCTATTAATGTGGTGTATCACATTGATTGATTTGCACACACTGAACCATCCCTGCATGCCAGGGATAAATCCCACTTGGTCTGGGTGGATGATCTTTCTGATGTGTTGTTGCATTCTATTGGTCAGTATTCAGTATTTTATTGAGGATTTTTGCATCTATGTTCATCAGGGATATTGGTCTGTAATTCTCTTTCAATGCTGCATCTTTCTCCAGCATAGGAATTAAGGTGATGGTGGCTTCACAGAAAGAAATTAGGAGGATTCCCCCTTTTTCGATTGTTCTGAATAGTTTGAGAAGAATTGGAGTTAGTTCTTCTTTAAATATCTGATAGAATTCAGCAGTGAATCCATCTGGTCCTGGGCTTTTCTTTGTTGGGAGGGCCTTTATTACTATATCAATTTCTGACTCAGTTATGGGTCTGTTTAGGTTTTCTATGTCTTCCTGGTTCAATTTAGGTAGGTTGCATGTGTCCAGGAATCTATCCATTTCTGATAGGTTTCTCTGTTTGCTGGCATACAGGTCCTTGTAGTAATTTCTGATGATTCTTTTTATTTCTATAGTGTCTGTTCTTACGTTTCCTTTTTCATCTCTGATTTTATTGATTTGGGTCTTTTCTCTTCTTTTTTTTAGTTAGTTGGGCCAATGGCGTGTCAATTTTGTTTATTTTTTCAAAAAACCAGCTCCTTGTTTGGCTGATTTTTTGTAATTTTTTTAACTCAATCCTGTTATTTCTTCTCTGATTTTAATTATTTCTCTTCTCCTGCTAGATTTGGGTCTGGTTTGCTGCAGATTTTCTAGATCCTTGAGATGCATTGAAAGCTCATTTATTTGGTGCCTTTCCAATTTCTTGATGTAGGCACCTATTGCTATAAATTTAACTCTTAGCACTGCTTTTGCTATATCACATAAGTTTTGATATGTTGTGCTGTTGTCCTCATTTACTTCCAGAAAGTTTTTGATTTCTCTTTTGATTTCTTCTATGACCCAGTGTTCATTCAGTAGCATGTTGTTCAATCTCCATGTGTTTGCATATGCTCTACGGATTCCTGAGTTGCTAATTTCCACCTTCATTCCACTATGGTCTGAGAAACTGCATCGTATGATTCTAATTTTTTTTGAATTTGTTGAGACTTGCTTTATGGCCTAGTATGTGGTTAATCCTAGAGAAGGTTCCATGCACTGCTGAGAAGAATGTAAATTCTTTTTGTGTAGGATGAAAAGTTCTGTAGATATCTGTTAGATCCATTTGGGCAATGGTGTCACTTAAATCTATTGTTTCCTTGTTGATCTTCTGTCTGGATGATCTGTCTATTTCTGAGAGTGGAGTATTGAAGTCCCCCAGTATTATTGTATTGGAATCTAAGTCTCCCTTTAAGTCCCTTGGCATATCTTTTAAACAAACCGGTGCCCTGTAATTAGGTGCATATACATTGATAATCGTTATATCTTCCTGTTGAATTGATCTCTTAATCATTACATAGTGCCTTCTTTGTCTCTCTTAACAGTTTTTACATTAAAGTTTATTTTGTCTGATATTAAGATGGCTACGGCTGCTCTTTTTTCATTTCTGTTGGCATGGTATATCTTTTTCCAGCCTTTCACTTTCAGTTTGCATGCATCTTTGTTGGAAAGATGTGTTTCTTGTAGCAGCAAATAGATGGGTTTTGTACCTTAACCCATTCAGCCAATCTGTGCCTTTTAACTGGAGAGTTAAGACCATTAATGTTCAATGTGACTATTGATAAGTAGTAACTTTGCCCTGCCATTTGCCAAAGATATCTTCTAATATATGTTTTGAACTTCCTGTGATCTTTTGCTGTGAGGTTTCCTTCCTTTACCTTCTTACATATTGATGACCATGTTTCTGTGTTTCTGTGTGTAGCACATCTTTAAGCATCTTTTGCAGGGCTGGATGAGTGGCGACAAATTCTTTCAATTTCTGTTTGCTATGAAAGGTCTTTATTTCCCCTTCATTCACAAATGAGAGCTTTGCAGGATATAATATTCTGGGCTGGCAGTTTTTCTCTCTTAGTACCTGGGCTATATTCACCATTCCCTCCTAGCTTGTAGGGTTTCTGATGAGAAGTCAGCTGTGAGTCTGATTGGAGATCCTCTGAGAGTAATCTGACATTTGTCTCTTGCACATTTTAGAATCTTTTCTTTATGTTTCACTGTGGTGAGTTTGATTACAACGTGTTGTGGTGAGGATCTCTTTTGGTCATGTTTACTAGGGGTTCTATGAGCTTCCTGTACTAGGATGTCTCTGTCCTTCTCCAAACCCAGAAGTTCTCTTCTAGTATCTCACTAAAAAGGCCTTCTAATCCTTTCTCTCTCTCTCCATGCCTTCAGGAACTCCTAGAACCCGAATGTTGGGTTTTTTCATAGTATCCTGTAGATTCCCAACAATCTTTTTTAGATTTCTAATTTCCTCTTCTTTTCTTTTGTTTGACTGTATACTTTCCTGTGCTCTCTCTTCTAAGTCTGATATTCTCTCTTCTGTTTCACTGACTCTGTTTTTAAGGCTCTGTAATGCGTTTGTTATTTGATCTATTGAGTTCTTCATTTCATTTTGATTTCTGTTCACTATCACACTTTCCTGTTCTACTAGTTTCTGTGTTTCATTTTGATTCCTCCTTAAGATTTCATTTTCACAAGATTTTCTATCTTGTCCAGTAAGGATTTCTGTAGTTCAAGAATTTGTTTTTGAGAACTTCTAAATGTTCTTATCATAAATTTTTTTTGTGATCTGTATCTTGCATTTCTTCTATCTCGTCATCTTCATAATCTTGGCTTGGGGTGTCTTGTTCATTTGGGGGCATCATAATGTCTTCCTTGATCTTGTTTCCTCGGTTTCTGTGTTTGTTGCTCAGCATTGTTGAGATATTCTTTTGAATTCTTCTTCCCTCGCTGTGGTGTTTTTTTCATGTTATACTATGACTGTGTTAAGTGGACTTTCTGCTTTTGGAGGAGCCTTAGAGGCTTGAGGCTTGAGATGGGTGTGGCCAGAGAGCTTTGCTTGGTTCTTCAGGTTTAAGGGTGTGCTAAAGGTGACACACTGAGGTTAGGCGTGATAAATCTCTCTCTTTATTTATTTATATATATTTTTTTATTCAGGAGGGAAGTAATTCTGCATAGGTGAGCAGAATTGAAGGTAGTCAGCTTCCGATATCTGTCTTCTGTGGGTATTTCATTCGTTTTTCCCCCCAGGACCACACAAAGTATCTGTCCTGCCCTCAGTATTGGCTCAAATTCTCCTGCAGTCTCCCACCGGGTTGCCAAGGTTACTGAATTGTAGCGTCTCTGGAGAGTACTCACGTGAACTCTGTGAGTTCTCTCGCCCACCGTCTCTTTTTTCACCGCCTCAGTTCATTAACTCCACCCTTTCACTAAGTCCTAACCTCCTGTTATTTCACCCCCCAGAGTCAGGTTTTTCTGTTTGACTGGGGCGGGCACAGCTCTCAGGTCTCACACAGCCCTGAGGTCGCTAGTGCACCTTTTACATAAGTCCAAAATGGCTCCTGCTCTGTCTCCTGCTCGCCTTTGCAAGGCGGGTGGAGAGAGACTGTACTGGTCCCCCCCTTTTCTTTTTCCCTCTCTCTGTAGGTAGTCTGGTGAACTTTACCCAGTGGGGCTTCAAGCCAGTTTCCCTGCCTATGTCTCAGGGAGCTCACCTCCCCTTCCAGCGCAGATGCGTAGGCTCCACTGTTTGGCTTCCGTGGGCGTCCTTGCTCTCCCCGCAAGTCGTCCATGTCACATCCACTAGATCCGGAAGAGTTTCCTCTGCAATTTTTTCTCCAAGCCTTTCCTGAGATTACTGTAATTCCACTGTTATTAACCTATCTTTTCCTGGACTATCAGTGCGCATCCTCTCTATTCCGCCGTCTTGGCTCCCAGCTTATTGTTGTAAACCTTCCTCTGAATACTGCATTGTCTGATCTCAAATTTTGATATGTTTTGTTGATATTCTCATTTGTTTCAAGAATTTTTATTTCTACTTTAATTTCTTCCATGATCCATTAGTCATTCAGTAGCATGTTGTTTAATTTCCACGTATTTGCAAATTTTCCATTGCTATAATTGATTTTTTAAAGATTTATTTATTTTTTTGAAAGTCAGAATTACACAGAGAGAGGCGAGGCAGAGAAAGAAAGAAAGAGAGAAAGAGAGAGAGAGAGAGGTCTTCCATCCACTGGTTCACTTACCAATGAGCTGCAATGGCTGGAGCTATGCTGATTCGAAGTCAGGATCCAGGAGCCTCCTCCAGGTCTCCCACGTGGGTGCAGAGGCCCAAGGACTTGGACCACCTTCTACTTTTTCCCAGGCCATAGCAGAGAGCTGGATTGGAAGTGGAGCAGCCAGGACTCGAACCAGCTCCCATATGGGATGCTGTCACTGCAGGTGGCGGCTTCACCCGCTACGCCACAGTGCCGGCCCATGTGATTGATTTCTGAATGTTTTCCTTTGTGATTTGAAAATATACATGACTTCAATTTATTTTTTTTGTTTACTGAGGCTTAATTTGTGGCCTCATCTGTGGTCTTTTTTTTCTTTTTTTATTTAATAAATGTAAATATACAAAGTGCAACTTTTGCATTGTTGTGGCTTTTTCCCCCATAACCTCCCTTCCACCCGCAGCCATCCCATCTCCCATTCCCCCTCCCATCACACTCTTCATCACGTTTCATTTTCAATTATCTTTATATACAGAAGTTCCACTTAGTATCTACCAAGCAAAGATTTCAACAGACTGCACCCACACAACCGCACAAGATATAGAGTAGTGTTCGACTAGTAGTTTTATCGTTAACTCTCATAGTAAAACATATTAAGGACAGAGATCCTACGTGGGGAGCATGTGCACAGTGACTCCCATTGTTGATTTAACAATTGACACCCTTATTTATGATTCAGTAATTACCCGAGGCTCTTGCCATGAGCTATCGAGGCTATGGAAGCCCCTTGAGTTCACCAACTCTGAACTTATTTAGTCAAGGCCATATCACAGTGGAGGTTCCTTCCTCCCTTCAGTGAAAGGTGCCTCCTTCTTTGATGGCCTGTTCTTTCTGCTGGGATCTTGTTCACCGAGATCTTTCATTCAGGTTGTTTTTGCTACAGTGTCTTGGCTTTCCATGCCTGTGAGACTCTCATGGGCCTTTTAGCCAGATCCAAATGCCCCAAGGGTTGATTCTGAGGCTGGAGTGCTGTTTAGGGCATTTGCTATTCTATGAGTCTGCTGTGTGTCCTGCTTCCCCCGTCGGATCACTCTCTCCCTTTTAATTCTATCCTTCTTTTGCAGACACTGGTCTTTTTTGTGAAACCTCTTTGACACTTACCCTTTTTGATCAATTATGTACTTAAACTTATCACTTTAACAAGTGAGATGGCATTGGTACATGCCTCCTTGATAAGATTGAATTGGAATCCCCTGGCACATTTCTAGCTCCACCATTGGAGGTAAGTCCGAGTGAGCATGTGCCAACCTGTATATCTCCTCCCTCTCTTATTCCCACTCTTATATTTAACAGAGATCACTTTTCTGTTAATTTTAAATGCCTAAGAATAATTGTGTATTAATTACAGAGTTCAACCAATGGTATTAATAGAACAAAACAACAACAACAACAACAACAACAATACTAAAAGGAATAAAATAGTAAGTTGTTCCTCAACAGTCAAGACAAGGGCTGATCACGTCACTGTTTCTCATAGTGTCCATTTCACTTCAATGGATTTCCTTTTAGGTGCTTGGTTAGTTGTCATCGATCAGGGAGAACATATATTTGTCCCTTTGGGATTGGCTTATTTCACTCAGCATGATGTTTTCCAGGTTCCTCCATTTTGTTGCAAATGACTGGATTTCATTGTTTTTTTTACTACTGTATAGTATTCTATAGAGTACATGTCCCATAATTTCTTTATCTAGTCATCTGTTGATGGGCATTTAGGTTGATTCCAGGTCTTAGCTATTGTGAATTGAGCTGCAATAAACACTGAGGTGCAAACAGCTCTTTTTTTCCCATTTAATTCCCTTTGGGTAAATTCCAGGGAGTGGGATGGCTGGGTCATGTGGGTGGGCTATATTCAGGCTTCTGAGCACTCTCCAAACTGACTTCCATAGTGGCTTTACCAGTTTGCTTTCCCACCAACAGTGGGTTAGTGTCCCTTTTTCCCCACATCCTCACCATCATCTGTTGTTAGTTGATTTCTGTATGTAAGCCATTGTAACTGGGGTGAGGTGAAACCTCATTGTGGTTTTGATTTGCATTTCCCTGATGGCTAGGAATCCTGAACATTTTTTCATGTGTCTGTTGGCCATTTGGATGTCCTCTTTTTATTTTTTTATTTTAATTTTTTTGAGAGGCAGAATTAGACAGTGAGAGAGAGAGAGACAGAGAGATAGGTCTTTTTTTTCCCACTGGTTCACCTCCCAAGTAGCTGCTACGGCTGGTGTGCTGTGGCCGGCATGCTGCGCCAATCCAAAGCCAGGAGCCAGGTGCTTCCTCCTGGTCTCCCATGTGGGTTCAGGGCCCAAGGACCTGGGCCATCCTACACTGCACTCCTGGGCTACAGCAGAGAGCTGGACTGGAAGAGGAGCAACCGGGACAGAATCCAGCACCCCAACTGGGACTAGAACCTGGGGTGCTGGCGCCACAGGAGGAGGATTAGCCTAATGAGCTGTGTCACTGGCCTGGATTTCCTCTTTTGAAAAATGTCTGTTAAGGTCCTTGGCCCATCTTTTTATTGGGTTGTTTGTTTTGTTGCTGTGGAGTTTCTTGATCATTTTATAGATTCTAGATTCTATTTGTTAATCCTTTATCAGTTGTGTAGTTTGCTAATAACATCTCCAATTCTGTTGATTGCCTCTTCACTTTCCTGTTTCTTTTGCTGTAAAGAAACTTTTCAATTTGAGGTAATCCCATTTGATTATTTTAGCTTTGATTACCCGTGCCTCTGGGGTCTTCTCCAGGAATTCTTTGCCTTTTCCAAGTCTTGAAGGGTTTCCCCTATGCTCTTAATTAATTTCATGGTGTTGCGGTGTATCTCTAGTTCTTTGATCCATGTTGAGTGGATTTTTGTATAAGGTGTAAGGTAGGATTCTTGCTTCACACTTCAACATGTGGACATCCAGTTTTCTCAGCACCATTTGTTGAAGAGGCTGTCCTTGTTCCAGGGATTGGTTTTAGGTCCTTTGTGAAATATGAGTTAGTTTAGATGTTTGGATTTATTTCTGGTGTTTCTATTCTGTTCCATTGGTCTATCCATCTGTTTTTGTACCAGTACCAGGCTGTTTTGATTATAACTGCCCTGTAGTATGTCTTGAGGTCTGGAATTGTGATGCCTCCGGCTTTGTTTTTATTGTAAAGGATTGTTTTAGCTATTCGCAGTCTCCTGTGTCTCCATATTAATTTCAGCATCATTTTTTTAGGTCTTTGAAGAATGACTTTGGTATTTTGATTGGTATTGCATTGAGCTTGTAAATTGCTTTTAGGAGGTTGGACATTTAGATGATATTGATTCTTCCAATCCATGAGCATGGCAGATTTTTCCATTTTTTGTGTCTTCTATTTATTTATTTAATGTTTTGTAATTTTCATCATAGAGGTCTTTGACATCCTTGGTTAAATTTATCCCAAGGTACTTGATTGTTTTTGTGGTATTGTGAATGGGATTGATCTTAGAAGTTCTTCCTCAGCCACGGCATTGTCTGTGTATACAAAGGCTGCTGATTTCTGAGCATTGACTTTGTATCCTGCTACTTTACCAAACTCTTTTATTTTTTTTATTTATTTTTTTGACAGGCAGAGTGGACAGTGAGAGAGACAGAGGGAAAGGTCTTCCTTTGCCATTGGTTCACCCTCCAATGGCCGCCGCGGCCGTCGTGCTGCAGCCGGTGCACCGCACTGATAAGATGGCAGGAGCCAGGTACTTATCCTGGTCTCCCATGGGGTGCAGGGCCCAAGCACTTGGGCCATCCTCCACTGCACTCCCTGGCCACAGCAGAGAGCTGGCCTGGAAGAGGGGCAACTGGGACAGAATCCAGTGCCCTGACTGGGACTAGAACCTGGTGTGCCGGTGCCGCAAGGTGGAGGATTAGCCTAGTGAGCCTTGGCGCTGGCCCCAAACTCTTTTATGAGTTCCAATAGTCTCTTATAGGGATTTTTGGATCCCCTATATATAGGATCATGTTATCTACAAATAGGGATAGTTTAACTTCCTCCTTTCCCATTTGTATCCCTTTCATTTCTTTTTCTTGCCTGATGGCTCTGGCTAAAACTTCTAGGACTATATTGAATAGCAATGGTGAGAGTGGGCATCCCTGTCTGGTGCCAGTTTTCAGTGGAAATGCCTCCAACTTTTCCCCATTCAATATGATGCTGGCCATTGGTTTATCATCAATTGCCTTAATTGTATTGAGGAATGCTCCTTCTAACCCCAATTTGTGTAGAGTTTTCATTATGAAAGGGTGTTTTATTTTTGTCAAATGCTTTCTCTGCATCTGTTGAGATAATCATATGATTTTTGTTCCTCAACTTGTTAATGTGATTATCACATTGATTGACTTTTGAATATTGAACCATCCCTGCATACCAGGGATAAATCCCACTTGGTCCGGGTGAATGATCTTTCTGATGTGCAGTTGGATTTGGTTTGCCAGAATTTTGTTGAGTATTTTTGCATCTGTGTTCATCAGGGAGATAGGTCTGTAGTTTTCTTTCTCTGTTGTGAATTTTCCGGGCTTAGGAATTAAGGTGATATTGGCTTCATAGAAAGAATTTGGAAGGATTCCCTCCCATTCAATTGTTTTGAATAATTTGAGAAGAACTGGAGTTAGTTGTTCTTTAAATTTCTGGTAGAATTTAGTGGCGAAGCCATCCGGTCCTGGGCTCTTATTTTCAGTAGTGCGTTTATTACTGATTCAATTTCTTTCATGGTTATGTGTCTGATTAGGTTTTCTATATCTTCACGGCTCAGTTTAGGAAGGTTGTATGTGTCCAGGAATCTATCCATTTCTTCCAGGTTCCCCAATTTGTTAGCATACATCTCTTTGTAGTGATTTCTGATGATTCTTTTTATTTCTGTTGTGTCTGCTGTTACATTTTCATTATTATCTTTGATTTTTTTTTTGCAGGCAGAGTGGACAGTGAGAGAGAGAGAGAGAGAGAGAGAGAGAGAAAGGTCTTCCTTTTGCCGTTGGTTCACCCTCCAATGGCCGCCGTGGCTGGCGCACCACGCTGATCCAAATGCAGGAAGCAGGTGCTTCTCCTGGTCTCCCATGGGGTGCAGGGCCCAAGCACTTGGGCCATCCTCCACTGCACTCCCTGGCCACAGCAGAGAGCTGGCCTGGAAGAGGGGCAACTGGGACAGAATCCGGCGCCCCGACTGGGACTAGAACCCGGTGTGCCGGCGTCGCAAGGTGGAGGATTAGCCTAGTAACCTGCGGCGCCGGCTTATTATCTTTGATTTTACAGATTTGGGTCTTCTCTCTCCTTTTTTGGTTAGTTGGGCCAATGGTGTGTCTATTTTGTTTATCTTTCAAAGAACCAGCTCCAGGTTCTGTTGATCTTTTGTATTTTTTTTTATTCAATTCTGTTTATTTCTTCTCTAATCTTTAGTATTTCTTTCCTTCTGCTGGGTTTGGGCTTGAGGCTTGATTTACTGCTGTTTTTCTAAATCCTTGAGGAGCATGGAAAGGTCATTTTTTTTGGTTCCTTTCCAGTTTCTTGATGTAGGCCCCAATTGCTATAAACTTTCCTCTTAGCACTGCTTTGCTGTATCCCACAGGTTTTGATAGGTTGTATTGTCATTTTCATTTGTTTCTAGAAATCTTTTGATTTCTCCTTTGATTTCTTCTATGACCCACTGTTCATTCAGAATCATGCTGTCCATTCTCCATGTGTTTGCATATGGTGTAGAGAGTCTTGGGTTGTTGATTTCGAATTTCACTGCACTATGGTCTGAGAAGATGCATGGTATAGTTTCAATTATTTTTGAATTTGTTGAGGCTCCCTTTATGGCCTAGTGTATGGTCAATCCTAGAGTATGTTCCATGTACTGGGGAGAAATATTTGAACTCTGTGGTTGTGGGGTGGAAGGCTCTGAAGATATCTACTAGGTCTATTTGGTCTATAGCATCAACTAGCTCTGTTGTGTCTTTGTTGATTTTCTGTCTGGTTGATCTGTCCATTGGTGAGAGTGGGGTGTTAAAGTCCCCTGTTACTATTGTATTTGAATCTATATCTCCCTTTTAGTCCTTTAGTAATTCTTTCAAGTAGCCAGGCGCCCTGTAATTAGGTGCATATACATTTATAATAGTAATGTTTTCATGTTGGATAGATCCTTTAATCATTATATAATGTCCTTCTTTGTCTCTTTTAATAGTTTTTATGTTAAAGTCTATTTTATCTGATATTAGGATGGCCACACCAGCTCTTTTTTTGATTTCTGTTAGCTTGGAATATCTTTTTTTTTTTTTTTTTTTTTAGCTTGGAATATCTTTTTCCATCCTTTCACTTTCAGTCTGCGTGCATGTTTGCTGATAAGGTGTGTTTCCTGAGGCAGCATATAAATGGATTCTCTTTTTTTGATCCAATCAGCTAGTCTGTGCCTCTTGGTAGTAGAGTTAAGGCCATTTACATTCAGTGTGACTACTGTTAAGTACTGTCTTTTTCCAGTCATGTTTCCTGAAATGAGCTGTTTATGTATTTTGAGATTTGTTTGTAGCTTATTCTACATTTGATTTTTTTGTAGTGAAGTTCTTTTTTTATTATTATTTTTTGACAGGCAGAGGGGACAGTGAGAGAGACACACACAGAGAAAGGTCTACCTTTTCCATTGGTTCACCCCCCAATGGCCGCTGCAGCAGGCATGCTGCGGCCGGCGCGCTGCAGCCAGCGCACTGCGCTGATCCAAAGCCAGGACCCAAGTGCTTCCTCCTGGTCTCCCATGCGGGTATAGGGCCCAAGCACTTGGGCCATCCTCCACTGCCTTCCTGGGCTGCAGCAGAGAGCTGGACTGGAAGAGAAGCAACTGGGACAAGAACCCGGTGCCCACATGGGACGCCGGTGCTGCAGGCTGAGGATTAACCTAGTGAGCCATGGTGCTGGCCCCTGTAGTGTAAACCACTATTGAATTTTATTGCAAAGCATGCTAACTAGATTTTAAGGAAACTGAGGGAATAACTGATGAGCTCTAGTAATCATGCATTGAATTCAGGGTTTTATATTAAACCCTCAGTGTTGAAAAAAGATGCCTCCTATCACTTAAATTGTCCTTTTATAGCTCTTAGCCCATTTTACCAAAGATGACACTTGTAGATTTTCTTTCCTTCTCTGTTATTTTCAGAAGTTTAATTTTTAATGTCTGTCTTAAACTTGAACCAAATGTTACAAAATGATGCAATGATTCTTTGAGGATGAAATATATTTGTGGGGATTTTGATTCCCTGAAGTTACTGAAAATTTAGAAATTTTGTAATTGAGAAACAGGATAAAGAGGTGAGAATTCACATCACTTAACCCCTTCTCTTTTGGGAAAATTTTATCTCAAGTAGCCTTTCTTTCCCTAAATTGACACATGTGTTTCCTTTTCTTGCCTTCCCAATTTCTTCCTCTTTGTTCCATGGTGTTCCTGCAGCACTTTGCCCCAGAAAAGTCAGGTAAAGTGATTATTCTATAGAAAATCTTTGGTTTTTTAAAAAGACATTTGTTAAAAAAAAAAAAAGAAGAAATTATCAATTCCCAACTTGACTCTCACTGGGATTAAACATGACAATAGGTCTGATCTGATTTCATCATCATTTAAAAAATCATCTATTATTTTTCACTTTATGTTTGTGTGGGAGCAAACTGTTGAAATCTTTACTTAATATATGCTAAACTGATCTTCTGTATATAAAGAGAATCGAAAATGAATCCTCATGTGAATGGAAGGGGAGAGGGAGTGGGAAAGGGGAGGGATGCGGGTGGGAGAGACAATATGGGGGGGGAAGCCATTGTAATCCATAAGCCGTACTTTGGAAATTTATATTCATTAAATAAAAGTTAAAAAAAAAAGACATTTGGAAAAGGTGGCTAACTAGCTACTATCAAAACTAGAGGGGAGGGGCCAGCACTGTGGCACAGTGGGTTAAAGCCCCAGCCTGCAGTGTCAGCATTCCCTATGGGCGCCAGTTCAAGTCCCAGCTGCTCCTCTTCCAATCCAGCTCTCTGCTATGGCCTGGGAAAGCAGTGGAAGATGGCCCAAGTCCTTGGGTGCCTGCACCCACGTGGGAGACCTGGAAGAAGCTCCTGTTTCCTGGCTTTGGATTGCCACAGCTCCTGCCATTGTGGCCAATTGGGGAGTGAACCAGCGGAATGGAAGACCTCTCTCTCTCTCTCTGGCTCAACCTCTCTGTGTAACTCTGTCTTTCAAATAAATAAAATAATTCTTTAAAAAACTAGAGGGGATGACCCGGGAGGGCAGTGGAGGATGGCCCAGGTGCTTGGGCCCTGCACCTGCATGGGAGACCAGGAGGAAGCACCTGGCTCCTGGCTTCAGATCAGGGCAGCACCGGCCATAACGTTTGGGGAGTGAACCAATGGAAGGAAGACCTTTCTCTCTGTGTCTCTCTCTATCACTGTCTATAACTCTACCTGTCAAAAAAAAAAACAACTAGAGAGGAGCAGCAAGTAGAGTTTGGTGCTTCAGTAAGAGGTTTTAGCCCTAGCTAAAAGTAAGTACTGGTTACATTTTAAAGGAATTGAAAATAATTTATCCTCTTGCAAAAAGAGATCTGACTTTACTATCACTGGATGTCTTCCTTATGTTTTGGCCATAATTAAGCAACCCTCTCTAGCAAAATTTCTTCTCTGCTCTACCTTGAGCCAATAAAACCAGTTTTTCTTATCTTTCTCTTTCCTGTGATCTAGAGAAGTGCTGCCTTCATTTTGGTACCCTAGCTGCTGGAGTGCTGAGATATGTTAAATTAACCTGCCAGAAATAGTGCTGCCATGCAGGTAGGGAAAGTTGTAGGAAGTAGGAACTATGGGTGTAAGGCTTGTGTTCTGTTTTATTATACTGCACTTTGGGCCTGGTGATGGCATCAATTACTTTTCTGGAATAAATTGAAGGCTGAGCTAGAACACTCATCAGACACTCTTTTGTGGCTGCTTTGAGTTCATTTATCAAAATCAGGTGGCTAACATTTTGGCATCACTTTCTTAGGTTTTATTTCAACTTTATTAAATTAGGCCTATCTTACATAATTTCTATCAGTTATACTTGGCAGCATGGTACTTTATTTTTTTATAATTTAGTGAAAATCGGCACCATAGAAGCGGATAGTGAATAGAGTAATTCATGGGTGAGGAAGTGATGGAGACACCTAGTAACCACATGTTTTACCTGGACTCTTATGCAAGGGTACATGCTACATGGCTTTATTCAGATTATGATACAGATGGAATCACATCTTGACTTTCAGTCTGGATGAAAGTGGATATGGAGGTAGAGATTTAAGCACGTGCCTTGTGTTTCCTGGAAACTACTGAAATTCATTTGGATGAAAGATTCTCAGATGGTGATAGTTTATTACACCTCTGCCTTTTTCTTGGGACAACTTCAAGTCATATAGTAAAATACAAAATGTCCTTGATTTACCATTTTTTTGTTTGCCTGAAACTACTCATATTTGATTTTGTTCCCACATTACATATGATGGAAAAGCCAGGATTACCTGGCAGAATTTAATTCTTCCTTGGATCTAGTTTCATTTTTAATGTGGGATCCCTTCCTTAAATCTGATTACTCTAGCTCTCTAGAATAACTTAAAACATTCTTACCACATCTTTGGTCACAAGAACTAAAAACAATTCCTTTTATTTCTTAAGGTGCTCAACAAATCACCTTTATTTTGAGATGGTAGTCTTTCAAGTTACTGTTACTTACAACCCTTCTCAGTGATGATAAAATACTGAGTTCCCTTCATGGTGCACTCATATAAACCTCTTGTGGCATATTTCAATAGCTACATTCTTAGACTTAGAGAACATGCACATTTTAGCCTTTGGAATACCCCAAATATTAAAAGGTGTTGCTTTGTTTTAGGTTAGCTGCTTCTCTTTCTGATGCCATAGAATATAGCATGTTAGGTGTCCTAGCCACCTCCTCTTAATGTTTTTCACTGGTTTTTAAATCGTATAATGACCAGTAGATTCATCGAGTGGCATGCAACTGACAAGTACTATGATATTTAAGATGAAAGCAAATAATTTTAACTATTTTTGCTATAGGTTTATAGGAGAAATGGGCTGTAAAAGAAATCTCTATAAACCAAAGAGAGCATTTAGGAAACTATATTTTATAGAGGATCACTAATGTGTCCTTAATTTAAGATATAAGATATACAGTTTACACTCCTCTTCCAGTCCAGCTCTCTGCTGTGGCCCAGGAAGGCAGTGGAGGATGGCCCAGGTGTTTGGGCACCTGCACCCACATGAGAGACCAGGAAGAAGCACCTGGCAAAAAAGGGAGTGACTCAAATGCATGTCTTTTGGTAGACTCTATTTTATTGCAGGATAAATCTCTAGGAAAAGGAAAACATTGCCTTGGTTAGCTATTACCTCTATTGTCAGGATCTCCCCCTCTGGGAATTGGCCAGGTTGCTGTGAAGGAAGAGTCAAGGAGACTGAGGAAGATCAAGCTAAACACACTTTATTGGTACTCTAGGTGACTAGGAGGAGAGATCACTCAAGCCAACTCCTGCAGGCACTAGGCGCTATGGACCAGGAGCTTCTCCCCATGGGCACAAGGCACTACGGACCAGAGAGAGAGGCTGAGCAACCTCTGGTTTACAGCATCTGATGGTCCCCTTATATACAGTTTCTAGAGGCTAGCCCCGCTCACCCGCTGATCTCCCAGGGTCCCGTAGTCATGGCAACAACAGTTATGACCATTGGTTTGTGGTTTGTGGTTAGGCTGTCCGATCAGGCCATCCCTTTTCAAACTTACGCTCTAGAACGGCTACTTTTCGTCTGTGCTACAGTTACTTTCTCTGAGAATGGTTCCCTAACAGTCCTCCCTTTTCTTTAAATGCTCTCATAGCCCTGTAAAGCCGGTTGAGCCGCTAGGCCAAGGGGATGAATATTCTTGAGCATATCCCGGATTGATTTCCAGATTTGGGGTCTCCTTTTTCTTCTTCTTCTTCTATTTCTGGTGGGCTGGGTTCCTCTCGGAGGGCTAGGTATCCCTTCGTGAAATTCCATCCAGTTGAGAAGAGGTGCTGTAAGATAGGCAAGCATACAAGAACTATACAAAATATTGCTCCTATTTTAAACCATTTCCAGGATGGGAGCCAAGAGGAAACTGTGTCAGTCAGAGTATTTATTGTCTGTTCCACTGTTTTGACCTGACCTATCTTAAATGCCGCTATATTTTGAAGCTGTATTATCTGTAGAGCTCTCTTAGTAATGTTAGCCTCAAGATGAGCGGTTGCAATTACCCACTCTAGCCAGGTAGAATGGTTGTGTTTGAACATATCAGCTAGTTGTGTTGCATCAGGAATAGATAGATTGTTCCACGGAATGGTGGTAATGCAAACTCTTCCACACTTGAGTTCTCTTTCCAAAGCTAGTATAGTAATCATCTGTTCTATTTGAACCGTGTGTGCTTTGAGCATTTGGAACCCCATAGCATGTGTCTTAAGCAGTGCTGACTGATCACCTAGCTGAGCCTAGTGCTTCTGAATTATCTTCAGGAGGGACTCCAAAGCATCTCCCTGTAGTTGGGTAGTACTTATAGCCAGTACTCCAGTCACAGCACCAGCTACCACGGCTGCTGACACTGCTATAGTGACAATAGCTGCTGTTACTCCAAAGTCTTTTTTTTTTTTTGTGCATCGGTTTGATTGGTATAGTCAAATCAGACATATTTACTGGTTCATATGTGAAGGGAGTTGCCTTTACCACCATATATGGAGCCAAGAATGTTATCATTCTCTCTTCCCATTCCAAGTCCCTTATATAGCAACTGATCTCCTTTTTAGAATCTAATGGGTGTGTGCATCTAGTACACAATACCTCCCCTTCTGTCCTGCATGTCCAACTTCCTGAGTCTTCCCTTACTGGAGTTTTACAAAATGTTTGGGAAACATTTCATATCCTGCCTGCCAAAAACAATGTGTTGACTGATTATTACTTGGAGGTCTGCATCTAATATCCTGACCTTGGTATATTTGAATCACAGGTAAAGGGTACATTACTAATATCAGGGTATGTATAGGCTGGTGGGTTTTCTACTAAGCCTAATACTTATTCTTCTGTTTTTACATTTGGAAATATAATTAAGATGATGATTGTCATGATCAATCCATAAGCTCTGAGCATAGGTAGTTCAAATTTTTCCCACAATCTCATTAAGTTACCTAATACTTTAAATCATGTAAGTGCTTGCTTACCTTCAATTAACTTACCTTTATCTGAGTCCCATCTCTTTAATTCTTCTTTTACCTGTTGTAGATGTGCTTGTTGTTGGGCCGCTAATTCATCTTGTTGGTCCTCGGGCAATCCCTCAAAAGGGTTTACAACTGGTGGATTTTCTTCCTCACTTAATTGTTTAAGTGCATACTGTTCGTAGAGGTCTTTTGCTTCTCTTTCTTTAATGTACATTTCTCCATTTGCTGCTGCTGTTGCCATTTCTGGAGTTCTTTAGTCCTAGCTCTGGAATACACAATCCCTAATTCTTTCTGTAAAAAGCACAACTGACAGTGGTATCTACATTTCTTACAAACACATGAATTCTTTTGACAGGATAATTGCAATTGATATTCCATTAGTGCCTAATTGGAAATTCCCAAATCCTGAGGTCCTGGGGCTGGAACATTCCTAACATGTCTTTGGGGCAAGCTAATAATCCCCTTTTCAGGTGTGTTGATCACTAATGCTCCTTCTCCTTTCCAAAGGATGGTAGTGAGCCCTTTCCAGTCTTTACTGTTTGGTAATCTATAAAAGCAAAAGAGTTTTTTGTCTTTAAATTTCTGAAGTTGGAGTGCTTGCTCTAGTTTTTGCCATCTCTGATGGATATATCTTTCAGTAGGAGTATAGCCCCCTATTCCTCTCCTTTTCTTTTGATTAAGGGTGATAAGAGCCAATTGTATCTGTGCTTCAAAGGTTTGAACTACGTCAGCAAATTTATGCATTTCTTGTTTTAAGGATTAATTAGCTCTCTCAACCATTCCCTGCGACTGTGGATTATAGGGTGTGCCTGTAGTATGATCAATATTTAAATATTGGCACAGTCCTGTGACCCTTTCTGCTGTGAAGTTAGGCCATTATCTGTATGGAGTGCTTGGATATGAAATAGGTTCTGTAGTTCTAATATTCCCCATACTGTTTCCTGAGCAGTTTCCTTAGGAATTAGCTTAGCCCATAGAAGGCCAGTAGATGTCTCAATGGCTACCAGAATTAGCCGGGCATCATAATGGGTCACATCCATTTGCCACAGTCCTGACCCTGATCTACTAATACGAGGAGTAGTTCCTCCTTTATGCACACACTTGGGGCAGTTCTTTATTATTTGTTCTGCTACAATTTTTGGTAAGCTGAATTGTTGTCTCAAGTATGATGCATCACTATGCCATTTAGCATGATTGTCCGTGGCTGTCTCAATATGTTCTAGAAAACAGATGTTTGGTGACTTATATGTTTTTATATACTAATTTTTTATGGAGGACAGGCATTAAAAGTAACTGAGCTATTAGTTGTCCTGTCTTTACACATCTTTCAGTGTATTTATTTGTGAAACTAATTTGCCAATATTTTCATTGCCTGGTATTCCCTTATGTCCAGGCACCCATTGGATGTAAATTTCTTCTTCACTTTGTATAGCTTCTAGTATGGTTCTAAGCAAAGGTTCTTCAATATTAACAGGTAAAGGTCTGGCCTCAATTAATGTATATACATATTGGGAATCCGTAACTATATTCATTATTGGGGGTCCTTCTTGAAGGGCTAGTAGCATGGCTCTTTTTTCTAATTCTTGATTACTTTCCTCACTCTCCTTAACTAGTTTAACTCCATCTGATCTCCAAAAGCGATATCTTCCTTGCCCCTGTTTGCTTCCTCCATCAACAGAGTAAGTAGGTCCTGGCACGGGATGACCTTGAAGACTGCTTAGCGCTCTTCTAAGCATTAAAGGCGCATGGATACATTCAATCTGCAGTACCCAATGCAAGTAGGGGTCCTCCTGAATCATAATGTCTAAATCCTCTTTTTTTTATAGGTAACCTATATATAGGTTCTTGCCCTATTCATATAATACATTCTTGTCAAATTTTATGTAGATATTTTAGGGCTCTAGTTAGAGGAGATGCTGCTAATACCTTTGGAAATTCCTGTCTACCTACCCAAAGGATATCACATCCTTGGTGCACTTTATAATTTATGGTGTTACCTCCCATCCTAACTGTACAATAAACTTCCTTGCTGGGGTCCCAGTAGCTTAAAGGTTTGTGTTCTTGTAATAGCCTCCTTATAGTCCATAACTCCTGTCTTGCTTCGGGGGTCCATTCCCTGATACTATTTAACTCTTCATTTCCCTTCCTCATGAGAGTAAAAGGTTTTGTCTTAATTCCAGGAACAGCTTGGGTCATCCAATTAAGGAGTCCTACTAACTTTTGTAGTTCGTTTAGAAGTTCTGGCAACTCTAGTTTTTGCAATGTCCATTTATTTGGGTGCAACAAGAACCCCATCCATGAATAAGGATATTATTCTTGTAATTTCTCATTTGGGGTCTTGAATCCATTTTCTAGAAGCATTTTTCTAAGTTTTTCTATGATCAGTTTGTGTTGTTTTGGAGAATGATCGGACCCAATATGTATAACATCCATATATTGATAAATATCTACCTCTGGATGTTGTTGTCTCCAGGGCTCTAGTATGATCCTTAGTGTACTTTGGTAAATCAAGGGACTCAATACAAAACCTTGTGGGAGGCAATTCCAAACATACCTATGGCCTGGACCTTCATTATTAGCCTCTGGGATGGTAAAGGCAGTGTACTGCCTGAAGTCCTTATCCAGAAGGATGGTAAAATAAGCATCCCCTATATCCAAAACAGTAACCTGGTTTCTTCTTTGTAATCCTCCAGGGTGTGGAATACCTAACTGAACTTCTCTTCCCTTATCTACTAATTTATTAAGTTCTCTAAAATCTATTAATATTCACCATTTACCTGATTTTTCCCTTATCACAAATATTGGGGTGTTCCAGGGATTATCTGGGCTTGCTGGAAATATCTTCCCTTCCTCTAGTAGTCTTTTGGTATTTCCTTAATCCCTTCTAATTTTTTTTTTGGTTAAAGGCCATTGAGGAATCAAGGGACCTTTATTAGGATCCTTCATTTTAATCTGTATTGGGGTAATTTGGGTAGAGAGTTGCACCATAATTAGGGCTACCCCAACTTTGTTAAGATATCCCTTCCAAATATATTGATGGGAATATCTGGGGATATTAGAATGGATGTCTTTGTCTTCCTTCCTTTTTTATCTTTTTTTTTAACAGGCAGAGTGGACAGTGAGAGAGAGAGACAGAAAGGTCTTCCTTTTGCCGTTGGTTCACCCTCCAATGGCCGCTGCGGCTGGTACTTATCCTGGTCTCCCATGTGGGCGCAGGGCCCAAGTACTTGGGCCATCCTCCACTGCACTCCCTGGCCACAGCAGAGAGCTGGCCTGGAAGAGGGGCAAGCAGGATAGAATCCAGCTCCCTGACCGGGACTAGAACCCAGTGGGCTGGTGCCGCTAGGTGGAGGATTAGCCTAGTGAGCCGCGGTGCCGGCCCTGTATTCTTTTGACTGGGACGTCCCGCCCATCGTGGTTTCTTTCTTTTTTTTTTTTTTTTTTAATCTTTTATTTAATGAATATAAATTTCCAAAGTACGACTCATGTGTTACAATGGCTTCCCCCCCATACCGTCCCTCCCACCCACAACCCTCCCCTTTCCCACTCCCTCTCCCCTTCCATTCACATCAAGATTCATTTTCGATTATCTTAATATACAGAAGATCAGCTTAGTATACCTTAAGTAAGTATTTCAACAGTTTGCTCCCACACAGAAACATAAAGTGAAAAATAATAGATGATTTTTTTTAAATGATGATGAAATCAGATCAGACCTATTGTCATGTTTAATCCCAGTGAGAGTCAAGTTGGGAATTGATAAGTTCTTTCTTTTTTTTTTTTTTTTTTTTTTTTACAGAAGATCAGTTTAGTGTACATTAAGTAAAGATTTCAGTCGTTTGCACCCCCATAGAAACACAAAGTGAAATATACTGTTTGAGTACTCGTTATAGCATTAAGCCTCAGTGTACAGCACGTTAAGGACAGAGATCCTACATGAGGAGTAAGTGCACAGTGACTCCTGTTGTTGACTTTACCAATTGACACTCCTGTTTATGGCATCAGTAATCTCCCTATGCACCAGTTATGAGTTTCCAAGGCTATGGAAGCCCTTTGAGTTCTCCGACTCTTATCTTGTTTAGACACGGTCATAGTCAAAGTGGAGGTTCTCTCCTCGCTTCAGAGAAAGGTACCTCCCTCTTTGAAGACCTGTTCTTTCCACTGGGATCTCACTCACAGAGATCTTTTTGCCAGAGTGTCTTGGCTTTCCATGCCTGAAATACTCTCATGGGCTTTTCAGCCAGATCCGAGTGCCTTTAGGGCTGATTCTGAGGCCAGAGTGCTATTTAGGACATCCGCCATTCTATGAGTCTGCTGAGTATCTCACTTCCCATGTTGGATCACTCTCCCCTTTATTTATTCTATCGGTTGGTGTTAGCAGATACTAGACTTGTTTATGTGCTCCCTTTGACTCTTAGTCCTTTCATTATGATCAATTGTGAACTGAAATTGATCACTTGCAGTAGTGAGATGGCATTGGCACATGCCACCTTGAAGGGATTGAATTGGAATCCCCTGGTATGTTTCCAACTCTACCAATTGGGGCAAGTCAGCCCGAGCATGCCCCAAATTATACATCTCTTCCCTCTCTTATTCCCACTCTTATGTTTAACAGGGATCACATTTCAGTTAATTTTCAACACTTAAGAATAACTGTGTGATAATTACAGAATTAAACCAGTCATATTAAGTAGAACAGACAAAAAAAAATACTATGAGGGATAATGTATTAAGTTGTCCATTAGCAGTCAGGGCTATGCTGATCAAGTCACCATTTCTCATAGTGTCCATTTCACTTCAGGAGGTTTCCTTTTTGGTGTTCAGTCAGTTGTTACCGATCAGGGAGAACATATGGTATTTGTCCCTTTGGGACTGGCTTACTTCACTCAGCATGATGTGTTCCAGATTCCTCCATTTTGTTGCAAATGACTGGATTTCGTTGTTTCTTACTGCGGTATAGTACTCTAAAGAATACATATCCCATAATTTCTTTATCCAGTCTACCGTTGATGGGCATTTAGGTTGGTTCCAGGTCTTGGCTATTGTGAATTGTGCTGCAATAAACATTAGGGTGCAGACCGCTTTTTTGTTTATCAATTTAAACTCCTTTGGGTAAATTCCAAGGAGTGGGATGGCTGGGTCGAACGGTAGGGTTATCTTCAGGTTTCTGAGGAATCTCCAGACTGACTTCCATAGTGGCTTGACCAGTTTGCATTCCCACCAACAGTGGGTTAGTGTCCCTTTTTCCCCACATCCTCGCCAGCATCTGTTGTTGGTAGATTTCTGTATGTGAGCCATTCTAACCGGGGTGAGGTGAAACCTCATTGTGGTTTTGATTTGCATTTCCGTGATTGCTAGTGACCTTGAACATTTTTTCATGTGCCTGTTGGCCATTTGGATTTCCTCTTTTGAAAAATGTCTATTGAAGTCCTTGGCCCATCTCTTAAGTGGGTTGTTGGTTTTGTTTTTGTGGAGTTTCTTGATCTCTTTGTAGATTCTGGTTATTAACCCTTTATCTGTTGCATAGTTTGCAAATATTTTTTCCCATTCTGTCGGTTGTCTCTTCACTCTCCTGACTGTTTCTTTTGCAGTACAGAAACTTCTCAATTTGATGCAATCCCAATAGTTGATTTTGGCTTTGACTGTCTGTGCCTCCCGGGTCTTTTCCAGAAATTCTTTGCCTGTGCCAATATCTTGAAGGGTTTCTCCAATGTTCTCTAATAACTTAATGGTGTCAGGACGTAGATTTAGGTCTTTAATCCACGTTGAGTGGATTTTTGTGTAAGGTGTAAGGTAGTGGTCTTGCTTCATGCTTCTGCACGTGGAAATCCAGTTTTCCCAGCAGCATTTATTGAATAGACTGTCCTTGTTCCAGGAATTAGTTTTAGATCCTTGATCAAATATAAGTTGGCTGTAGATGTTTGGGTTGACTTCTGGTGTTTCAATTCTGTTCCATTGGTCTATCCATCTGTTTCTGTACCAGTACCATGCTGTTTTGATTACAACTGCCCTGTAGTATGTCCTGAAGTCTGGTATTGTGATGCCTCTGGCTTTGTTTTTGTTGTACAAGATTGCTTTAGCTATTCGAGGTCTCTTGTGCCTCCATATGAATTTCAGCATCATTTTTTCTAGATCTGCGAAGAATGTCTTTGGTATCTTGATTGGGATTGCATTGAATCTATAAATTGCTTTTGGGAGAATGGACATTTTGATGATGTTGATTCTTCCAATCCATGAGCATGGAAGATTTTTCCATTTTTTGGTATCCTCTTCTATTTCTTTCTTTAAGGTTTTGTAATTTTCATCGTAGAGATCTTTAACGTCCTTGATTAAGTTTATTCCAAGGTATTTGATTGTTTTTGTAGCTATTGTGAATGGGATTGACCTTAGCAGCTCTTTCTCAGTCATGGCATTGCTTGTGTATACAAAGGCTGTTGATTTTTGTGCATTGATTTTATATCCTGCCACTTTGCCAAACTCCTCTATGAGTTCCAATAGTCTCTTAGTAGAGTTCTTTGGATCCTCTAAGTACAGAATCATATCGTCTGCAAAGAGGGATAGTTTGACTTCTTCCTTCTTGATTTGTATTCCTTTGATTTCTTTTTCTTGTCTGATGGCTCTGGCTAAAACTTCCAGAACTATGTTAAATAGCAGTGGTGAGAGTGGGCATCCCTGCCTGGTGCCAGATTTCAGTGGAAATGCTTCCAAATTTTCCCCATTCAATAGGATGCTGGCTGTGGGTTTTTTATAAATTGCTTTGATTATATTGAGGAATGTTCCTTCTATACCCAGTTTGCTTAGAGTTTTCATCATGAAAGGGTGTTGTATTTTATCAAATGCTTTCTCTGCATCAATTGAGATAACCATATGGTTTTTCTTCTGCAGTCTGTTAATGTGGTGAATCACATTGATTGATTTGCGAATGTTGAACCATCCCTGCATACCAGGGATGAATCCCACTTGGTCTGGGTGGATGATTTTCCTGATGTGTTGTTGTATTCTATTGGCCAGAATTTTATTGAGGATTTTTGCGTCTATGTTCATCAGGGATATTGGTCTGTAATTTTCTTTCAGTGCTGCATCTTTCTCTGGCTTAGGGATTAAGGTGATGCTGGCTTCATAGAAAGAATTTGGGAGGATTCCCTCTTTTTCGATTGTTCTGAATAGTTTGAGAAGAAATGGGATTAGTTCTTCTTTAAATGTCTGGTAGAATTCAGCAGTGAATCCATCTGGTCCTGGGCTTTTCTTTGTTGGGAGGGCCTTTATTACTGTTTCAATTTCTGTTTCAGTTATGGGTCTATTTAGGTTTTCGATGTCTTCATGGTTCAATTTTGGTAGATTGCATGTGTCCAGGAATCTATCCATTTCTGATAGGTTTTCCTGTTTGCTGGCATACAGGTCCTTGTAGTAATTTCTGATGATTCTTTTTATTTCTGTGGTGTCTGTTGTTACGTTTCCTTTTTCATCTCTGATTTTATTGATTTGGGTCTTTTCTCTTCTTTTTTTAGTTAGTTGGGCCAATGGGGTGTCAATTTTGTTTATTTTTTCAAAAAACCAGCTTCTCGCTTGGCTGATTTTTTGTAATGTTTTTTTGGATTCAATCCTGTTAATTTCTTCTCTGGTTTTAATTATTTCTCTTCTCCTACTAGATTTGGGTTTGGTTTGCTGCAGTTTTTCTAGGTCCTTGAGGTGCGCTGAAAGCTCATTTATTTGGTACCTTTCCAATTTCTTGGTATAGGCACCTATTGCTATAAATTTGCCTCTCAATACTGCTTTTGCTGTATCCCATAAGTTTTGATATGTTGTGTTGTTGTCTTCATTTACTTCCAGAAAGTTTTTGATTTCTCTTTTGATTTCTTGAATGACCCAGTGTTCATTCAGGAGCATGTTGTTCAGTCTCCATGTGTTTGCATACTTTCTGGGGTTTCCTGAGTTGCTAATTTCCAGCTTCATCCCGCTGTGGTCTGAGAAGCTGCATGGTATGATTCTAATTCTTTTAAATTTGCTGAGACTTGCTTTATGGCCTAGTATGTGGTCAATCCTAGAGAAGGTTCCATGCGCTGCTGAGAAGAATGTGAAGTCTGTAGATGTAGGGTTGAAAGTTCTGTAGATATCTGTTAGATCCATTTGGGCAATAGTGTCAATTAAATCTGCTGTTTCCTTGTTGATCTTCTGTCCGGATGATCTGTCTATTTCTGAGAGTGGAGTATTGAAGTCCCCCAGTACTATTGTATTGGAATCTAAATCTCCCTTTAAGTCCCTTAACATATCTTTTAAATAGACCGGTGCCCTGTAATTAGGTGCATATACATTTATAATAGTTACATCTTCCTGTTGAATTGAACCCTTAATCATTATATAGTGTCCCTCTTTGTCTCTCTTAACAGTTTTTGTATTAAAGTTTATTTTGTCTGATATTAATATGGCTACACCTGCTTTTTTTTGGTTTCTGTTGGCATGGAATATCTTTTTCCAACCTTTCACTTTCAGTCTGCATGCCTCTTTGTTAGAGAGATGTGTTTCTTGTAGGCAACAAATAGTTGGGTTGTGTTCTGTGAGCCAGTCAGCTAAACGGTGTCTTTTAACTGAAGAATTCAGACCATTAATGTTCAATGTGACTATTGATACGTAGTGACTTTGCCCTGCCATTTTCCCGGAAATATTTTCTAGTATATGCTTTGAGCTTCCCATGCTCTTTTACTGGTAGGTGTTCTTCCTTTCCCTTCTTTCATATTGATGGCCGTGTTTCTGTGTTTCTGAGTGTAGCACATCTTTAAGTATCTTTTGCAGGGCCGGACGAGTGGCCACAAAGTCTTTCAATTTCTGTTTGCTATGAAAGGTCTTTATTTCACCTTCATTCACAAATGAGAGCTTGGCAGGATATAATATTCTGGGCTGGCAATTTTTCTCTCTTAGCACCTGTGCTATGTCTCGCCATTCCCTCCTAGCTTGTAGGGTTTCTGATGAGAAGTCAGCTGTGAGTCTGATTGGAGATCCTCTGAGAGTAATCTGACGTTTCTCTCTTGCACATTTTAGGATCTTTTCTTTATGTTTCACTGTGGTAAGTTTAATTACCACGTGTCGTGGTGAGGATCTCTTTTGGTCATGTTTATTGGGGGTTCTATGAGCTTCCTGTACTAGGATATCTCTGTCCTTCTCCAAACCTGGAAAGTTCTCTGCTAGTATCTCACTAAAAAGGCCTTCCAATCCTTTCTCTCTCTCCATGCCTTCAGGAACTCCTAGAACTCGAATGTTGGTTTTTTTAATAGTATCCTGTAGATTCCCAACAATATTTTTTAGGTTTCTAATTTCCTCTTCTTTTCTTTGGTTTGACTGTATGTTTTCCTGTGCTCTATCTTCTAAGTCCGATATTCTCTCTTCTGCTTCACCCATTCTGTTTTTAAGGCTTTCTAATGTGTTTGTCATTTGATCTATTGAGCTCTTCATTTCATTTTGATTTCTCTTCACTATAACACTTTCCTGTTCTACTAGTTTCTGAGTTTCATTTTGACTCTTCCTTAAAATTTCATTTTCACGAGAGAGATTTTCAATCTTGTCCATTAAGGATTTCTGTAGTTCAAGGATTTGCTTTTGAAAACTTCTAAATGTTCTTATCATAAATTTTTTGAAATCCGTATCTTGCATTTCTTCTATCTCATCATCTTCATACTCTTGGCTTGGGGTGTTTTGCTTATTTGGAGGCATCATAGTGTCATCGTTGATCTTGCTCCCTCTATTTCTGTGTTTGTTACTCGGCATAGTTAATTCTTCTTGCGTCACTGTGCGTTTTTTTTTTTCTTTTTTTTTTTTTTTATACTGTGTCCGTGTTAAGTGGACTGCCTGCTGTTGGAGGAGCCTTGAAGGCTTGAGATGGGTGCGGCCTGAGAGCTCTGCCTGGTTCTTCCAGGTTAAGGGTGTGCAAAGGTGACACCCTCAGGTTATGCGTGGTAAATCTCTCTCTTTTTATTTATTTATTTATTTTATTTATTCAGGGGGTAAGTAACACCGCAGGGCACGGCTATGCAGAATTGATGGTATTTAGCTTCCAGTCTTTGGCTCCTCTGGACTCCCACTGGGTTGCCTAGGCTACTGAATTGTAGTGACTCGGTTCCTTAGCTCTCCCCCATTGATATGTAAATCCAGAGAGCAGGCCTGCTCTTTGTCTCTTGGGAATTCTTCTAGCCTTGCAGCCTTGTAACCTTTGCAAGGTTAGGGGGAAGAGAAACCCCGAAGCTTTTTTTTCCTTCTTTCCGGTAGTGAGTTTGCTGCACTTTCTGGCCCCCCTCTAGATTCTGACCCCCGTTTCCCCACCAATGTCTCGGGTTATTGAGCTCACCTCCCCTTCCAGCGCCGATGTGTGGACTCGGAGCCCTGAGCGTCCCAAGTCTCCCCGCTGTTGTCTGTGTGGCATGCACTCCCCTTGGAGCACTGGGGCTTCTGCGGCTCGGTCCCGCGACTTGGCTTCCGCGCGGTGGGCGACCTTGTTCTCCCAGTAGGTCCTCCGATTCACGATTCCCGTGCAATTTTTTCCTGGTTCTTTTTTCTGCGGCTACCGTAACTCCCCTTTTATTAAACTAAATTTTCCCGGACTATCGGTGCGCGCCCTCACTATTCCGCCATCTTGGCTCCGCCCCCCCATCGTGGTTTCTTTCAACCACCGCTACTCACCCTATTGACAATTCCTCAAGGGCTCGTCTCCTTACCGTCTGACTTCAAGTCCCTGTTTGGGCACCAGCTGTCAGGATCTCCCCCTCCAGGAACTGGCCAGATTGCCATGAAGAAAGGGTCGAGGAGACTGAGGGAGGTCAAGCTAAACACACTTTATTGGTACTCCAGCCAACTAGGAGGAGATTGCTCAAGTCAACTCCTGCAGGCACTAGGTGCTGCAGACCAGGAGCTTCTCGCCATGGGCACAAGGCACTATGGACCAGAGAGAGAGAGGCTGAGCAACCTCTGGTTTACAGCATCTGAGGGTCCCCTTATATACAGTTTCTTTTCTTTCTTTTTTTTTTTTTTGTCGACAGTGAGAGAGAGAGACAGAGAGAAAGGTCTTCCTTTTCCATTGGTTCACCCCCCCCCCAATGGCTGCTGCGGCCAGTGTGCTGTGGCCAACATTGCACTGATCCAAAGCCAGGACCCAGGTGCTTCTCCCGGTCTCCCATGCGGGTGCAGGGCCCAAGGACTTGGGCAATCCTCCACTGCACTCCTGGGCCACAGCAGAGAGCTGGACTGGAAGAGGAGCAACTGGGACATATCCAGTG
Organism: Oryctolagus cuniculus; assembly: GCF_051225735.1. NCBI lineage: Eukaryota > Metazoa > Chordata > Mammalia > Lagomorpha > Leporidae > Oryctolagus > Oryctolagus cuniculus. The sequence continues at coordinate 61,083,129 of NC_142883.1, forward strand.
CCCCGACCGGGACTAGACCCTGGTGTGCTGGGGTGGGGGTGCAGGCGGAGGATTAGCCTATTGAGCCATGGCGCTGGCCCTATATAAAGTTTCTAAAGGCTAGCAACGCCCACCCGCCGACCTCCCAGGATCCTGTAGTTATAGCGACGATGGTTATGACAGTTGGTTTGTGGTTTGCTGTTGGACCGTTGGATCAGGCTGTCCCTTTCAAACTTACGCTCTAAAGCAGTTACTTTTCTACTGCACAGTTACTTTCTTTCAAACTGCGCTATAGTTACTTTCTCTGAGAATGGTTCCCTAATATATATAGTCAGTGGGAGTAATAAAATTTACATTTGATAATGTTGGATATGCAGTTTTTGCCTAAACTGTAAAGCTTTGGACTTGTATTTGACCTTCTGGAGATACTAACCTTTCTCACAACCTCTCCTAGTAGTCTCACTGTTAGGATCTTCATAAATGACATATACAACTATAGAGCTTGATAGATTGTGGTGGTAAACTTCCCTGAGAGCAGAAGAATTGATTAGATGAACTTTCATAGTCTTCATCCATTTGAAACAAGGAGCAAAGCTGTCATCTCCATTTTTAATCTCTAATATTCAAAAGAACACTCACAGACCTTTCCTGGTTTAGTCCTGTTTTTCTAACTTCATTCAATACCAGAAAAAAAGATGCCATTTCAAATCATTTGAAAGGAAATTGGTCTCTAATTAATTCATTATTTTGAACTGATTCAGAATTACACTTTCTGTCATACTAAAGGAAATTTATTTGTTGCTTGTTGCTTGATATTCCATGAAAGCCATGATAGAACCGTCAGAAAACAGCACGACACTGGATTCCCACTTGAAAACACTCTTGGTGGTAGAGGACTCTTACTTCCACTGATTACAATTTGACCCTCACTTTTCACCTGCAACTCATCTGTTGGTGGCTCCATCTCTAGAATCTCCTTCTCTCACCTGTCCCACGCACAGTCACCAGTGGGACTTGCCCTAAGTGACTCTCCGAGGCCAACATCACTAGGTGCTTACAGAAGAGGCAGATTCTCAGCCGTGTTCTAGACTGACTCAGGCAGTTACTGTGGGGGTAGGGTTCAGAGCCCCAGGTAACTGTGGTGCAAGCTCAAGTCTGTTTTAGAGCACTGCTGTGACGGCATGGTTCCCCGTGGTGACTGTTGCTCAGCATTCAAAGGCCTGGAAGACCTGGCTTCACTCTCCTGCTTTCCCTGCATCTCTGTGCCTCAGAAACTTCCATGTTTTCTCTTTCTCCCATGATATTCTCTCCAAGATGTCTGTCTGATGATGCCCAGTGTCCATTGGAAGTAAGGAAATGATAAGTCAACAAATGGACAGAGGACAGAAACCTCAATGAAATATAGATGCTTTAATAAATATATAAAGACATTTAAATTTATGAGTAATCAGAGAAATCCAAATTCAGCTGGGAACACTTTTATTTTTATTAGCAAAAAGACAAAGAGTATCCGGTGGTGGAGAGGTGATGGAAGGTTTACTGTTGTGGCATAGCAGGCTAAGCCGTCACTTGAGAAGCGTAAATTCAATATTGGAGAGCCTGGTAAAGTCTTGGACCCTCTGCTTCTTCTTCTTTTTTTAAAGATTTTATGTATTTATTTGAGAGGTAGAGTTATAGACAATGAGGCAGAGAGAGAGAGAGAGAGAGAGAGAGAGAGTGGTCTTCCATCTGCTGGTTCATTCCACAAATGGCCGCAATGGCTGGAGCTGTGCTGATCCAAAGCCAAAAGCTAGGAGCTTCTTCTGGTCTCCCACATGGTTGCAGGGGCCCAAGGACTTGAGCCATATTCTACTGCCTTTCCAGGTGATAGCAGAGAGCTGGATTGGAAGAGGAGCAGTCAGGACTAGAACCGGCATCCATATGGGCTGCCGGTGCCACAGGCAGGGGATTAACCTACTGTGCTACAGCGCTGGCCCCAGACCATTTGCTTCTGAGCCAGATGCCTGCTAGTGCACCTAGGAGGCAGTAGACGATGGGCCAAGTGCTTGATTCCTCGCCATCCCTGTGGGAGACCCAGAATCAAGTATTAGATCTTAGCTTTGGCCTGGCCCAGCCATGGCTGTTTTGGGCATTTGGGGAATAAAGCAGTGGATGGAAGATTCTCTCTTTCTCTCACTCTCTCATTTGCTCTCACTCTATCTCTCCCTCCCCCCACTCCCATTTTTCAAGTAAACAAATACATATTTTTAAAAAGGATGAAGGGAAACGAATGTTCTTATATTCTGTTATCTGGAGTGTAAGTAAGTGTACGCAGCTTTTCTGAGGGCAATTAAAATTTCCTATCTCTGTAGTCTTCATCCATTTTCGTCCCTTTTTTTTAGAGATTTATTTATTTATTTGGAAGTCAGATTTACACACAGAGAGAAGGAGAGGCAGAGAAAGAGAGAGGTCTTCAATCCACTGGTTCACTCCCCAATTGGCCGCAATGGCCAGAGCTGTGCCTATCCAAATCCAGGAACCAGGAGCCAGGAGCTTCTTCTGGTCTCCCACATGGGTGCAGGGGCCCAAGGACTTGGGTCATCTTCTACTGCTTTCCCAGGTCATAGCAGAGAGCTGGATCAGAAGTGGAGCATCCAGGACTCAATCCAGCACCCATATGAGATGCTGGCACCGCAGGTGGCAGCTTTTACCACTATGCCACAGTGTAGGCCTCCCCATTTTCTTTCTAGACTTCTGTTTTGCAAAATGTTTGTCCATGTTCACAAGTTTGCACAAGGATTTTCCTTGCAGCAATACATGAGAAGAGGACATAATCCAAAATTCATTGATAGAGGGATTATTAAGCAAACTGTGAAATGGCCATCCATACTACAGAATATCATGCAGGAGTTTAAATGAATAGGGGAACCAGCTGAGTACTAGGAGGGAAAAAAAATCCAGGAGAAACCATGAAGTGGGAGAACCAAGTTGTGGGATGTTACTATTTAGGTTAAAAAAAGAAAGAAACCACACAACACACCTATTATGCTCTATGTAAATATATTTGTAGATAATTTTTGGAAGGATATATGCCAAACTCAGAGCATGATTATTACCTCATAGGTAGGAAGTTAGGACACAATGAAGGTCTTCACTATCCCTAACACTTTTTATCTACTAAGGATATAATCAGGTATTACTGATAAATGCAAATAACTATAAGTAGTTTCTTATTTCATATTCTGTGCCTGGTTCAAATAAGCATTGAATTATAATCAGCAGATGTTGATTGTGACTGGAGAGGGGAATACTTTTTCTCAGACATACTGACCTCAAAATACTGCAACAAGAAAGCTCTTACAATGCAGTTAGTTTTTTGTATTCATGTTTTGGGAGCGTGTACTCACAGGTTCTCAGCCCAATGGTATGCTTTCCATACATTTTCTTTTCTTTTTTTTTTTTTTTTTTTTGACAGGCAGATTGGATGGTGAGAGGGAGAGAGACAGAGAGAAAGGTCTTCCTTTTGCCATTGGTTCACCCTCCAATGGCCGCCACAGCTGGCGCACTGCACCGCACTGATCTGAAGGCAGGAGCCAGGTGCTTCTCCTGGTCTCCCATGGGGTGCAGGGTCCACACACTTGGGCCATCCTCCACTGCCTTCCCTGGCCACAGCAGACAGCTGGCCTGGAAGAGGGGCAACTGGGAAAGAATCCGGCGCCCTGACCAGGACTAGAACCCGGTGTGCTGGTGCCGCTAGGTGGAGGATTAGCCTATTGAGCCACGGCGCCGGCCCCATACATTTTCATCAATGAAAGAAATTGAGTTTCCTTGGAAATTTCTGTAAAGGAACACAGTTCACATCCTTGAATGGGTTGGAAAAGAATGAACAGAATGAGGGAAAAATCATGGCACCCTCATGGGAGAGTACTGAAACACAGAAATATTATCAGCTTTCTAATAAATACCAGTGCTCTTAAGGTCCATAGCTCTCTACTTCCAGGTTTTCTCACTCAATAAATAATGAGGGGCCACTGACACAAACAATGAAGCATCCTCTCAGAAACTTAACTTTGTCTCTGTCCAGTCTCTTTGACAGTAAAGACAGTCAATCACTTTGAATATTAAGTATTTTCACCAAAATAACTCAGGTGTCTACACTGACTTCTACAAATCAGTGAGAAAAAGATAAATAACTCAAGAAAAAAAATGGGCAAAATGTATTGTCACCAATAAGAATAATGAAAACCTACGGCAGGTAATACCAGTGCTTTGGCCAAGTGCCCTCTGCTGAAATCTTTCTAAGTATTGAATGGATACAGACAATTTAAAATCAGAGGGACTAATGTGCTGATGTGGAAAGCCTTTTGGAATACAGCATAGGGTAAAAGTGCCGATTACTGAGCCAGGAGCCAAGCATTACCTCCATAGGAAAAAAGAAGAGAGGAGGTTGGAAGGAAAGACACACAGCCTGAGTTACAGGTGATAGAGTGAGGACCAGGGGATGATGAGGGTGTGTGGGGGTTCATACTTTCACATTTTATCCTACATTCTTCTGTGCACTTTTTAAAAAGGGGGAAGGTACTCATCATAATGGACACATGTTTACAAGAAGCTGTTAAATGACTTATATTTAGCTTCAACTCTGAATTGCTGTGAGTGCTTACCTTTAACTCTGTCCTCACTCCTCAGCAACAATGAACCTATTTGTTTTAGGTACACATTTTCCTGGAAGCAGGAGCAGCAATAAAACAGATACCTGTATGCTCACCTGCCTGGTGGATATGTCCTCTCGGGTTACTTTATGCTCATCAATAAAAAGTGCCTAACACTGAACACATCTCCCACTAACGGGCTCTTCTTTCTGACTGCTGTGCTTCTGCCTTATAGACCACCATCATTCTCGCTGTCATCCAGGGAAAGACTGTGGAGTCACGCATTTTTATTTTCTGTTACAACCTATCCCACAACTCTTTAAGCCAGTGACTTATTCTGTCTGTTTTTTGTATTCTCCCGGGACTTCCTTTTCACTTCTATCCCAGCCACTCTGGCTCCATTCTCACTATGCTCCTAGATTTTGCTAGAGTATTTCTATTTTGTCTCTCAGAATTAAAATATCCTGTCTAGATCACTCTACATATGGATGCTAAAATAATCCTCCTTGGGCGGGCATTTGGCCTAGTGTTAGACACTGGGTAAGACACTGTAATGCATCCCACATCAGAGTGCCGGGTTTTGATATCCAGCTCCAGTTAGTTCCTGGCTTCAACTTCCTGCCAGTGCAGACCCCTGGAGGCAGTGGTGATGCCTCAAGTAGTTGTGTTCCTGTCACCCACATACAAGACCTGGTTTGAGTTCTGGGCTCCCCTCGCTGGCCTTCCCACTCTCTGCCATTGCATGCATTTAGAGAATGAATAAGCGAATGAGACCTCTTTCTCTGTTGCACTGCTTCTCAAGTAAATAAATAAAAACCTTTAAAAGAAAATAATAGATTAAAATATCCCCCATTTGAAATCATCTTTCTCTTGCTCACAAGCTTTTAATGACACTCCATATCTCATTATGAACTTTGAAACCCCTCAGCCAATATTCAACGTTGTTTGCATATCTTTCATTGCTTCCTAAATCAATCTCTTGTAGCCAGACTGTCTCTTAAATCTTGATCATTCCATCAGACAAATATTTGCCTAAGATAGACTCCCCATTTTTTTCTCGATTTTACAAATTATAGCCATATTGTAGGCCTCAGGTAAAGTTTTAGAATAACTGTGCTCTATCTGTGGTTCCTGTGACACCCTGGAATGGCACAAAATGGCTACTATGTATAGAGGAACAAAGATGAGGTCAGGCTATAACTGAGGGGCTCAGCAATAATGGTATTTATTACGAGTTTACATTCACATATGCTTGGAAGTGATGTATTGTGTGTCCACTCATCTAAATACACAACGGTCTAGTGAACTGATCACGGCCATAATCCAGTTTTACAGATGAGGAGATTGAATCCAAGCTAAGTAACTTGTCCAAAGTCACAAAGCTAATCACTGGGAGACCTGTGTTCAAAGCCAGGCAACCTGGCTCCAGAATCTATCCTTAAAACTGTTGTATCATCTCTAATAAGTTGGTATGAGGGCTGTGTTTAAGAATGGGAGTAAACTGGCCTCAGAATCAGCCCTAAAGGCACTCGGATCTGGCTGAAAAGCCCATGAGAGTATTTCAGGCATGGAAAGCCAAGACACTCTGGCAAAAAGATCTCTGTGAGTGAGATCCCAGTGGAAAGAACAGGTCTTCAAAGAGGGAGGTGCCTTTCTCTGAAGGGAGGAGAGAACCTCCACTTTGACTATGACCTTGTCTAAACAAGATAAGAGTCGGAGAACTCAAGGGGCTTCCATAGCCTTGGAAACTCATGACTGGTGCATAGGGAGATTACTGATGCCATAAACAGGAGTGTCAATTTGTAAAGTCAACAACAGGAGTCACTGTGCACTTACTCCTCATGTAGGATCTCTGTCCTTAATGTGCTGTACACTGAGGCTTAATGCTATAACGAGTACTCAAACAGTATATTTCACTTTGTGTTTCTATGGGGGTGCAAACTGTTGAAATCTTTACTTAATGTACACTAAACTGATCTTCTGTTAAAAAAAAAAAAAAAGAAAAGAAACTATCAATTCCCAACTTGACTCTCACTGGGATTAAACATGACAATAGGTCTGATCTGATTTCATCATCATTTAAAAAAAAAATCATCTATTATTTTTCACTTTATGTTTCTGTGTGGGAACAAACTGTTGAAATCCTTACTTAAGGTATACTAAGATGATCTTCTGTATACTAAGATAATCGAAAATGAATCTTGATGTGAATGGAAGGGGAGAGGGAGTGGGAAAGGGGAGGGTGGTGGGTGGGAGGGACGGTATGGGGGGGAAAGCCATTGTAACCCATGAGACGTACTTTGGAAATTTATATTCATTAAATAAAAGATAAAAAAAAAAAAAAGAATGGGAGTAAAGCAATGAGGTAATAATATGGCGGAAATCAACAAAAAATGAATCAGGAAAAGCAGTAAGGGCAATCACATATGAGACTGTAGAAGGCACACAAGAGTAAGAAGAGAAGGAGGATAAGGAAAGCTCACAAGCAAAGTGGCCACTTGGTGGGTGAACCAACGGAAAAAGGAAGACATTTCTCTCTGTCTTTCACTGTCCTACTCTGTCTGCCAAAACACACACACACACACGCACACACACACAGTCAACATAAGGTGGGGACTTGAGGAGGGCTCAGGAGGCTCTTGAGGAAAAGCTGCTGAGACAGGCAGGCTGTAGGGAACCATGAGGAAGGGAGATTCTTACAATATGCTGAAGGTGCCATTGTAGCTGTTGGGCTCTGGTACAGGAACTTTGTGAAGCTTCTGCACTGGGCTGAGGCCAGTGCATGAAAGTGTCTCATCTTTGCAGGAGCAGAGCTCACAGACATTTATGGTGGCAGCCGCATTCAGGGGTTGATCTGTGACTTCAGTTAGGGTTGAGTGCTGAGTCTGAACCTGGCCTGGATGTAGATCTGTAGTCTTCTTCAGGGATGGAGAATGGCCAGCTTTTGCAGTGGGTACCAGAGTTCTGGTAAGCTCCATCTTGGAAGGCTGAGCTATGACACTGGGTGATGTTGGGTGCTGAGCTTGATGCTGACCTGCTGTTGGAACTGTCATCTCATTGTCCCCTGGGGACTGAGTTACAAGCTCCTTTAGTGGCTCTGTAGACTGAGTTAGGGTCATTTGCATGGTAGTAGAAGGTGTAACCTCTGTAGTAGTTGTGGGGTGTGGGTAATTTCCAGGTCCCAAGGCTTAACTGTGACTGGAGGTAGGTTTGCATGCTGAGTCTGAATCTGGACTGGAGGTGAAAATGTCACCTCAGGAGGATGGCGGAATAGTGAGGGCGCGCACCGATAGTCTGGGAAAAGATAGTTTAATAAAAGTGGAGTTACGGTAGCCTCAGGAAAAGGATCAGGAAAAAATTGCAGAGGAAACTTCCGGATCTAGTGGCTGTGACTCGGAGGACCTACGGGGAGAGCAAGGTTGCCCACCACGTGGAAGCCAAGCCACGGGAGCCACAGAGTCTGCGTGCCAGTGCTGGAAGGGGAGAAGGAAAATTGAAGAAGCTCAAACTGCCTCAGTAAGACTTGAGCAAACATCAATCTCTGGAGTTAAGACTTTGGTGGACCTGTGTGGAGAGCGTGGGAGCCCACAGTTTGGACACCAGCGGCAGACTCAACACACCAGTGCTGGAACGCAAGGTGAGCTGAACCTCAATAGCCCGAGACACTGGCAGGCAAGCAGAAAGAGGTAAAAGTTCACCAGGCTAACTAGAAGAGAGAGAGAGAGACAGAAAAAAAAAAGTGACCGATACAGACATGAGTTTCTCTCTCTCTGCTCACCTCTCATAGGCGAGCAAGACAAAGAGCAGGCGCCATCTTGGACATACGTCATAAGCAGGGCGACCTCAGGTCTGCACCGGCCCTGAGCCTAGCAGAAAAACCTAACTTGGGGTGGGGGGTGCATTAACTGGAGATTAGGACCTAGTGAATGTGTGGTGCTACTGAGCTGAGACTGTGAAAAAAGAGACGATGGGGGAGAGAACTCACAGAATTCACGTGAGTACTCTCCAGAGATGCTACAATTCAGTAACCTTGGCAACCCAGTGGGAGACTGCAGGAGAATTTGAGCCCACACTGAGGGTAGGACAGATTCCCTGTGTGGTCCTTGGGAAAGAGCTTCCGATCTCTGGCTCCTGTGGGTATATTATTTGCCTGCTAACTACCTCCAATTCTGTTCAGCTGTGTGGAATCACTTCCCTTTTGAATCAAAAGAAAGAAAGAAAGAGAGAGAGATTTACCATGCCTTACCTGGGACTGTCACCTTTGGCACACCCTTAACCCTGAGGAACCAAACAGAGCTCTCAGGCCACACCCATCTCATGCCTCTAAGGCTCCATCAAAAACAGACAGTCCACTTAATCCAGAGTCATAGTATAACAAGAAAAAGCACCACAGTGAAGAAACCAAATATCTCCAATATGCCAAACAACAAACGCAAAAACCAAGGTAATAAGAACAAGGAAGACACTATGATGCCCCCAAATGAAAAAGACACCCCAATTCAAGATTATGAAGATGATGAGATAGAAGAAATGCAAGAAGCGGATCTCATTTATTTCATTATCCATTTTAGTATTTTCTCTTTGTTTTGTTCTAGTACTATTGGTTGAACTCTGTGATTAACACACAATTATTCTTAGGTGTTTAAATTTTAACTGAAAAATGATCCCTGTTAAATATAAGAGTGGGAATAAGAGAGGGAGGAGATGTACAATTTGGGACATGCTCAATCGGACTTGCCCCAAATGGTGGAGTTAGAATCATGCCAGGGGATCCCAATACAATCCCATCAAGGTGGCATGTACCAATGCCATCTCACTAGTCCAAGTGATCAATTTCAGTTCACAATTGATCACACTGATAGGTCTAAGAGTCAAAGGGATCACACAAACAAGTCTAGTGTCTGCTAATACTAGCTGATAGAATCAAAAAGGGAGAGAACAATCCATCATGGGAAGTGGGATACACAGTAAACTCATAGAATGGCAGATGCCCTAAATAGCACTCTTCAGAATCAGCCCTTAAGGCATTCGGATATGGCTGAAGAGCCCATGAGAGTATTTTAGGCATGGAAAGCCAAGACACCCTGGGAAAAAAATAAAGGAAGACCTAAATGGAAGATCTCGGTGAGTGAGATCCCAGTGGAAAGAATGGGGCCATCAAAGAAGGAGGTACCTTTCTCTGAAGGGAGGAGAGAACTTCCACTTTGACTATGACCCTGTCGGAATAAGATCAAAGTCGGTGAACTCAAAAGGCTTCCATAGCCTTGGCAACTCATGACAAGAGCCTAGGGAGATTATTGATGCCATAAACAAGAGTGTCAAATTGTTAAGTCAACAACAGGAGTCACTGTGTACTTACTTCTCATGTGGGATCTGTCCTTAGTGTGTTGTCCAATGTGAAGTAATGCTATAACTAGTATGGAAACAGTATTTTACACTTTATGTTCTGTGTGGGTGCAAACTGATGAAATCTTTACTTAATATATACTGAATTGATCTTCTGTATATAAAGATAATTGAAAATGAATCTTGATGCGAATGGAATGGGAGAGGGAGCGGGAGATGGGAGGGGTGTGAGTGGGAGGGAAATTGTGGGGGGGGGAGCCATTGTAATCCATTAACTGTACTTTGAAAATTTATATTTACTAAATAAAAAATTTTAAAAAAAGAAAAAAAAGAAAATGTCAAAATGTCACCTCAGGGTACATTGGATAAGGAGGAGGAGATATAGACTTGAAGGCTGTAGAATGTCATCCTGTGTAGTGGATATCTGAGTTATGGTTGGCTCTAGCTTTGAAGGTTCAGCTGTGGCACTGGGTGACAATGGATGCAGAGTTTGATCTTGACTTGGTTTTGGAACTACATTCTCATAATAAACTGGAGGATGATAGACCACTTCATTATGTGGCCCTGGAGGCTGCCCTGAAGTCTCCTGCATGGTTGGGAGTGGTTCACCCTTCACAACGGATTCTGGAGTTAGGGTAAGTTCTACATCAAAAGGTTGAACTGTGACTTCTGTCAGGGTTGGATGCTGAGCCTGAACCTGGTGTGGTTGTGAAAGTACCTCCTCATGGAGCACGGGAGGTACTTTAGTCTTCTTCAGGGCTGTAGAATGTTCAGCCTTCCTGGTACGCTTTGCATTTATGGTAAGCACTGTGTCCAAAGGCTGAACTGTGATGTGAGGCAATGTTGGATATTGAGCTTGATTATGACCCAGTGTTGGAACTGTCACCTCTTGATGTATTGGAGATTGGGTTACACCCTCCATGGGAGGTTGACTGGAGGTCTCCTGCATGTCTGTAGAGGGTTCAGTCACCATACTGCTGGTTTCTGGAGTTATGGTAAGTCCCAGGTCCAGATGTTGAGTTGTGACTGGAGTCAGGTTTGGAGATGGAGCTGTAGTCTTGCTCAGGTCTGCAGGATGCTCAGCCTCTGTAGTAGGTTCTGTAGTAATGGTAAGTGCCAGGTCTAAAGGTTGATTTGTGACACTGGGTGATAGTGGAGGTTGATTTTGATCCTGACCTAATGTTGGAACTGTCATCACATGATGCACTGGTACTGAGCTACAGTTTCTTTAGTTGGAGTCTCCTGCACATTTGTGGCAAGTTCAGCCTCTGTAATGGGCTGTGGAGTTATTGTAAGTGCCAGATCAAAAGGTCGAAACGTGATGCGGGGTGATTTTGGAAACTGATCTTGATCCTGAGCTGGTGTTGGAACTGTCACCCCCTGATATCCTGGGGGTTGAGCTATACCCCCCTTAGATGGCCCTGGAAGCTGAACTGGGGCCTCCTGCATGATTGGAGAAAGTCCGCCTTCCATTCCAGGTTGTGTAGTTATGGTGAGTTCCACATCCAAAGGTTGACCTGTGACTTTGGTCAGGTTTGGTTGCTGAGTTTGAAGCTCCTGCTGGGTTGCAGACGATTGAGTGTTAGGGAAGTCTTGTGGCTTGGCTGGGGCTACATTTTGTACTGGAGCTTGTTCTGCATTCTTGAGGGGCTCTGGAGGCTCAGCTGAGAAAGTTCCATCTTTTCAGGCAGTGCCGGAGGCTTGGCAAGAGGAGGCTCAAGCTGGGTTGGAGAAAATTCAACTCACTCGGTGGGAACTGTAGGCTGGGCAGGTCCTTCCTGCTGACTCCAGTAAGGATAAACTTCTGGAGTGGGCTTTAGGGTTCTGGTAAGGTCAATATCCACATGTTTTGGTGTGGTTTTAGACAACCTTAAATGCTGAGTTCTAAGTATTTCTTCCGGAATAAGAGGTGAAAATAATGTCATATTCATTGGGATAGCATCACTCATCTCTGGGAAGATTACTGAAGGCTGGTTTGTGTTTCCCTGTTGGAGTGGTAATTGGTAAGCACTTACGGGGCACTCTAGAGGTGGAACAGAAATCCCCTGCTGGCTTGGTGAAGGTTCCTTCAGTTCTTCAGGCTGAGCTGGGATCCCTGGAACTGGGGAGTGCTCATCCTCTTCCGGGGGCTTTGGCTGCTGAGCTGTGTCTGCCTCCTGGTCTTTCAAAGGCTCATGCTCCATAGGGAACACTGAGGCGTGAGCTTGGGCTTCCTGATGGATTGGAGAAGGTCCAGCCTCCACAGGGGTCTGTACATAATGGGTTCTCTAGCTCAATAGTCAGCTGCTTGCTGGTATTGTTCTTCCAGGCTTGCAATATCTTCATGAATGCCCCCTTTGGGTTCCCTATAGATGCTTCTTCAACTGTCAAAAAAAGAAGAGACTGCTTTTTGGCACAGAAGACTGATGGGACAGTTTTATGTCAGTCCACAGCCCTACACTCTGATCAATTAAATTAGGAGTCAAATCTAATATTTGGGGTACCATTGAGACTTTAAATTTTAAAAAGAATTTTTTGACGGGCAGAGTGGACAGTGAGAGAGAGAGAAACAGAGAGAAAGGTCTTCCTTTTGCCGTTGGTTTGCCCTCCAATGGCCGCCACGGCTGGCGTGCTGTGGCCTGCGCACCGCGCTGATCCAAAGGCAGGAGCCAGGTGCTTCTCTTGGTCTCCCATGGGGTGCAGGGCCTAAGCACTTGGGCCATCCTCCACTGCCTTCCCTGGCCACAGCAGACAGCTGGCCTGGAAGAGGGGCAACCGGGAAAGAATCCAGCTCCCCGACCGGGACTAGAACCAAGTGGGCCAGTGCCGCTAGGTGGAGGATTAGCTTACTGAGCCGTGCCGGCCATCATTGAGACTTTAGAGAGAAAAGTAAAACGAAACTCAAACCTTATGAAATGGCAACAACAAAGGAGAAAAAGGTATTTTTGAGAGGGGCGTTCAGAAGAGTTCACAGTGTTAAAAAAGCAGTAACTATGATCAGTATTATTTCATTGGTTTCCAATGACCAACCACTCCAGGCTTAGAATAAGGCTGGAGGACAAATGGCCCCACCCAGCTGCCCCTTCTGTGGCTCTGCCCCTGCTTCTCAGCCACATCATTCCACAGTCCTGCCTCATGCTGAGGGAGCACAGGCTTCCTCCCTCCCTCCCTCCCTGTGGCCCTGTGT